>NC_058082.1:1931165-2268570 GCF_014858855.1 Bufo gargarizans | reverse complement strand
GGAGGGGAGTTGGTTGTATGCCTTTTGGTTTTGATGAATGCCCCAGCCGTTGTTTTCAGCATTTCGTGAACGCATTTTTTTCATTTGATGGGAAAATTTGTATTGGTGTATTTGGATGACATTTTGATTTTTTCTCCCGATTTCAAAACTCATAAGGAACATTTACGTCAGGTCTTGCTCATCCTGCGGGAGAATAAATTATATGCGAAACTGGAAAAATGTGTGTTTGCGGTTCCAGAAATTCAATTTCTGGGGTTTCTTCTCTCCGCTTCTGGTTTTCGCATGGACCCCGAGAAGGTCCGCGCTGTGCTTGAGTGGGAGCTTCCTGAGAATCAAAGGCGCTGATGCGTTTTTTGGGCTTTGCCAATTATTACAGGAAGTTCATTTTGAATTATTCTTCTATTGTTAAACCACTCACTGATATGACCAGAAAGGGGGTAGATTTTTCTTCTTGGTCAGTAGAGGCGCGTAAGGCTTTTTCTGATATCAAGGAGAGTTTTGCTTCCGCTCCCATCTTGGTGCAACCTGATGTTTCTTTACCCTTCATAGTTGAGGTTGATGCTTCTGAGGTGGGTGTGGGGGCGGTCTTGTCTCAGGGTTCCTCTCCTGCCAATTGGCGACCGTGTGCCTTTTTCTCAAGAAAACTCTCCTCCGCAGAGAGAAATTACGATGTGGGAGATAGGGAATTGTTGGCCATCAAGTTGGCTTTTGAGGAATGGCGCCATTGGCTAGAGGGAGCCAGACACCCTATTACCGTATTTACTGACCATAAAAATCTGGCCTACTTGGAGTCAGCCAAGCGTCTGAACCCGAGACAGGCCAGATGGTCTTTGTTCTTTTCTAGGTTTAATTTTGTTGTCACGTTCCGCCCTGGAGTTAAGAATGTGAAGGCAGATGCCCTGTCACGTTGTTTTCCGGGAGGCGGGAATTTTGAAGACCCGGGTCCCATTTTGGCTGAAGGTGTGGTGGTCTCTGCTCTTTTTCCTGAATTGGAGGCAGAGGTGCAGGCAGCCCAGTCAGAGGCTCCTGATCTTTGTCCTCCTGGGAGGTTGTTTGTGCCTCTCGCTTTAAGACACAAGATTTTTAAAGAACACCACGATACGGTCCTTGCTGGGCACCCGGGGGTAAGAGCCACACTGGATCTCATCGCTCGGAGATTCTGGTGGCCTGCGCTTCGTAAGTCGGTTGAGGGTTTTGTGGCAGCCTGCGAGACTTGCGCTCGTGCCAAAGTCCCTCATTCACGGCCATCAGGTCCTCTCCTTCCCTTACCCATTCCTTCCCGTCCTTGGACACATCTGTCCATGGACTTATAACGGACCTGCCTCGTTCCTCGGGGAAGACTGTGATTCTGGTGGTGGTGGACCGTTTTAGCAAAATGGTGCATTTCATCCCTTTTCCTGGTTTGCCCAATGCTAAGACGCTGGCGCAGGCATTTATTGATCACATTGTCAAATTGCACGGTATTCCTTCAGACATAGTCTCTGATAGGGGCACGCAGTTTGTTTCCAGATTCTGGAAGGCTTTCTGTTCTCGCTTGGGGGTTCGGTTGTCATTCTCTTCTGCTTTCCACCCGCAGTCGAATGGCCAGACAGAGCGCGTCAATCAGAATCTGGAGACATATCTGCGTTGTTTTGTGGCGGAGAATCAAGAGGATTGGTGTTCTTTTTTGTCCCTTGCTGAGTTTGCTTTAAATAACCGTCGTCAGGAGTCCTCTGATAAGTCACCATTTTTTGGTGCATATGGGTTTCATCCACAGTTTGGGACTTTCTCGGGAGAGGGGTCTTCTGGTTTACCTGATGAGGACAGATTCTCCTCTTTGTCATCTATTTGGCAAAAGATTCAGGATAATCTAAAGAGCATGAGTGAGAGATATAAGCGTGTGGCAGATAAGAGACGTGTGCTTGGTCCGGACCTGAATGTTGGTGATCTGGTGTGGTTGTCTACCAAGAATATCAAATTGAAGGTTCCCTCCTGGAAGTTGGGTCCTAGGTTTATTGGGCCTTACAAAATCCTGTCTGTCATCAATCCTGTTGCATACCGTCTTGATCTTCCTCAGACTTGGAAGATCCATAATGTTTTTCATAAGTCCTTATTGAAACCTTATGTTCAACCCATTGTACCCTCGCCTTTGCCTCCTCCGATTATGGTTGATGGGAATCTTGAATTTCAGGTCTCTAGGATTGTGGATTCTCGTCTTGTCCGCGGTTCTCTTCAGTACCTTGTTCATTGGGAGGGGTATGGTCCTGAGGAGAGGATGTGGGTCCCAGTGACGGACATTAAGGCCTCTCGTCTCATCAGGGCTTTCCATAGGTCCCATCCTGAGAAGGTGGGTTCTGAGTGTCCGGAGTCCACTGTAGAGGGAGGGGTACTGTCACAACCAGACAGCTGAGAAGCTCTGACAGAGGCCTTTCAGAACCTCCTCCTTGAGTTTCTGTGTTGTGGTATTCAGCTCCTCTCTCGTTAGCCTCTCTCAGCTGTCATGTTGGACTAATTGCTTCCCTTTAAATTCCTCCCCAGAATGCTTTTCTGGGCGGCTTATACTACTTCCTGGAGTGTGTGTGCATGCTGACTTGTTCTCCTGTTTGCTTCAAAGCTAAGTGTTGTACCTTTATCTGTTATTTTCTGTTTGCTGGATCCCAGGTGACCCTGACTCCCTCCGTATCTTGTGTAGGGAGCCGGTGGTCGTGTCCCCTCACTATTGTAGGGTGCTCAGGGCTTTATAGTCAAGGTTCCTGGATATGCAAACCTCCACCATTAGGATCTTTGCATAGGCTGAGCAGCCAGGGAAAGTGCCAGGTCTTCTGCAGGGGTCTCCCTTGGTTCCTTAGCTTTTGGATCCAGAGAGTCATTTATACATGTTGCTTTGCCTTGTTTCCTGTACACCGTCCGTGACAGTATAGCGGTGTAGAGCACTGTGCCTGTATAGCGGTGTAGAACACTGTGCCTGTATAGCGGTGTAGAACACTGTGCCTGTACAGTGGTGTAGAGCACTGTGCCTGTATATCGGTGTAGAACACTGTGCCTGTATAGCGTTGTAGAACACTGTAACGGACCGTTTCAGCAGACAAGGGGTTAAAATCCATTTAGGCGATATGCCCCTTTGTGAGAGACAGGCACAGCTACTGCAGAACACCAAACTCCCGAACTGGATACAAAATAGCACTCCAAACTGGAACCTCGCGAATAGCTGCTAGCAGACGAACAGGAAAAGCATACAATCAGCTTACACTCCTGGCAATCAGTCTCTAACAGCATACAGGGAATCCCCCAATAACGAGACAAGGCTCCGTGTTGAGGGTCAAGCAGTGGTCGGACTGTACTTCAAGAACAGTCTCTTTTATTCACAAACCACAAACATAGTACTGCCCACAGGGTTTTGAAATACAACCAATCAGTATATTACAACACATACAATGTAAGTACAGCAACCAATCGTCACGCCTCCAGAGGACCAGAAGGGAGACTGCGACACAGGACAGATACAACACATCCCCACAATGCATCATGGTTTCCTCCTCTCTGCCTGGCGACACCCGAGGAGCAATCCAATTATCTCTCAGGAAAAAGGGAAATCACCAATACACATGTGGAGACAACAGGACAGACATCACCACCCAAACACACAATGTCACACCCTCCAGCAACCACAGACATTTAACATATCCCCAGATAGCTCAAGTCTGAGAGCATATCATTAGGTGAATGGCACTCAGAATACACAAATCAATAATATTAGCTATCTGGGTGCCCTCACATAACATACAATTTAACCCAACGCATAATAACATAAAATACAATTCTACAGACAGATTTAAGCTGTGCGGCCGGTCTGTCTTCTCCTTTACAGTTACTATGGGCCATAATCCTGAGGCAAGAGGCTTTTAAACAGCCCTCTCCAAAACCCAGTGGCGAGGTTGGTTTCGCCACAGCATTTATGCTAGAAACCCACCGGATGAATACCTGTTGGATCCTCTTATACTGTACTGAATGGGACCACATGGTGCGGTCGTTTCTAGACATGCCTGATATGGTAAACTCCGGTAGTGTGCTCCTCTGCCCAACAGACCACCGGAGTTTGTGCAGAAGATATAAACATGGCCTCAGATACAACTATGCAGGCATGAGTTAATCTGTCATTGTATTCAAGAGCAACCAATATATATATATTGTGGAACAGAGTGAGAGAAAAAATGGAGGACAACTGAATCAATGCTCCCCAATGAAACCCAGTAACGCGCCTGATAATGTGTACGTGCTAGTAACAATGTGCCTCTGACAAGCATGCCCGCAGATCCCCCGGCTGCAGGCCGGGTCCTCATGTACGGCGCGAGCGTTGCTGGGGGCGGAGCCGCCAAGCATGCCTAGCAACCGGCACACTCGGCCGCCCCCGGAACACACGCCCGCCGCCCGGCCTGCCCCGTGGAAGTGAGCAGGGCCCACGGCACTCCCCCCAACGTACATACGCCTCCCCCGCACCGGGGTAAGGACCCGACCAGCCGCGCGCTCGCCACCGCTGCCGATGCCCGGCACCGGATTCCCTGCTTACCTGAGCCGCACGAGTCTCAGAAAACGCCGACCAAATACTTACCCAGACCGAGGCTTAAAGGAGCGGTACGTGTAGGAACCAGACGTAAACCGGAAGTACCAGGTACCTGGCTGCATGGCCCGTCCCTTGCAATCGGTGGGATTTTATACCCAAGGGGTGGGGCCTATGCCCCTCCCACAAATACAGGCTGCACGGCAGCCTTACCTACATATACAGTACAGACCAAAAGTTTGGACACACCTTCTCATTCAAAAAGTTTTCTTTATTTTCATGACTATGACAATTGTAGATTCGCACTGAAGGCATCAAAACTATGAATTATCACATGTGGAATTATATACATAACATAAAAGTGTGAAACAACTGAAAATATGTCATATTCTAGGTTCTTCAAAGTAGCCACCTTTTGCTTTGATTACTGCTTTGCACACTCTTGGCATTCTCTTGATGAGCTTCTAGAGGTAGTCCCCTGAAATGGTCTTCCAACAGTCTTGAAGGAGTTCCCAGAGATGCTTGGCACTTGTTGGCCCTTTTGCCTTCACTCTGCGTCCAGCTCACCCCAAACCATCTCGATTGGGTTCAGGACCGGTGACTGTGGAGGCCAGGTCATCTGGCGCAGCACCCCATCACTCTCCTTCATGGTCAAATAGCCCTTACACAGCCTGGAGGTGTGTTTGGGGTCATTGTCCTGTTGAAAAATAAATGATGGTCCAACTAAACGCAAACCGGGTGGAATAGCACGCCGCTGCAAGATGCTGTGGTCGCCATGCTGGTTCAGTATGCCTTCAATTTTGAATAAATCCCCAACAGTGTCACCAGCAAAGCCCCCCCACACCATCACACCTCCTCCTCCATGCTTCACGGTGGGAACCAGGCATGTAGAGTCCATCCGTTCACCTTTTCTGCGTCGCACAAAGACACGGTGGTTGGAACCAAAGATCTCACATTTGGACTCATCCGACCAAAGCACAGATTTATACTGGTCTAATGTCCATTCCTTGTGTTCTTTAGCCCAAACAAGTCTCTTCTGCTTGTTGCCTGTCCTTAGCAGTGGTTTCCTAGCAGATCTTCTACCATGAAGGCCTGATTCACACAGTCTCCTCTTAACAGTTGTTCTAGAGATGTGTCTGCTGCTAGAACTTTGGGTGGCATTGACCTGGTCTCTAATCTGAGCTGCTGTTAACCTGCGATTTCTGAGGCTGGTGACTCGGAGGAACTTATCCTCCGCAGCAGAGGTGACTCTTGGTCTTCCTTTCCTGGGGCGGTCCGCATGTGAGCCAGTTTCTTTGTAGCGCTTGATAGTTTTTGTGAGTGCACTTGGGGACACTTTCAAAGTTTTCCCAATTTTTCGGACTGACTGACCATTTCTTAAAGTAATGATGGCCACTCGTTTTTCTTTACTTAGCTGCTTTTTTCTTGCCATAATACAAATTCTAACAGTCTATTCAGTAGGACTATCAGCTGTGTATCCACCTGACTTCTCCACAACGCAACTGATGGTCCCAACCCCATTTATAAGGCAAGAAATCCCACTTATTACACCTGACAGGGCACACCTGTGAAGTGAAGACCATTTCAGGTGACTACCTCTTGAAGCTCATCAAGAGAATGCCAAGAGTGTGCAAAGCAGTAATCAAAGCAAAAGATGGCTACTGTGAAGAACCTAGAATATGACATATTTTCAGTTGTTTCACACTTTTTTGTTATGTATATAATTCCACATGTGATAATTCATAGTTTTGATGCCTTCAGTGTGAATCTACAATTTTCATAGTCATGAAAATAAAGAAAACTCTTTGAATGAGAAGGTGCGTCCAAACTTTTGGTCTGTACCGTATATACACTACAGAGGACAGTATACTGTATATATATCTACTACAGAGGAGAGTATACTGTATATATACTACAGAGGACAGTATAGTGGTACGTACAGGTGAGAGGGCATGTATAGTGATTGGTACAGGTGAGAAGAGATGTATAGTGGTAAATAATGGTGATAGGTGATGTATAGTGGTAGTTACGGGTAAGAGGAGTAGTATAGTGGTAGGTACAGGTTAGAGGTGATGTATAGTGGTAGGTACAGGTGAGAGGGGATGTATAGTGGTTGGTACAGGTGAAAGGGGTTGCATAGTGGTAGGTACAGGTGAGAGGGGATGTATAGTAGTAGGTACAGGTAAGAGGAGTTGTAGAGTGGTAGGTACAGGTGAGAGGGGATATATAGTGGCAGGTACAGATGAGAGGGGTTGTAAAGTTGTAGGTACAGGTGAGAGAGGATGTATAGTGGCAGGTACAGGTGAGAGGGGTTGTATAGTGGCAGGTACAGGTGAGAGGGGATGTATAGTGATAGGTACAGGTAATAGGGGTTGTATACTGGTAGGTACAGGTGAGAGGGGATGTATAGTGGTAGGTACAGGTGAGAGGGGTTTTATAGTGGCAGGTACAGGTGAGAGGGGTTGCATAGTGGCAGGTACAGCTGAGAGGGGATGTATAGTGGTAGGTACAGGTAAGAGGGGTTGTATAGTGGTAGATACGGGTGAGAGGGGATGTATAGTGGTAGGTACAGGTGAGAGGGGTTGTATAGTGGCAGGTACAGGTGAGAGGTGATGTATAGTGGTAGGTATAGGTGAGAGGGGATGTATCGTGGTAGGTACAGGTAAGAGAGGTTGTATAGTGGTAGGTACAGGTGAGAGGGGATGTACTGTGGTAGGTACAGGTGATAAGTGATATACAGTTGTAGGTACAGGTGAGAGGGGATGTATAGTCACAGGTACACATGAGAGGGTTTGTATATTTGTAGGTACAGGTGTGAGGGGATGTATAGTGGTAGGTACAGGTGAGAGGGGATGTATAGTCACAGGTACACATGAGAGGGGATGTATATTTGTAGGTACAGGTGTGAGGGGATGTATAGTGGTAGGTACAGGTGAGAGGGGATGTATAGTCGCAGGTACAGGTGAGAGGGGATGTATAGTGGTAGGTAAAGGTGAGAGGGGATGTATAGTGGTACATACAGGTGAGAGGGCATGTATAGTGGTTGGTACAGGTGAGAGGGGATGTATAGTGGTAGGTACAGGTGAGAGGGGATGTATAGTCTCAGGTACAGGTGAGAGGGGATGTATAGTGGTAGGTTCAGGTGAGAGGGGATGTATAGTGGTAGGTTCAGGTGAGAGGTGATGTATAGTGGTAGGTACAGGTGAGAGAGAATGTATAGTGGCAGGTACAGGTGAGAGGGGTTGTATAGTTGAAGGTACAGGTGAGAGGTTATGTATAGTGGTAGGTACAGGTAAGAGAGGTTGTATAGTGGTAGGTACAGGTGAGAGGGGTTGTATAGTGGTAGGTACAGATGAGAGGTGATGCATAGTGGTAGGTACAGGTGAGAGGTGATGTATGGTGGTAGGTACAGGTGATAGGGGATGTATAGTGGTAGGTACAGTTGATAAGTGATGTATAGTGGTAGGTACAGGTGAGAGGAGTTGTATAGTGGTAGGTACAGGTGAGAGGTGATGTATAGTGGCAGGTACAGGTGATGTATAGTTGTATGTACAGGTGAGAGGGGATGTATAGTGGTAGATACTGGTGAGAGGTGATGTATAGTGGCAGGTACAGGTGAGAGGGGTTGTATAGTGGTAGGTACAGGTGAGAGGGGATGTATAGTGGCAATTACAGGTGAGAGGGGTTGTATAGTGGTAGGTACAGGTGAGAGGGGATGTATAGTGGTAGGTACAGGTGAGAGGTGATGTATATTGGTAGGTACAGGTGAGAGGGGTTGTATAGTGGTAGTTACAGGTGAGAGGGGATGTATAGTGGCAGGTACAGGTGAGAGGGGTTGCATAGTGGTAGGTACAGGTGAGAGGGGATGTATAGTGGTAGGTACAGGTAAGAGGAGTTGTATAGTGGTAGGTACAGGTGAGAGGGGATGTATAGTGGTAGGTACAGGTAAGAGGAGTTGTATAGTGGTAGGTAAAGGTGAGAGGGGATGTATAGTGGCAGGTACAGGTGATAGATGATGTATAGTGGTAGGTACCGGTAAGAGGGGATATATAGTGGCAGGTGCAGGTGATAGGTGATGTATAGTGGTAGATACAGGTGAGAGGGGATGTATAGTGGTAGATACTGGTGAGAGGTGATGTATAGTGGCAGCTACAGGTGAGAGGGGTTGTATAGTGGCAGGTACAGGTGAGAGGGGTTGTATAGTGGTAGGTACAGGTGAGAGGGGTTGTATAGTGGTAGGTACAGGTGAGAGGGGATGTATAGTGGTAGGTACAGGTGAGAGGGGTTGTATAGTGGCAGGTACAGGTGAGAGGGGTTGTATAGTGGCAGGTACAGCTGAGAGGGGATTTATAGTGGTAGGTACAGGTAAGAGGGGTTGTATAGTGGTAGGTAAAGGTGAGAGGGGATGTATAGTCGCATTTACAGGTGAGAGGGGTTGTATAGTAGTAGGTACAAGTAAGAGGGGTTGTATAATGGTAGGTGCAGATGAGAGGGGATGTATAGTGGTAGGTACAGGTGAGAGGGGTTGTAAAGTGGCAGGTACAGGTGAGAGGGGATGTATAGTGGCAGGTACAGGTGAGAGGGGTTGTATAGTGGTAGGTACAGGTGAGAGGGGTTGTATAGTGGCAGGTACAGGTGAGAGGGGTTGTATAGTGGTAGGTACAGGTGAGAGGGGTTGTATAGTGGTAGGTACAGATGAGAGGTGATGTATAGTGGTAGGTACAGGTGAGAGGTGATGTATGGTGGTTGTTACAGGTGAGAGGGGATGTATAGTGGTAGGTACAGGTGAGAGGTGATGTATGGTGGTAGGTACAGGTGAGAGGGGATGTATAGTGGTAGGTACAGGTGAGAGGTGATGTATAGTGGTAGGTACAGGTGAGAGGGGTTGTATAGTGTTAGGTACAGGTGAGAGGTGATGTATAGTGGCAGGTACAGCTGAGAGGGGATGTATAGTGGTAGGTACAGGTAAGAGGGGTTGTATAGTGGTAGGTACAGGTGAAAAGGGATGTATAGTGGTAGGTACAGGTGAGAGGGGTTGTATAGTGGCAGGTACAGGTGAGAGGGGTTGTATAGAGGCAGGTACAGCTGAGAGGGGATGTATAGTGGTAGGTACAGGTAAGAGGGGTTGTATAGTGGTAGGTACAGGTGAGAATTGATGTATAGTGGTAGGTACAGGTGAGAGGGGTTGTATAGTGGCAGGTACACGTGAGAGGGGTTGTATAGAGGCAGGTACAGCTGAGAGGGGATGTATAGTGGTAGGTACAGGTAAGAGGGGTTGTATAGTGGTAGGTACAGGTGAGAGGGGATGTATAGTGGTAGGTACAGGTGAGAGGGGTTGTATAGTGGCAGGTACAGGTGAGAGGGGTTGTATAGTGGTAGGTACAGATGAGAGGTGATGCATAGTGGTAGGTACAGGTGAGAGGTGATGTATGGTGGTAGGTACAGGTGATAGGGGATGTATAGTGGTAGGTACAGCTGAGAGGTGATGTATAGTGGTAGTTACAGGTGAGAGGAGTTGTATAGTGGTAGGTACAGGTGAGAGGTGATGTATAGTGGCAGGTACAGGTGATAGGTGATGTATGGTGGTAGGTAAAGGTAAGAGGAGTTTTATAGTGGTAGGTACAGGTGAGAGGGGATGTATGGTGGTAGGTACAGGTGAGAGGGGATGTATAGTGGTAGGTACAGGTGAGAGGGGATGTAGAGTGGTAGGTACAGGTGAGAGGGGATGTATGGTGGTAGGTACAGGTGAGAGGTGATGTATAGTGGTAGGTACAGGTGAGAGGGGATGTATAGTGGTAGGTACAGGTGAGAGGGGATGTATGGTGGTAGGTACAGGTGAGAGGTGATGTATAGTGGTAGGTACAGGTGAGAGGGGATGTATAGTGGTAGGTACAGGTAAGAGGAGTTGTATAGTGGTAGGTACAGGTGAGAGGGGTTGTATGGTGGTAGGTACAGGTGAGAGGGGTTGTATGGTGGTAGGTACAGGTAAGAGGAGTTTTATAGTGGCAGGTACAGGTGAGAGGGGATGTATGGTGGTAGGTACAGGTAAGAGGAGTTGTATAGTGGCAGGTACAGGTGAGAGGGGATGTATGGTGGTAGGTACAGGTAAGAGGAATTGTATAGTGGTAGGTACAGGTGAGAGGGGTTGTATGGTGGTAGGTACAGGTGAGAGGGGTTGTATGGTGGTAGGTACAGGTAAGAGGAGTTGTGTAGTGGCAGGTACAGGTAAGAGGAGTAGTATAGTGGCAGGTACAGGTGAGAGGGGATGTATGGTGGTAGGTACAGGTAAGAGGAGTTGTGTAGTGGCAGGTACAGGTGAGAGGGGATGTATGGTGGTAGTTACAGGTAAGAGGAGTTGTGTAGTGGCAGGTACAGGTGAGAGGGGATGTATGGTGGTAGTTACAGGTAAGAGGAGTTGTATAGTGGTAGGTGTATTGGACGGGGCTGTGCACAGGTGAGGTGCAGTAGTGGACCGGTCAGACGTTATGCAGCTGAGGGTGTGGTGCAGTGTGTCGTTAGAGGGTATTTAGTTGTCGCCTGGAGGGGCTTTTGTTCCTTTCTGTAACTCGACTCCTTAGTTACTGATGAATGGAAGGAAAACTTCCTCACAACAATCCTGACACCTGACAACACACCTGAGTCCCTGTGAGAGCACACGCCGGGACCCTGACCCTGAGACCACATGTAAGTACCTGATTCATTTTGGGGGTCACAGACTGAGGAAAGTGCGCCTGTGTTGGAGGCTTTTTCATCTCTTACACTATTTATGTATGTATTTTATATACTTATATAGCGGCACTATATTCTGCAGCACTTATATAGCGGTACTATATTCCGCAGCACTTATATAGCGGTACTATATACCGCAGCACTTATATAGGGGTACTATATACCGCAGCACTTATATAGCGGTACTATATTCCGCAGCACTTATATAGCGGTATTATATCCCGCAGCACTTATACAGCGGCACTATATTCCGCAGCACTTATATAGCGGTACTATATTCTGCAGCATTTATATAGCGGTACTATATTCTGCAGCGCATTACAGACATCAGCATCAGTCGCTGTCCCCAGGAGCTTACAATCTAAGGTCCCTATCAGCCTGTCTTAGGAGTGTGGGAGAACCCGGAGGAGACCCCTGCAAACACGGGGAGAGCATACAACTTCATGCAGATGTCGGCTGTGGCCGGATTTGTGCCCAGGACCCCAGGGTCTATAGACGAGACAGAGGGGAGATGAGAGAGACGGCTGAATACATAAAGGGAATCAACAAGGGAGAAGAGGAGAGAAGATTTACAAGAAGGAAAACTGCTACAAGAGGACAGAGTGTTACATTAGAGGGGCAAAGTGTTAACAGTAATATCAGGAAGTATTACTTTACTGAGAGAGTAGTGGATGCAGGGAATAGCCTTCCTGCAGAAGTGGTAGCTGCAAATACAGTGGAGGAGGTTAAGCATGCATGGGATAGGCATAAGGCCATCCTCCATATAAGATAGGGCCGGGGCTATCCATAGTATTCAGTATATGGGGCAGACTAGATGGGCCACATGGTTCTTATCTGCCGACACATTCTAGGTTTCTATGTTTCTATAGAGCTGCGAGGCACAAGAGCTAACCACTGAGCCACCACTAGCCACTACTAACCACAGAGCCACTGCCAACCATAGAGCCTCCACTAACCACCACTAACCACTGAGCCACCGCTAACCACCACTAACCACTGAGCCATCACTAGCCACTACAAACCACTGAGCCACCGCTAACCACCACTAACCACTGAGCCATCACTAGCCACTACAAACCACTGAGCCACCGCTAACCACCACTAACCACTGAGCCACTGCTAACCATCACTAACCACTAGCCACTACTAACCACGGAGCCACCACTAGCCACTACTAACCACAGAGCCACCGCCAACTATAGAGCCTCCGATAACCACCACTTACCACTGAGCCACCGCTAACCACCACTAACTACTAAGCCACTGCTAACCATCACTAACCACAGAGCCACCGTCAACCATAGAGCCTCCGATAACCACCACTAACCACTGAGCCACCGCTAACCACTACTAACCACGGAGCCACCACTAGCCACTACTATCCACAGAGCCACCACTAGCCACTACTAACCAATGAGTCACCTCTAACCACTGAGCCACCGTGCTGCCTACTATTTAGAAATTTTAGAATAATTTAGTTGTTTTCTACATTTTGCAACCTATTTTCCATCTGTTTCTGTAGTTGCGCCGTTTTTATCACTGAAATGTGCACAAAAAAGGGTAATTTTACTTCCCGGGGGCCTTGTTTTTATTTGTCCATTTTGAGCGGGGGAATCGTGCATCTTCTCACAGCACATTGGCGAATTTTTCACGCGCACGCTAATCAGACCAGTGTAACAGAAAGTGACCCCCACAGAGACCAGTCTGATAGAAAGTGACTCCCAGAGACCAGTCTGATAGAAAGTGACCCCCAGAGACCAGTCTAATAGAAATGACCCCCAGAGACCAGTCTGATAGAAAGTGACCCCCAGAGACCAGTCTGATAGAAAGTGACCCCCAGAGACCAGTCTAATAGAAAGTGACCCCCAGAGACCAGTCTAATAGAAAGTGACCCCCAGAGACCAGTCTAATAGAAAGTGACCCCCAGAGACCAGTCTGATAGAAAGTGACCCCCAGAGACCAGTCTAACAGAAAGTGACCCCCGGAGACCAGTCTGATAGAAAGTGACCCCCAGAGACCAGTCTAATAGAAAGTGACCCACAGAGAACAGTCTAATAGAACGTGACCCCCAGAGACCAGTCTGATAGAAAGTGACATCCAGAGACCAGTCTGATACAAAATGACCCCCAGAGACCAGTCTAATAGAATGTGACCCCCAGAGACCAGTCTAATAGAAAGTGACCCCCAGAGACCAGTCTAATAGAAAGTGACCCCCAGAGACCAGTCTAATAGAAAGTGACCCCCAGAGAACAGTCTAATAGAAAGCGAACCCACAGAGACCAGTCTGATAGACAGTGACCCCCAGAGACCAGTCTAATAGAAAGTGACCTCCAGAGACCAGTCTAATAGAAAGTGACCCCCAGAGACCAGTCTGATAGAAAGTGACCCCCAGAGACCAGTCTGATAGAAAGTAACCCCCAGAGACCAGTCTGATAGAAAGTGACCCCCAGAGACCAGTCTAATAGAAAGCGAACCCCCAGAGACCAGTCTAATAGAAAGTGACCCCCAGAGAACAGTCTAATAGAAAGTGACCCCCAGAGACTAGTCTGATAGAAAGTGACCCCCAGAGACCAGTCTGATAGAAAGTGACCCCCAGAGACCAGTCTAAAAGAAAGTGACCCCCAGAGACCTGTCTAATAGAAAGTAACCCCCACAGAGACCAGTCTGATAGAAAGTGACCACCAGAGACCAGTCTGATAGAAAGCGAACCCCCAGAGACCAGTCTAATAGAAAGCGAACCCCCAGAGACCAGTCTAATAGAAAGTGACCCCCAGAGAACAGTCTAATAGAAAGTGACCCCCACAGAGACCAGTCTGATAGAAAGTGACCACCAGAGACCAGTCTGATAGAAAGTGACCCCCAGAGACCAGTCTGATAGAAAGTGACCCCCAGAGACCAGTCTGATAGAAAGTGACCCCCAGAGACCAGTCTAATAGAAAGTGACCCCCAGAGAACAGTCTAATAGAAAGTGACCCCCACAGAGACCAGTCTGATAGAAAGTGACCCCCAGAGACCAGTCTGATAGAAAGTGACCCCCAGAGACCTGTCTGATAGAAAGTGATCCCCAGAGACCAGTCTGATAGAAAGTGACCCCCAGAGACCAGTCTGATAGACAGTGACCCCCAGAGACCAGTCTAATAGAAAGTGACCCCCAGAGACCAGTCTGATAAAAAGTGACCCCCAGAGACCAGTCTGATAGAAAGTGACCCCCAGAGACCAGTCTGATAGAAAGTGACCCCCAGAGACCAGTCTGATAGAAAGTGACCCCCAGAGACCAGTCTGATAGAATGTGACCCCCCAGAGACCAGTCTGATAGACAGTGACCCCCAGAGACCAGTCTAATAGAAAGTGACCCCCAGAGACCAGTCTGATAAAAAGTGACCCCCAGAGACCAGTCTGATAGAAAGTGACCCCCAGAGACCAGTCTGATAGAAAGTGACCCCCAGAGACCAGTCTGATAGAAAGTGACCCCCAGAGACCAGTCTAATAGAAAGTGAACCCCCAGAGACCAGTCTAATAGAAAGCGAACCCCCAGAGACCATTCTGATAGAAAGTGACCCCCAGAGATCTGTCTAATAGAAAGTGACCCCCAGAGACCAGTCTGATAGAAAGTGACCCCCAGAGAACAGTCTAATAGAACGTGACCCCCCAGAGAACAGTCTAATAGAACGTGACCCCCACAGAGACCAGTATGATAGAAAGTGACCCCCAGAGACCAGTCTGATAGAAAGTGACATCCAGAGACCAGTCTGATAGAAAGTGACCCCCAGAGACCAGTCTAATAGAAAGTGACCCCCAGAGACCAGTCTAATAGAAAGTGACCCCCAAAGACCAGTCTAATAGAAAGTGACCCCCAGAGACCAGTTTAATAGAAAGTGACCCCCGGAGACCAGTCTAATAGAAAGTGACCCCCAGAGAACAGTCTAATAGAAAGTGACCCCCAGAGAACAGTCTAATAGAACGTGACCCCCACTGAGACCAGTCTGATAGAAAGTGACCCCCAGAAAACCAGTCTGATAGAAAGTGACCCCCAGAGACCAGTCTAATAGAAAGTGACCCCCGGAGACCAGTCTAATAGATAGTGACCCCCGGAAACCAGTCTAATAGAAAGTGACCCCCGGAAACCAGTCTAATAGAAAGTGACCCCCAGAGACCAGTCTAATAGAAAGTGACCCCCAGAGACCAGTCTGATAGAAAGTGACCCCCAGAGACCAGTCTGATACAATTTGACCCCCAGAGACCAGTCTGATAGAAAGTGACCCGCAGAGACCAGCCTAATAGAAAGTGACCCCCAGAGACCAGTCTAATAGAAAGTGATCCCCAGAGACCAGTCTAATTGAAAGTGACCCCCAGAAACCAGTCTAATAGAAAGTGACCCCCAGAGAACAGTCTAAAAGAAAGTGACCGCCACAGAGACCAGTCTGATAGAAAGTGACCCCCAGAGACCAGTCTGATAGAAAGTAACCCCCAGAGACCAGTCTGATAGAAAGTGACCCCCAGAGACCAGTCTAATAGAAAGCGAACCCCCAGAGACCAGTCTAATAGAAAGCGAACCCCCAGAGACCAGTCTAATAGAAAGTGACCCCCAGAGAACAGTCTAATAGAAAGTGACCCCCAGAGACTAGTCTGATAGAAAGTGACCCCCAGAGACCAGTCTGATAGAAAGTGACCCCCAAAGACCAGTCTAAAGAAAGTGACCCCCAGAGACCTGTCTAATAGAAAGTAACCCCCACAGAGACCAGTCTGATAGAAAGTGACCACCAGAGACCAGTCTGATAGAAAGCGAACCCCCAGAGACCAGTCTAATAGAAAGCGAACCCCTAGAGACCAGTCTAATAGAAAGTGACCCCCAGAGAACAGTCTAATAGAAAGTGACCCCCACAGAGACCAGTCTGATAGAAAGTGACCACCAGAGACCAGTCTGATAGAAAGTGACCCCCAGAGACCAGTCTGATAGAAAGTGACCCCCAGAGACCAGTCTGATAGAAAGTGACCCCCAGAGACCAGTCTAATAGAAAGTGACCCCCAGAGAACAGTCTAATAGAAAGTGACCCCCACAGAGACCAGTCTGATAGAAAGTGACCCCCAGAGACCAGTCTGATAGAAAGTGACCCCAGAGACCTGTCTGATAGAAAGTGATCCCCAGAGACCAGTCTGATAGACAGTGACCCCCAGAGACCAGTCTAATAGAAAGTGACCCCCAGAGACCAGTCTGATAAAAAGTGACCCCCAGAGACCAGTCTGATAGAAAGTGACCCCCAGAGACCAGTGTGATAGAAAGTGACCCCCAGAGACCAGTCTGATAGAAAGTGACCCCCAGAGACCAGTCTAATAGAAAGTGAACCCCCAGAGACCAGTCTAATAGAAAGCGAACCCCCAGAGACCATTCTGATAGAAAGTGACCCCCAGAGACCATTCTGATAGAAAGTGACCCCCAGAGATCTGTCTAATAGAAAGTGACCCCAGAGGACCAGTCTGATAGAAAGTGACCCCCAGAGAACAGTCTAATAGAACGTGACCCCCCAGAGAACAGTCTAATAGAACGTGACCCCCACAGAGACCAGTATGATAGAAAGTGACCCCCAGAGACCAGTCTGATAGAAAGTGACATCCAGAGACCAGTCTGATAGAAAGTGACCCCCAGAGACCAGTCTAATAGAAAGTGACCCCCAGAGACCAGTCTAATAGAAAGTGACCCCCAAAGACCAGTCTAATAGAAAGTGACCCCCAGAGACCAGTTTAATAGAAAGTGACCCCCGGAGACCAGTCTAATAGAAAGTGACCCCCAGAGAACAGTCTAATAGAAAGTGACCCCCAGAGAACAGTCTAATAGAACGTGACCCCCACTGAGACCAGTCTGATAGAAAGTGACCCCCAGAGACCAGTCTGATAGAAAGTGACCCCCAGAGACCAGTCTAATAGAAAGTGACCCCCGGAGACCAGTCTAATAGATAGTGACCCCCGGAAACCAGTCTAATAGAAAGTGACCCCCGGAAACCAGTCTAATAGAAAGTGACCCCCAGAGACCAGTCTAATAGAAAGTGACCCCCAGAGACCAGTCTGATAGAAAGTGACCCCCAGAGACCAGTCTGATACAATTTGACCCCCAGAGACCAGTCTGATAGAAAGTGACCCCCAGAGACCAGTCTGATAGAAAGTGACCCCCAGAGACCAGCCTAATAGAAAGTGACCCCCAGAGACCAGTCTAATAGAAAGTGATCCCCAGAGACCAGTCTAATTGAAAGTGACCCCCAGAAACCAGTCTAATAGAAAGTGACCCCCAGAGAACAGTCTAATAGAAAGTGACCGCCACAGAGACCAGTCTGATAGAAAGTGACCCCCAGAGACCAGTCTAATAGAAAGTGACCCCCAGAGAACAGTCTAATAGAAAGTGACCCCCAGAGACCAGTCTAATAGAAAGTGACCCCCAGAGACCAGTCTAATAAAAAGTGACCCCCAGAGAACAGTCTAATAGAAAGCGAACCCCCAGAGACCAGTCTGATAGACAGTGACCCCCAGAGACCAGTCTAATAGAAAGTGACCCCCAGAGACCAGTCTAATAGAAAGTGACCCCCAGAGACCATTCTGATAGAAAGTGACCCCCAGAGACCAGTCTAATAGAAAGTGACCCCCAGAGACCAGTCTAATAGAAAGTGACCCCCAGAGAACAGTCTAATAGAAAGCGAACCCCCAGAGACCAGTCTGATAGACAGTGACCCCCAGAGACCAGTCTAATAGAAAGTGACCCCCAGAGACCAGTCTAATAGAAAGTGACCCCCAGAGACCATTCTGATAGAAAGTGACCCCCAGAGACCAGTCTAATAGAAAGTGACCCCCAGAGACCAGTCTAATAGAAAGTAACCCCCAGAGACCAGTCTAATAGAAAGCGAACCCCCAGAGACCAGTCTAATGGAAAGCGAACTCCCAGAGACCAGTCTAATAGAAAGTGACCACCAGAGAACAGTCTAATAGAAAGTGACCCCCACAGAGACCAGTCTGATAGAAAATGACCCCCAGAGACCAGTCTGATAGAAAGTGACCCCCAGAGACCAGTCTGATAGAAAGTGACCCCCAGAGACCAGTCTGATAGAAAGTGACCCCCGGAGACCAGTCTGATAGAAAGTGAACCCCAGAGACCAGTCTAATAGAAAGTGACCCCCAGAGACCAGTCTGATGGTGTCACGGCCATGGCTATGACCGTGACTCTCTATCCGCATGCGGTTGCCTGCGGTTTCGTGTGGGTTAAAACCACAGGTGAGGGCCGCTGGCGTGTGTTTTAACTTGTGGTTGTTGCGGGCAACCCGTTGTCTCATGTGTATGTGCAGCAGCAGTCTGAGCGTGGCTAGGCAGCGTGCTGCAGTTGCATGCAGTTTCAGCTGACTCCCTTTTTGTTAGGTGTGTGTGTTGTGTGCACGGTGTATTATGTTTTGTGTGCACTTCCCCTTATATGTGTGTTTTCCCTTCTGTGTGCTGGAAGGGTTAACTTCCTTCCCAGTGTGTGTGATGTCACTGGGTGTGGTTGACCGGTGGGTGTGGCTTTTTGGCCTATATAGCCTGAGTCTCTTGCAGGCTTCAGTAGGTTGCTTCAGCCCTGCTAGCTGGAGCAGCCGCCTGTGTATTTGATCTGCCTGTGAGAGCCACCACTGTGGTCATAAGTATAAGTATAAGTTTAAGTTTATGTTCAGTTTGTCTTTGTCTGTGTGATGTTCGGTTTATGCTTTCTTGTATATTTCTGTGCTGCCATGTATCTGGGTTCCGGTGTGTGGATGTATTTGTGGACTTCAGATTTCCTGCACACTGGTCCAGTCAGCAGGGCTGTGGCAGGTGGCTGGAACTAGTGCAGCGCCTGCCATATACATTGGTTTGCATTGGTGTTCCCCTTTTCTCTACAGCTTGGCCTTTGGGACTCCTGATCCTCCCTGTCTTGGAGGAGTGGGTTGTCCTACTCTGTCACTTAGGTCAGGGCCGACTTGAGGGCTTGTAGGGACTTTAGGTTCCGGCGTATGAGCCCTCCTACCATCAAGGTTGGCTCATACTGACAGGAGACAGGGTCAGCGTTAGGGACGCAATAGGAGGTGACCTGCTCCCTAATGCTGTGGTCCTGGCCAAGCAGCGACCGGACATCCTCTAACAACACACGGCTGAGGATTTCCCCCATCCTCAGCCGTGACAGATGGAAAGTGACCCCCAGAGACCAGTCTGATGGAAAGTGACCCCCAGAGACCAGTCTGATGGAAAGTGACCCCCCAGAGACCAGTCTGATAGAAAGTGACCCCCAGAGACCAGTCTGATAGAAAGTAACCCCCAGAGACCAGTCTGATAGAAAGTGACCCCCAGAGACCAGTCTGATAGAAAGTGACCCCCCAGAGACCAGTCTGATAGAAAGTGACCCCCAGAGACCAGTCTGATAGAAAGTGACCCACAGAGACCAGTCTGATAGAAAGTGACCCCCAGAGACCAGTCTGATAGAAAGTGACCCCCAGAGACCAGTCTGATAGAAAGTGACCCCCAGAGACCAGTCTGATAGAAAGCGACCCCCAGAGACCAGTTTGATAGAAAGCGACCCCCAGAGACCAGTCTGATAGAAAGCGACCCCCAGAGACCAGTCTGATAGAAAGCGACCCCCAGAGACCAGTCTGATAGAAAGCAACCCCCAGAGACCAGTCTGATAGAAAGTGACCCCCAGAGACCAGTCTAATAGAAAGTGACCCCCAGAGACCAGTCTAATAGAAAGTAACCCCCAGAGACCAGTCTAATAGAAAGTGACCCCCAGAGACCAGTCTGATAGAAAGTGACCCCCAGAGACCAGTCTGATAGAAAGTGACCCCCAGAGACCAGTCTGATAGAAAGCGAACCCCCAGAGACCAGTCTAATTGAAAGTGACCCCCAGAAACCAGTCTAATAGAAAGTGACCCCCAGAGAACAGTCTAATAGAAAGTGACCGCCACAGAGACCAGTCTGATAGAAAGTGACCCCCAGAGACCAGTCTGATAGAAAGTAACCCCCAGAGACCAGTCTGATAGAAAGTTACCCCCAGAGACCAGTCTAATAGAAAGCGAACCCCCAGAGACCAGTCTAATAGAAAGCGAACCCCCAGAGACCAGTCTAATAGAAAGTGACCCCCAGAGAACAGTCTAATAGAAAGTGACCCCCAGAGACTAGTCTGATAGAAAGTGACCCCCAGAGACCAGTCTGATAGAAAGTGACCCCCAAAGACCAGTCTAAAAGAAAGTGACCCCCAGAGACCTGTCTAATAGAAAGTAACCCCCACAGAGACCAGTCTGATAGAAAGTGACCACCAGAGACCAGTCTGATAGAAAGCGAACCCCCAGAGACCAGTCTAATAGAAAGCGAACCCCCAGAGACCAGTCTAATAGAAAGTGACCCCCAGAGAACAGTCTAATAGAAAGTGACCCCCACAGAGACCAGTCTGATAGAAAGTGACCACCAGAGACCAGTCTGATAGAAAGTGACCCCCAGAGACCAGTCTGATAGAAAGTGACCCCAGAGACCAGTCTGATAGAAAGTGACCCCCAGAGACCAGTCTAATAGAAAGTGACCCCCAGAGAACAGTCTAATAGAAAGTGACCCCCACAGAGACCAGTCTGATAGAAAGTGACCCCCAGAGACCAGTCTGATAGAAAGTGACCCCCAGAGACCTGTCTGATAGAAAGTGATCCCCAGAGACCAGTCTGATAGACAGTGACCCCCAGAGACCAGTCTAATAGAAAGTGACCCCCAGAGACCAGTCTGATAAAAAGTGACCCCCAGAGACCAGTCTGATAGAAAGTGACCCCCAGAGACCAGTCTGATAGAAAGTGACCCCCAGAGACCAGTCTGATAGAAAGTGACCCCCAGAGACCAGTCTAATAGAAAGTGAACCCCCAGAGACCAGTCTAATAGAAAGCGAACCCCCAGAGACCATTCTGATAGAAAGTGACCCCCAGAGACCATTCTGATAGAAAGTGACCCCCAGAGATCTGTCTAATAGAAAGTGACCCCCAGAGACCAGTCTGATAGAAAGTGACCCCCAGAGAACAGTCTAATAGAACGTGACCCCCCAGAGAACAGTCTAATAGAACGTGACCCCCACAGAGACCAGTATGATAGAAAGTGACCCCCAGAGACCAGTCTGATAGAAAGTGACATCCAGAGACCAGTCTGATAGAAAGTGACCCCCAGAGACCAGTCTAATAGAAAGTGACCCCCAGAGACCAGTCTAATAGAAAGTGACCCCCAAAGACCAGTCTAATAGAAAGTGACCCCCAGAGACCAGTTTAATAGAAAGTGACCCCCGGAGACCAGTCTAATAGAAAGTGACCCCCAGAGAACAGTCTAATAGAAAGTGACCCCCAGAGAACAGTCTAATAGAACGTGACCCCCACTGAGACCAGTCTGATAGAAAGTGACCCCCAGAGACCAGTCTGATAGAAAGTGACCCCCAGAGACCAGTCTAATAGAAAGTGACCCCCGGAGACCAGTCTAATAGATAGTGACCCCCGGAAACCAGTCTAATAGAAAGTGACCCCCGGAAACCAGTCTAATAGAAAGTGACCCCCAGAGACCAGTCTAATAGAAAGTGACCCCCAGAGACCAGTCTGATAGAAAGTGACCCCCAGAGACCAGTCTGATACAATTTGACCCCCAGAGACCAGTCTGATAGAAAGTGACCCCCAGAGACCAGCCTAATAGAAAGTGACCCCCAGAGACCAGTCTAATAGAAAGTGATCCCCAGAGACCAGTCTAATTGAAAGTGACCCCCAGAAACCAGTCTAATAGAAAGTGACCCCCAGAGAACAGTCTAATAGAAAGTGACCGCCACAGAGACCAGTCTGATAGAAAGTGACCCCCAGAGACCAGTCTAATAGAAAGTGACCCCCAGAGAACAGTCTAATAGAAAGTGACCCCCAGAGACCAGTCTAATAGAAAGTGACCCCCAGAGACCAGTCTAATAAAAAGTGACCCCCAGAGAACAGTCTAATAGAAAGCGAACCCCCAGAGACCAGTCTGATAGAAAGTGACCCCCAGAGACCAGTCTGATAGAAAGTGACCCCCAGAGACCAGTCTGATAGAAAGTGACCCCCAGAGACCAGTCTAATAGAAAGTGAACCCCCAGAGACCAGTCTAATAGAAAGCGAACCCCCAGAGACCATTCTGATAGAAAGTGACCCCCAGAGACCATTCTGATAGAAAGTGACCCCCAGAGATCTGTCTAATAGAAAGTGACCCCCAGAGACCAGTCTGATAGAAAGTGACCCCCAGAGAACAGTCTAATAGAACGTGACCCCCCAGAGAACAGTCTAATAGAACGTGACCCCCACAGAGACCAGTATGATAGAAAGTGACCCCCAGAGACCAGTCTGATAGAAAGTGACATCCAGAGACCAGTCTGATAGAAAGTGACCCCCAGAGACCAGTCTAATAGAAAGTGACCCCCAGAGACCAGTCTAATAGAAAGTGACCCCCAAAGACCAGTCTAATAGAAAGTGACCCCCAGAGACCAGTTTAATAGAAAGTGACCCCCGGAGACCAGTCTAATAGAAAGTGACCCCCAGAGAACAGTCTAATAGAAAGTGACCCCCAGAGAACAGTCTAATAGAACGTGACCCCCACTGAGACCAGTCTGATAGAAAGTGACCCCCAGAGACCAGTCTGATAGAAAGTGACCCCCAGAGACCAGTCTAATAGAAAGTGACCCCCGGAGACCAGTCTAATAGATAGTGACCCCCGGAAACCAGTCTAATAGAAAGTGACCCCCGGAAACCAGTCTAATAGAAAGTGACCCCCAGAGACCAGTCTAATAGAAAGTGACCCCCAGAGACCAGTCTGATAGAAAGTGACCCCCAGAGACCAGTCTGATACAATTTGACCCCCAGAGACCAGTCTGATAGAAAGTGACCCCCAGAGACCAGCCTAATAGAAAGTGACCCCCAGAGACCAGTCTAATAGAAAGTGATCCCCAGAGACCAGTCTAATTGAAAGTGACCCCCAGAGACCAGTCTAATAGAAAGTGACCCCCAGAGACCAGTCTAATTGAAAGTGACCCCCAGAAACCAGTCTAATAGAAAGTGACCCCCAGAGAACAGTCTAATAGAAAGTGACCGCCACAGAGACCAGTCTGATAGAAAGTGACCCCCAGAGACCAGTCTAATAGAAAGTGACCCCCAGAGAACAGTCTAATAGAAAGTGACCCCCAGAGACCAGTCTAATAGAAAGTGACCCCCAGAGACCAGTCTAATAAAAAGTGACCCCCAGAGAACAGTCTAATAGAAAGCGAACCCCCAGAGACCAGTCTGATAGACAGTGACCCCCAGAGACCAGTCTAATAGAAAGTGACCCCCAGAGACCAGTCTAATAGAAAGTGACCCCCAGAGACCATTCTGATAGAAAGTGACCCCCAGAGACCAGTCTAATAGAAAGTGACCCCCAGAGACCAGTCTAATAGAAAGTGACCCCCAGAGAACAGTCTAATAGAAAGCGAACCCCCAGAGACCAGTCTGATAGACAGTGACCCCCAGAGACCAGTCTAATAGAAAGTGACCCCCAGAGACCAGTCTAATAGAAAGTGACCCCCAGAGACCATTCTGATAGAAAGTGACCCCCAGAGACCAGTCTAATAGAAAGTGACCCCCAGAGACCAGTCTAATAGAAAGTAACCCCCAGAGACCAGTCTAATAGAAAGCGAACCCCCAGAGACCAGTCTAATGGAAAGCGAACTCCCAGAGACCAGTCTAATAGAAAGTGACCACCAGAGAACAGTCTAATAGAAAGTGACCCCCACAGAGACCAGTCTGATAGAAAATGACCCCCAGAGACCAGTCTGATAGAAAGTGACCCCCAGAGACCAGTCTGATAGAAAGTGACCCCCGGAGACCAGTCTGATAGAAAGTGACCCCCAGAGACCAGTCTAATAGAAAGTGACCCCCAGAGACCAGTCTGATAGAAAGTGACCCCCGGAGACCAGTCTGATAGAAAGTGACCCCCAGAGACCAGTCTAATAGAAAGTGACCCCCAGAGACCAGTCTGATAGAAAGTAACCCCCAGAGACCAGTCTGATGGTGTCACGGCCATGGCTATGACCGTGACTCTCTATCCGCATGCGGTTGCCTGCGGTTTTGTGTGGGTTAAAACCACAGGTGAGGGCCGCTGGCGTGTGTTTTAACTTGTGGTTGTTGCGGGCAACCCGTTGTCTCATGTGTATGTGCAGCAGCAGTCTGAGCGTGGCTAGGCAGCGTGCTGCAGTTGCATGCAGTTTCAGCTGACTCCCTTTTTGTTAGGTGTGTGTGTTGTGTGCACGGTGTATTATGTTTTGTGTGCACTTCCCCTTATATGTGTGTTTTCCCTTCTGTGTGCTGGAAGGGTTAACTTCCTTCCCAGTGTGTGTGATGTCACTGGGTGTGGTTGACCGGTGGGTGTGGCTTTTTGGCCTATATAGCCTGAGTCTCTTGCAGGCTTCAGTAGGTTGCTTCAGCCCTGCTAGCTGGAGCAGCCGCCTGTGTATTTGATCTGCCTGTGAGAGCCACCACTGTGGTCATAAGTATAAGTATAAGTTTAAGTTTATGTTCAGTTTGTCTTTGTCTGTGTGATGTTCGGTTTATGCTTTCTTGTATATTTCTGTGCTGCCATGTATCTGGGTTCCGGTGTGTGGATGTATTTGTGGACTTCAGATTTCCTGCACACTGGTCCAGTCAGCAGGGCTGTGGCAGGTGGCTGGAACTAGTGCAGCGCCTGCCATATACATTGGTTTGCATTGGTGTTCCCCTTTTCTCTACAGCTTGGCCTTTGGGACTCCTGATCCTCCCTGTCTTGGAGGAGTGGGTTGTCCTACTCTGTCACTTAGGTCAGGGCCGACTTGAGGGCTTGTAGGGACTTTAGGTTCCGGCGTATGAGCCCTCCTACCATCAAGGTTGGCTCATACTGACAGGAGACAGGGTCAGCGTTAGGGACGCAATAGGAGGTGACCTGCTCCCTAATGCTGTGGTCCTGGCCAAGCAGCGACCGGACATCCTCTAACAACACACGGCTGAGGATTTCCCCCATCCTCAGCCGTGACAGATGGAAAGTGACCCCCAGAGACCAGTCTGATGGAAAGTGACCCCCAGAGACCAGTCTGATGGAAAGTGACCCCCAGAGACCAGTCTGATGGAAAGTGACCCCCAGAGACCAGTCTGATGGAAAGTGACCCCCAGAGACCAGTCTGATGGAAAGTGACCCCCAGAGACCAGTCTGATGGAAAGTGACCCCCAGAGACCAGTCTGATGGAAAGTGACCCCCAGAGACCAGTCTGATAGAAAGTGACCCCCAGAGACCAGTCTGATAGAAAGTGACCCCCAGAGACCAGTCTGATAGAAAGTGACCCCCAGAGACCAGTCTGATAGAAAGTGACCCCCAGAGACCAGTCTGATAGAAAGTGACCCCCAGAGACCAGTCTGATAGAAAGTGACCCCAGAGACCAGTCTGATAGAAAGCGACCCCCAGAGACCAGTCTGATAGAAAGCGACCCCCAGAGACCAGTCTGATAGAAAGCGACCCCCAGAGACCAGTCTGATAGAAAGCGACCCCCAGAGACCAGTCTGATAGAAGCGACCCCCAGAGACCAGTCTGATAGAAAGCGACCCCCAGAGACCAGTCTGATAGAAAGCGACCCCCAGAGACCAGTCTGATAGAAAGCGACCCCCAGAGACCAGTCTGATAGAAAGCGACCCCCAGAGACCAGTCTGATAGAAAGCGACCCCCAGAGACCAGTCTGATAGAAAGCGACCCCCAGAGACCAGTCTGATAGAAAGCGACCCCCAGAGACCAGTCTGATAGAAAGCGACCCCCAGAGACCAGTCTGATAGAAAGCGACCCCCAGAGACCAGTCTGATAGAAAGCGACCCCCAGAGACCAGTCTGATAGAAAGCGACCCCCAGAGACCAGTCTGATAGAAAGCGACCCCCAGAGACCAGTCTGATAGAAAGCGACCCCCAGAGACCAGTCTGATAGAAAGCGACCCCCAGAGACCAGTCTGATAGAAAGCGACCCCCAGAGACCAGTCTGATAGAAAGCGACCCCCAGAGACCAGTCTGATAGAAAGCGACCCCCAGAGACCAGTCTGATAGAAAGCGACCCCCAGAGACCAGTCTGATAGAAAGCGACCCCCAGAGACCAGTCTGATAGAAAGCGACCCCCAGAGACCAGTCTGATAGAAAGCGACCCCCAGAGACCAGTCTGATAGAAAGCGACCCCCAGAGACCAGTCTGATAGAAAGCGACCCCCAGAGACCAGTCTGATAGAAAGCGACCCCCAGAGACCAGTCTGATAGAAAGCGACCCCCAGAGACCAGTCTGATAGAAAGCGACCCCCAGAGACCAGTCTGATAGAAAGCGACCCCCCAGAGACCAGTCTGATAGAAAGCGACCCCCCAGAGACCAGTCTGATAGAAAGCGACCCCCAGAGACCAGTCTGATAGAAAGCGACCCCCAGAGACCAGTCTGATAGAAAGCGACCCCCAGAGACCAGTCTGATAGAAAGCGACCCCCCAGAGACCAGTCTGATAGAAAGCGACCCCCCAGAGACCAGTCTGATAGAAAGCGACCCCCCAGAGACCAGTCTGATAGAAAGCGACCCCCCAGAGACCAGTCTGATAGAAAGCGACCCCCCAGAGACCAGTCTGATAGAAAGCGACCCCCCAGAGACCAGTCTGATAGAAAGCGACCCCCCAGAGACCAGTCTGATAGAAAGCGACCCCCCAGAGACCAGTCTGATAGAAAGCGACCCCCCAGAGACCAGTCTGATAGAAAGCGACCCCCCAGAGACCAGTCTGATAGAAAGCGACCCCCCAGAGACCAGTCTGATAGAAAGCGACCCCCCAGAGACCAGTCTGATAGAAAGCGACCCCCCAGAGACCAGTCTGATAGAAAGCGACCCCCCAGAGACCAGTCTGATAGAAAGCGACCCCCCAGAGACCAGTCTGATAGAAAGCGACCCCCCAGAGACCAGTCTGATAGAAAGCGACCCCCCAGAGACCAGTCTGATAGAAAGTGACCCCCAGAGACCAGTCTATTAGAAAGTGACCCCCAGAGACCAGTCTGATAGAAAGTGACCCCCAGAGACCAGTCTGATAGAAAGTGACCCCCAGAGACCAGTCTATTAGAAAGTGACCTCTAGAGACTAGTCTGATAGAAAGTGACCCGCAGAGACCAGTCTGATAGAAAGTGAACCCCAGAGACCAGTCTGATAGAAAGTGACCCCCAGAGACCAGTCTGATGGTGTCACGGCCATGGCTATGACCGTGACTCTCTATCCGCATGCGGTTACCTGCGGTTTCGTGTGGGTTAAAACCACAGGTGAGGGCCGCTGGCGTGTGTTTTAACTTGTGGTTGTTGCGGGCAACCCGTTGTCTCATGTGTATGTGCAGCAGCAGTCTGAGCGTGGCTAGGCAGCGTGCTGCAGTTGCATGCGGTTTCACCTGACTCCCTTTTTGTTAGGTGTGTGTGTTGTGTGCACGGTGTATTATGTTTTGTGTGCACTTCCCCTTATATGTGTGTTTTCCCTTCTGTGTGCTGGAAGGGTTAACTTCCTTCCCAGTGTGTGTGATGTCACTGGGTGTGGTTGACCGGTGGGTGTGGCATTTTGGCCTATATAGCCTGAGTCTCTTGCAGGCTTCAGTAGGTTGCTTCAGCCCTGCTAGCTGGAGCAGCCGCCTGTGTATTTGATCTGCCTGTGAGAGCCACCACTGTGGTCATAAGTATAAGTATAAGTTTAAGTTTATGTTCAGTTTGTCTTTGTCTGTGTGATGTTCGGTTTATGCTTTCTTGTATATTTCTGTGCTGCCATGTATCTGGGTTCCGGTGTGTGGATGTATTTGTGGACTTCAGATTTCCTGCACACTGGTCCAGTCAGCAGGGCTGTGGCAGGTGGCTGGAACTAGTGCAGCGCCTGCCATATACATTGGTTTGCATTGGTGTTCCCCTTTTCTCTACAGCTTGGCCTTTGGGACTCCTGATCCTCCCTGTCTTGGAGGAGTGGGTTGTCCTACTCTGTCACTTAGGTCAGGGCCGACTTGAGGGCTTGTAGGGACTTTAGGTTCCGGCGTATGAGCCCTCCTACTATCAAGGTTGGCTCATACTGACAGGAGACAGGGTCAGCGTTAGGGACGCAATAGGAGGTGACCTGCTCCCTAATGCTGTGGTCCTGGCCAAGCAGCGACCGGACATCCTCTAACAACACACGGCTGAGGATTTCCCCCATCCTCAGCCGTGACAGATGGAAAGTGACCCCCAGAGACCAGTCTGATGGAAAGTGACCCCCAGAGACCAGTCTGATGGAAAGTGACCCCCAGAGACCAGTCTGATAGAAAGTGACCCCCAGAGACCAGTCTGATAGAAAGTGACCCCCCAGAGACCAGTCTGATAGAAAGTGACCCCCCAGAGACCAGTCTGATAGAAAGTGACCCCCCAGAGACCAGTCTGATAGAAAGTGACCCCCCAGAGACCAGTCTGATAGAAAGTGACCCCCCAGAGACCAGTCTGATAGAAAGTGACCCCCCAGAGACCAGTCTGATAGAAAGTGACCCCCCAGAGACCAGTCTGATAGAAAGTGACCCCCCAGAGACCAGTCTGATAGAAAGTGACCCCCCAGAGACCAGTCTGATACAAAGTGACCCCCCAGAGACCAGTCTGATACAAAGTGAACCCCCATTTACTCAGTGAAATGGCTTCAGTGGTTGTGATTGCGCGGGGGCTGTATCCCCAATGCCGCGCCCCCCCCTGATAGAAAGTGACCCCCCAGAGACCAGTCTGATAGAAAGTGACCCCCCAGAGACCAGTCTGATAGAAAGTGACCCCCCAGAGACCAGTCTGATAGAAAGTGACCCCCCAGAGACCAGTCTGATAGAAAGTGACCCCCCAGAGACCAGTCTGATAGAAAGTGACCCCCAGAGACCAGTCTGATAGAAAGTGACCCCCCCAGAGACCAGTCTGATAGAAAGTGACCCCCCAGAGACCAGTCTGATAGAAAGTGACCCCCCAGAGACCAGTCTGATAGAAAGTGACCCCCCAGAGACCAGTCTGATAGAAAGTGACCCCCCAGAGACCAGTCTGATAGAAAGTGACCCCCCAGAGACCAGTCTGATAGAAAGTGACCCCAAGAGACCAGTCTGATAGAAAGTGACCCCCCAGAGACCAGTCTGATAGAAAGTGACCCCCCAGAGACCAGTCTGATAGAAAGTGACCCCCCAGAGACCAGTCTGATAGAAAGTGACCCCCCAGAGACCAGTCTGATAGAAAGTGACCCCCCCAGAGACCAGTCTGATAGAAAGTGACCCCCCAGAGACCAGTCTGATAGAAAGTGACCCCCCAGAGACCAGTCTGATAGAAAGTGACCCCCCCCAGAGACCAGTCTGATAGAAAGTGACCCCCCAGAGACCAGTCTGATAGAAAGCGACCCCCCAGAGACCAGTCTGATAGAAAGCGACCCCCCAGAGACCAGTCTGATAGAAAGTGACCCCCCAGAGACCAGTCTGATAGAAAGTGACCCCCCAGAGACCAGTCTGATAGAAAGTGACCCCCCAGAGACCAGTCTGATAGAAAGTGACCCCCCAGAGACCAGTCTGATAGAAAGTGACCCCCCAGAGACCAGTCTGATAGAAAGTGACCCCCCAGAGACCAGTCTGATAGAAAGTGACCCCCCAGAGACCAGTCTGATAGAAAGTGACCCCCCAGAGACCAGTCTGATAGAAAGTGACCCCCCCAGAGACCAGTCTGATAGAAAGTGACCCCCCAGAGACCAGTCTGATAGAAAGTGACCCCCCAGAGACCAGTCTGATAGAAAGTGACCCCCCCAGAGACCAGTCTGATAGAAAGTGACCCCCCAGAGACCAGTCTGATAGAAAGCGACCCCCCAGAGACCAGTCTGATAGAAAGTGACCCCCCAGAGACCAGTCTGATAGAAAGTGACCCCCCCAGAGACCAGTCTGATAGAAAGTGACCCCCCAGAGACCAGTCTGATAGAAAGTGACCCCCCAGAGACCAGTCTGATAGAAAGTGACCCCCCAGAGACCAGTCTGATAGAAAGTGACCCCCCAGAGACCAGTCTGATACAAAGTGACCCCCCAGAGACCAGTCTGATACAAAGTGAACCCCCATTTACTCAGTGAAATGGCTTCAGTGGTTGTGATTGCGCGGGGGCTGTATCCCCAATGCCGCGCCCCCCCCCCCCGGTCTGGCCCCAACAGACGCCATAAAATCATGATTTATTTTCTGCAAAACACTGATGTATTGCTGTAAGCAATTGACCCCCAATAATATATGGAAGCTGCTGAGGATCCGATCCGGAGACATACGGTATATATGTGTAGGACGGAGCGGCTGCCGGGCCTGGCCTTAGACAGCGATCTTCAGTAGCCACAGGAGTGAGGGTTGCATGGGGGGGGGGGGAGTCCTTCCAAAGTCTGCTGAGGGCCCCCTCTGTTATAGTGACGCCACTGTATTATAGGATTCTGAGGGTCGTTTACAAACAGTTTTATGCCAGTTTTTTGCTTAAAGATAAGTCGCCAGATGCCTTTGTGCGACATTTTGAACACCCGTCCAAGAATGGAGTTTGTGGCTGCATGTGATGTGCTGTATGATGTCACTTACTGGTGGAGTCACTTACCTGCTGCATATACTGAATGTTGTGTCGTCTTAGTTGTATCCTTAAATGTTAATTACCTTACGGTACAAACTTACACTGGCGCTGGTCGGTAGAAATATAACAAATCGAGTGGAGTGGCTAGATGAATGTTCCGGGTTCCCGTTCCTGTGTGTAGGTGAGCAGTGAAGATTTACTTTTCCTTACACTTCCCTACACACAGGAACGGGAACCCGGAACATTCATCTAGCCACTCCACTCGATTTGTTATATTTCTACCGACCAGCGTCAGTGTAAGTTTGTACCGTAAGGTAATTAACATTTAACCAATTTTGTATCCTGGGCGGCAGCAGCAAAGCCCATTATATACACCGTGCAGCGGACCTCAAATTGGAGGTTGGTGGATTTCTTGTATGGGAGAGTGTTCTAGATTTTCTTAGTTGTATCCTGCTTATGTTGTAGTCTCCTCATCGTATGGACCTCAGACATTATGGGGAACACAAAGACTAAAATCAAAGGCACAGAACAGGTGGACGGGGCAGAGCTGCGGCAGACGAGGAATAACCTACAGTCTCCGTATCGTCCTGCTACTGCTGATGCCAAGAAGAAGAAGAAGGCATCACCACAGTTCCTGGATGGATCCAAGGTGAAATGTTTCCAATAAAAGCCACAATATTTATCATAGAATCTTACTCTGCTCCCTTATTGTCAGAGGGTGAAGCTGGGACAAAATATGGAGCTCTGAACCCCTACGTTGGATTCTTATATGAAATACAGAGGTGTCAGGATTCAGAACTTTGCCCCACATCTCTGCACTTATCCTGAGATCCTGGTGACCCCTTCTCCTTTCTGTCCTCAGATCTCATCAGGAGGCGACGGAAACTTTCTGCAATGAAATGTTCTCCTATGGATCCTAAGGGAAAATTCTGATTAGAATGATCCAAACAAAGCACATAGGGTGTAATATCATATGTGTCCAAACCCCCCAGGACTGGCAGGAGTCCGATAAAGTGCAAGACTAGTACCCACTGGTATCTGGACACCACAAGGATGTCGGCCCCAGCCCTCGTGGCCATCCTATCCCACTCTAGTGGTGAGCCTCCTGGCCACCCTGGATGATATGAGCTCATAATTTTCCTGGTCACAACAGCCTCTCAATCCATCTTATCAGCTGCTCACACTTGAACCCCCCTATTAACAGAAGGCTATAATCAGGACAATACATATTGTAGACCATTGACCTCTTGTATATAACCACCCTGAAGCAATGTGTGAAGCTCTTTTCCAGTTGCCATACCTCACATGATCCATGACATACTGTAATATGTCTCAGGAGAGTGCTCTAGAGGCTTCTGCCATCTTCTGACCTAAGCTCTTCTTATGTGAACGTCTTCCTTGAGAACTGTCTGATCTTTTCAATCTCTCTTCTCAGTTTTCTGGATATTTTTGGTTTGTTCTCAGCTCCTCTGTTCTGGTCAGACTGGAGACCTCATTGTCACTGCTGGCTCTTGGGCTTCACTGTCTTATACCTTTACCTTATTTTGTAGGTCGATGTTCTCAACTCATGGGTTTCAAAGCATATTAAGAAGAAAGAATGTGTGGCTTTTACCCCCAGGTCAACGGGAGAGGAGTGAGTAATGATGTATACAGTTCTGGTGGTGGAAACCTTGATTCGCCTCTGAATGTTTTTTTTTTTATGTTCTTATTACTCTCTGTCTATATACTGTAGAGGCTTCTTCATTTTCATAGAATTTACCATTGATGGTTGAGTTTCTTCCTCACAGTGATGGAGCACTGAGAGGGCTTCATACATCCCTGAAGGTGACCATATACATTAGATGAATATCATATCAGCCCACTCCACTGATCTCAGCCAGAACGGCCAACCATCTAAAAATTATGTTCCAACTCTCCTGCAATGTTGGGAAAAAGAAAGATTGTGAATGCTGGGTATTAACCTGCAAATCATTTGTCCTAAAGACATTTCAGTGACGCAATGGAAAAATGGACGTCATCTATTACTTTATGGATAAGATATATAGATGACGTGTTCATCCTGTGGAATGGTACCAGTACGGCTTTCAACAACTTTGTGAGCGAACTCAATCAAAATGATCTGGGTCTATTCTTCACGAGCGAGATCAACAACATGCAATTAACGTTCCTGGACCTATGTATCAATATTGACAAATCCAGAAAAATTGTAACGAAAATGTTTCGTAAACCCACGTCCACAAACACCCTACTTAGATGGGAGAGTGCACACCCCACCAAACTAAAATCCGGAATACCGAAGGGGCAATATCTGAGAGCCCGACGGAATTGCTCAGAGTGGATTGATTTCAAGAGAGCTTCCTCCGACCTACAAAAACGGTTTAGTCAGAGAGGATACCCCGGCCCCTGTCTCGCTGAGGCATATCAACATGCGTCGGCTAGTAACAGAGATGACCTTCTGGCCCCCAAAAAAAGAACTGAAGATAATAAAATAAGAATCATAGGCACCTACGATCAGGCCAATCAAGAGGTGAGAAACATCATTAGGGAGAACTGGAGTATCCTCAAATCTGACCCGATAGTGGGGCATCTCATAAGTGATTCTCCACTGATCACATATAGAAGAGGAAGCAACCTACGAGATCAACTGGTGCACAGCCTGTACAGTCCTTCAATACAATCTACATGGCTTCCAAATAGACCACCCGGCACATTCAAATGTGGCAAGTGCATTGCCTGTAAAGCCATTAAAAAGGGCAACGTGGTAAAATGCACCACCACAGGCCGAGAGTTCACAATCAGATCGTTCATAAATTGCAAGACGGTAGGAGTGATCTATGTGGCCACTTGTATTTGCCTCAAACAGTATGTGGGCAAAACGAAGAGGGAGTTCAGGAGACGTATTGGCGAACATTTGCTGAACATCACAAATGAAGATGACACGCCTATTGCCCAGCATGTGGCGGAATGCCACCCAGGAGCAAAACAGTGTATCTCTTTCCAGGGCATAGAACATGTCAGAGCATCTCCAAGAGGTGGAGATATAGACAACCTGCTACTGAGAAAAGAGGCCCAATGGACCTTCACATTACGCACAGTGAAACCGTTTGGTCTTAATGACCATATATCATATACTTGTTTCATCTGATGCAATCCTCACCGCCACCCCGTCTAATGTTCCAGGTATACAATCAATGCCACGGAAAATATGGGATAGTGGCAATCAACACACTACATGGCTACCAGAACATATGAAGATACCCAGCAAATCATCCCATATAGTTATTGTGTATGGGATTATATGCATGACTGGGTGGCAATGAAACCTCTATATGCACTAACTGTCCCAGTATACAACATATGGGACCAACAGTAATATACCTATATATATATAATTATTCAGTTGCTGGTCCACACTGTCACCTCCATCTTAGTCCCAGCTTCCAAAATATGGGACCAATAATAAATTATATATATAACTAACTGGGTGCTGGTCTTTTCTGTCCGACTATGACCCCTTATATATGTCTCCAACACTCAATGTTCCCCATTGATAGTAAGCTATATATGCCCATGATATTATATACCCACAGCAGCGATTAGCAGAGGAGATTGGTTAGAGCGGACTAGCTGAACGTCTCACCTCTTCAGGGTGACGTCACCGCCTGCCGATGAAGCTCCGCCCTGTGGGAGTGGCGAATTCGATATGAGTCTGGCGGCTGAGCGGCCGCGAGACGGCTGCAAACAAGAGTGCCGGAGGCTGTATCTCATCTGAGCTGCACGCGCGCAAACAGACGCGTGCAGCGTTCTCTCTATCAGTGGCTACAGTGTATGTTACCTAAGATATAAAGAATACTACACTAATGCCGCCGAAAATCTGTTCCTGAAGACATGTCACTACTTACATAGTGACATAGAAACGCGTCGAGCAGACGCTGTAATAGGCAGAGACGGTCTTTCCTTAGCTAGTAATGGGAGAAGAGAGATCAAAAACAATAGGGTTGTAAGTAGAGCTCAAATATAAAGCTCTCACCCACTACATCTCTATCCCATTTACTATGCCCTTTACTCATTGAGTGCGAAACATTGTTGCAGCTTACTGTTATAGCTGCCACTAATGTTATTGCTGGTTTACTTGATAAAGCATAGATAACCCCAGCACACATAAGTGAGTAACTGTTCAGTGCATCTGGTTAATAATCAGGATACGCATACCAAGCGGAATACACTGATAATTCCAGTCTTGCACGTTTTTGAAAACGTGGAGTGAGTGGCTGCACCCATACAATTGTGGGGTGAGCTACCTGTCCAGGTTTAGCCTGACGATTTCCTTGTGTGGCAGGTTCGCCACGAGTTTTAAATATATCACTAATAAAATTGTTTTTAAGCGTATATTCAGGCAGTTAAACACTAAAGACATACCCCGATAAAGATATCTAGAGGAGACAGAGGAGTCAGGAAGGGGAAGAGAAAACTGTAGCAGACACAAGGGGTCTAGAGGAGACAACAAAAGGGTCTGGAGAGGAATGAGTTATGTGGAGGCAACAGAGTTATCTGGTGAGGGCAGAGAAGTATTGAGTGGAACAAAAAAGTCCAGAGGAGGACAGACTAGTCTGGAGGGGACAGAGAAGATTTAAGAGGACAGAAGAGTCTGGAGAGGACAAAGGTGTCTGAAGAGGACAAAGGTGTTTTGAGGAAAACAGAAGAGTCTGAGGTGCCTGTAGAGGAACACACTAGTCTGGAGAGGACTGCGAAGATTAAGGGGGATGCATGAGTCTGGGGCAAAATAGTAGAGTCTGAAAGGGCCTGGTGAGTCTGGAGGGGTCAGAGTTATCTGGAGGAGACAGGAGTCTGGAGAGGGAGTGAGAGGCCTGGAGGACAACAGAAAAGTCTGTATAGGGCAGAGGTGTCTGGAGGGTAGAGAGAAGACTCCAGAGGACAGAGGGTTCTAGAGCGGTACCGAGAGGCCAGGATATGTCTGGGAGGGGACAGAGAGAAGCTTGGAGAGGACAAAGGTGTCTGGGGGGACTGAGAGGATTTGAGAGGACAGAGGGGTTTGGAGGAGACAGAGAAGACTTGAGAGGACAGAGGGGTCTGGATGGGATAGAGAATATTCGAGAGGACATACAAGTCTGCAGCGGTACAGTGGCTTCTGGAGGAATACAGAAGAGTCAGCAGGGGTATAGAGGAGTTTGGAGGGGCAGGGGATTCTGGCTAGGCCTTTTTTATCTCTCTAATATATGTATGATTGCCTGAAACCTGCGTCCATGTGTATGGGGGATCAGGAGGAATAGCTGTTGGCTGAACAAGTATTCACTAGTCTGCTATGTAAAGTCTTGAATCGTTGAGGTACAGCTATCAAGAAATAGGTTTTTCGTTACCACTGTTTTCCCTCTCAGAGACATCTGTGGCTGTGGTCACACCAGAGAACGGCATTTCCATGTTTTGGAAATGAAAGTGGCACCTGGAACCTCATGGGACCCTCAGAAACATGTCAAAGAATTTCCTAGTGATTCTCACGGGGACATGACTTTCTCTGGAACCACAAGAACCTGGGCAAAGGTAAGGTTCTAGTAGGTCTTCCTATAAGGATCAATCCCTGTGGTGCTCGATGTGGTAAATTATTTGGGGTTTGGGGCCTGTCACTAACCCACGGTTGGCTTTAGTTCTTTTTGTGTACCCTCCCTGACATTAATGGACTTTTACAGCTACTTTTCTACTACTGATGCCTTAAACTGCATTCCTTCCAGTATGTGCGCGCCTCATGTGACACGAACCCCAGTGTGTTATTTGAACTTATGACACAGCAATGGGGGCTCAGCGTGCCCAGCCTGCTGATATCTGTGACCGGAGGAGCGAAGAACTTCAACATAAGCCCAAGACTGAAGAACGAGTTTAGCTGGGGTCTGGTGAAAGCAGCACAGAGTACAGGTGAGATGGCTCAGGTCATGAGCTCCCCCATAGAGGTGCATTGAAACTTCCTATTATCACAGTACTTCTAGGTATCACACAAAAAAAACTAAAAAACTAAAACCGAGAGAGTGGTATAGAAATGTGTGTTTCTGAATAATACAGTATATATGCGTTGTCTAATGGGTACTCTTTTTCATTATGGGGAGCTCATGGTACAGAGAGTATGCTTGAGGAGATGCCCCTACTATGACCATTAGCTGAGTACATGTGAGCAGTATTGTAGTCCAGGTGATGCGCCTGATACGTCAAGTATGTGTGCACAGTATTGTAAACCAGATGATGCCCCTCTGCGTTTCTGGGAAAGATATTCAAATTGAGTTTCCTAAACCTATCTGATGTTGGCAGACATTAGACAGGATAATTTGCATCTATCTCACCCAGAAATCCAGAAGAGCATTGTCTATCCTACAATAGTCATCACATGTATCAACTGGTCTCCATAATAGAAATAGTACCCACCCAGAGGTACCTCCTAAGGCCTTGCAACTAGAAAAGCTGTTCTCATCTGCTTTTTCAAATTAAAGGGGTTGTCTTCACATCCACAAGTGGCATTTATCATGTAGAGAAAGTAACACAAGGCATTTACAAAGGTATATTTATTATTAATATAGCTTACTTTGCTGGCTAGACTAAGTTTTTCATTACATCATGTACTTCACATTTCCATGGTTATAACTACACTGTAATCCAGCAGTGGTGGTCATGCTTGCACACTATAGAAAAAAGCGCAAGTATCTCTGGTGGCTGGAACCATAGGAGCATACATAGGCTGGTGCTTTTTCCTATAGTGTGCAAGCACAGCTACCGATGCTGGATTGAAGGGTGGTCATAACCATGGAAATGAGAAGTTTATACTGTGATGGAAAAATAAGTCTAGCCAGCAAAGGATGCAATATGGATAATAATATACTAGAAAGTGGCTAAAACTTGGTCTACATGATATATGCCATTTGCTGAAGTGAGACAACTCCTTTAAGTGCTTTTGTCAGTAAAGAACTACTTGCAGATGTGAGGCTGACTTAGCTATTTTTCCTGCTTTGCTACATAAGCCTGTTTAAAAGGCAGGAAGGCATCTTTGCCAATCCTCTGTGTGAAAGTAAGGCAGTGCTCATTGCTGCTGTGTTCTCCTTACTGTTTTCCTACTTGCTGTTCATCTGAGCCTATCAGCTCTTTAACAAAAGCAAACCACACCTTGAACAATTTTATTTCACAGTTTTGGATGAATGACAGACACCTCCAAAGTAACATTGAACTAAAAGTGAGACAAGAGAATTACAACATCACAAAACCTTATATCTCTCAGTGAAACATGCAAGCTAGACTTCTTTCTAGAAGGACAAATTGACAAGAGAACCAGAATCAATCAAGAGAAACTTGTCCTACTTGGCTGACTTGCCTTGAGGGTTCTCTTTGGAGTGCTCTTTATCATTAGGGAGACCAAAAAACATACATGCCTGACAACACTACTATTGGTTTCTAGGAAGAGTAAATTGCATATCTTAATTCTTCTGGCATTAGTTGGATATCCCCTCTGTTCTTGTCAGGTAGCTAATTTGCATACCTTTGGCTTTTCTAGGAATGATATTCAAATTAGCTTTCCTTCCAAAACAGAAATGAATGCTAATCTTCTCTCATGTCAGCCAAATTAAAATTAAGTAAGAGACATTGTTGTTTACTTCTGCAGCGTGCCAGTCCGCAGGGGTAGAACACGTGAGGTTCACAGTGGGCTGAAGCATACAACAGTTCATGGGTTACTCACGGTTTAGCGGACGCCTCCCTGGGCCAGCAGTGCAGTGAAGGGGAGAGCAGCGCTGGATTCTCCGGGGCACACTCGGTTGCAGGGGACACCGGCCAGGTGGTGCTTGGGTTTCTGAGTGCTTGTGCGGCTGGGCCCCTGACTTAATTAGTGTCATGACGCCAGCACCTTGATGGTGCAAAATGTTGAGAGTGGTAGTAGTATGAAGTTAGAAGAATGAGGCAGGTTTAAATACAACGGTAACCTTAACTATAACCAGGTTCTTGATAACAGCTTACATCCAGTCTCTGATACACATGCAGGTTGGATGTGATGAAGCCCAGTAACAGGCTGTGCATGTAGGTATGTGTCAGGCTAGGGTGGTAAGTTATGGACTCACTGATATTCAGCTCCTTATTCTAGTTCTGTTTCTCCAGCTCTTTAATGGTGAGGCTGCCCGAAGCTAGTAAGTCCTTCACCTTGAATCCAAAGGTCCTTGAAGCCTGAATAAATGGCTGTTGTCCTTTGTGTCTTTATCCTCTCTGTATCCCTTAAACTGCCTTGCATTAAGCACAGCTAGTAACGGTACTCTCACTCCTTCACCTCCTACTCCTTCTCTCCACTGACTAATTAGGCCTCAACTACCCTATTTATACTGTGGTGCTACCCCCATCTAGTGGTGGATGTATGTAGTGCACCGACAGCCTAGTAACAGGAATTTCACATAATAATACAATACAGCATGATATTACAGATGACAAAACAGGCTGTAATCTGTAGGCTAGTGGGACACTGCACTTCTAGAAAGAGAACTAGCTTCTCAGCCTTTAGGCTAAGATCAAATGTAGAATCTGTTTGTTTCCATCCTTGGCATATGCACTGTAAGGGGGCACATATCTTGGTATATCTACTGTGAGGGGGGCACATATCTTGGCATATCTACTGTGAGGGGGAACTGGATTTTTGTCCCTAAAGGATCCTCAGGAGATTATAACAAAAATCAAACCATGGTCACCTGACCAAAAACTCCTTATCTACTGTGAGGGGGGCACATATCTGGTTATAACTACTGTGATGACACATATCTGGGCATAATTACTGTAAGGGGCACATATCTGGTATAACTACTGTGAGGGGGCACCTAACTGGGCATAGCTACTGTGAGGGGGCACATATCTGGATATAACTACTATGATGACACATATCTGGGCATAATTACTGTGAGGGGCACATAGCTGGTATAACTACTGTGAGGGGGGCACATAACTGGGCATAGCTACTGTGAGGGGGCACATATCTGGGCATAACTACTGTGAGGAGGCACATATCTAGATATAACTACTGTGGGGGGCACATATCTGGGCATAACTACTGTAAGGGGGCACATATCTGGTTATAACTACTGTGAGGGGGCACATATCTGGGCATAACTACTGTGAGGGGCACATATCTGGTATAACTACTGTGAGGGGAACATATCTGGGTATAACTAGTGTGAGGGAGCACATATCTGGGTATAACTAGTGTGAGGGAGCACATATCTGGGTATAACTACTGTGAGGGGGCACATATCTGGGCATAACTACTGTGAGGGGGCACATATCTGGGCATAACTACTGTGAGGGGGCACATATCTGGATATAACTACTGTGAGGGGCACATATCTTGGCATATCTACTGTGAGGTGGCACATATCTGGCATATCTACTGTGGGGGGGACACATATTTTGGCATATCTACTGTGAGGGGCACATATCTGGGAATAACAACTGCGAGGGGGCACATATCTGGGCATATCTACTGTCAGGGGGCACATATCTGGGTATAACTACTGTGAGGGGCACATATCTACTGTCAGGGGGCACATATCTGGTATAACTACTGTGAGGGGTACATGTCTTGGCATAACTACTGTGAGGGAGCACATATCAGGCAACAACTAATGTGAGGGGGCACATATCTGGACATAATTGCTGTAAGGAGGCACATATATGGGTATAACTACTGTGAGGGGGCACATATATTGGCATATCAACTGCGAGGGGGCACATATTTTGGCATATCTACTGTGAGGGGGCACATATCTAGGAACAACAACTATGAGGGGGCACATCTGGGCATATCTACTGTGAGGGGGCACATATCTGGGTATAACTGTGAGGGATCACATATCTGGGTATAACTACTGTGAGGGGGCACATATCTGGGTATAATTACTGTAAGGGAGCACATATCTGGATATAACTACTGTGAGGGGGCACATATCTGGACATATTTACTGTGAGGGAGCACATATCTGGCATAACTACTGTGAGGGGACACATATCTGCGTATAATTACTGTGAGGGAGCATATATCTGGGTATAACTACTGTGAGGGGAACATATCTGGGTATAACTACTGTGAGGGAGCACATATCTGGGTATAACTAGTGTGAGGGAGCACATATCTGGGCATAACTACTGTGAGGGGGCACATATCTGGGCATAACTAGTGTGAGGGGGCACATATCTGGGTATAACTAGTGTGAGGGGGCACATATCTGGGTATAATTACTGTGAGGGGGCACATATCTGGCATAACTACTGTGAGGGGGCACATATCTGGACATAACTACTGTGAGGGGCACATATCTGGGTATAATTACTGTGAGGGGGCACATATCTGGCTATAACTACTGTGAGGGGGCACATATCTGGCATAACTACTGTGAGGGGGCAAATATCTGGACATAACTACTGTGAGGGGCACATATCTGGGTATAATTACTGTGATGGGGCACATATCTGGCTATAACTACTGTGAGGGGGCACATATCTGGGTAAAATTACTGTGAGGGATCACATATCTGGCATAACTACTGTGAGGGGGCACATATCTGGTATAACTACTGTGAGGGAGCAGATATCTGGCTATAACTAATAAAAAATTCCTTCCCGACTCCAATCAGAATAACTCCCTGGATCAACGACCCCTCTCTAGTAGCTATAGCCTGTAATATTATTACACTCCAGAAATACATCCAGGCCCCTCCTGAATTCCTTTATTGTACTCACCATCACCACCTCCTCAGGCAGAGAGTCCATAGTCTCACTGCTCTTACCGTATAGAGTCCATAGTCTCACTGCTCTTACAGTACAGAGTCCATAGTCTCACTGCTCTTACAGTAAAGAATCCATAGTCTCACTGCTCTTACAGTACAGAGTCCATAGTCTCACTGCTCTTACAGTACAGAGTCCATAGTCTCACTGCTCTTACAGTACAGAGTCCATAGTCTCACTGCTCTTACCGTATAGAGTCCATAGTCTCACTGCTCTTACAGTAAAGAGTCCATAGTCTCACTGCTCTTACAGTAAAGAGTCTATAGTCTCACTGCTCTTACAGTAAAGAGTCCATAGTCTCACTGCTCTTACAGTAAAGAGTCCATAGTCTCACTGCTCTTACTGTAAAGAGTCCATAGTCTCACTGCTCTTACAGTATAGAGTCCATAGTCTCACTGCTCTTACAGTAGAGTCCATAGTCTCACTGCTCTTACCGTATAGAGTCCATAGTCTCACTGCTCTTACAGTAAAGAGTCCATAGTCTAACCGTTCTTACAGTAAAGAGTCCATAGTCTCACTGCTCTTACAGTAAAGAGTCCATAGTCTCACTGCTCTTACAGTATAGAGTCCATAGTCTCACTGCTCTTACCGTAAAGAGTCCATAGTCTCACTGCTCTTACAGTAAAGAGTCCATAGTCTCACTGCTCTTACAGTATAGTCCATAGTCATCACTGCTCTTACAGTACAGAGTCCATAGTCTCACTGCTCTTACAAGTAAAGAGTCATAGTCTCACTGCTCTTACAGTAAAGAGTCCATAGTATCACTGCTCTTACAGTAAAGAGTCCATAGTCTCACTGCTCTTACAGTAAAGAGTCCATAGTCTCACTGCTCTTACAGTAAAGAGTCCATAGTCTCACTGCTCTTACAGTATAAGAGTCCATAGTCTCACTGCTCTTACAGTAAAGAGTCCATAGTCCTCACTGCTCTTACAGTAGAGTCATAGTCTCACTGCTCTTACAGTATAGAGTCCATAGTCTCACTGCTCTTACAGTAAAGAGTCATATCTCACTGCTCTTACAGTAGAGTCCATTAGTCTCACTGCTCTTACCGTATAGAGTCCCATAGTCTCACTGCTCTACAGTAAAGAGTCCATATCTAACCGTTCTTACAGTAAAGAGTCCATAGTCTCACCGGCTCTTACAGTAAGAGTCCATAGTCTCACTGCTCTTACAGTAAAGAGTCCATAGTCTTACTGCTCTTACAGTAAAGAGTCCATAGTCTTACTGCTCTTACAGTAAAGAGTCCATAGTCTCACTGCTCTTACAGTAAAGAGTCCACAGTCTCACTGCTCTTACAGTGAAGAGTCCATAGTCTCACTGCTCTTACAGTATAGAGTCCATAGTCTCACTGCTCTTACAGTAAAGAGTCCATAGTCTCACTGCTCTTACAGTATAGAGTCCATAGTCTCACTGCTCTTACAGTAAAATCCTAGATCCCTTTCCATGTCAGTGTTACCCAGTGTTTTACCATTTAGTATGTACGGGTGACTTGCATTATTCCTTCCCATGTGCATAACTTTACATTTGTCAGTGTTAAACCTCATCTGCCACTTCTCTGCCCAAGCCTCCAATCTATCCAGATCCCTCTGTAGCAGTATACTGTCCTCTGTAGTATATATGCAGTATACTGTCCTCTTCAGTGTTAATTACTGTATACAGTTTAGTGTTGTAAAGGAACTCCAGACACCCCAACTGCGTACCTTCGTTGATGGATGCTCCCGAGGACTCCAAGCACTCCGCTCGACACCGATACCACAGGAACCAGGAACAGGAACAGCTCTTACAAGAGCTAGGAGTAATAGCGAGGGGAGTATACACGTATAGCAATCCCCACACACATGAGACGAGGCTCTATGTTGAATGTAAAACAGCAACTCTTTAATGGGTTATTTTTCAGCCTTTTATGCAGGTCTCTTAGCAAGGGACACTCCCCCTGGGGCCCTTGTAGAAGACTGTGACAGTTTATATTTTAGCCAATCACATGCATTACATCCCTCTGTCTGTAATGCAATCAACAAAATACAATGAGCATTGTCTTTGATGCAATTAACTAACACACTGGCATTGTCTGAGACGCAATTAACTAACACACTGGCATTGTCTGAGACGCAATTAACTAACACACTGGCATTGTCTGATATGCAATTAACTAACACACTGGCATTGTCTGAGATGCAAATAACAAAATACAATTACCAAGCATAATGGGCTAACTTAATAACTCACAGACAGAAAACACACATTTTTCCCAAAACCCCAAAAACACCTCAAAACCCCACATAGCCCCATAATGTATACATCCATGGATAGCTCTGATCTGGGTGAACAACATATCCAAAAAATCACCCAAATCTGAGCAGGGGTTCCCGAATTCCATGGAAGTCACATTCGGCCGGCCGCAAGCATGTCTTTCCTGCCCAAAACAGTTCCACAGATTTAAGCTGTGCGGCCGGTCTGTCTTCTCCTTCAAAGTTAGTATGCGCCATAATCCTGGGGCAAGAGGCTGGCAAACAGGCCCCTCCAAAACCCAGTGGCGAGGTTGGTTTCGCCACAAGTGTCATCTGTGAAAATTGATATTTTACTATGCAAGCCTTCTACAAGATCATTAATAAATATATTAAAGAGAATAGGGCCCAATACTGAGCCTTGAGGTACCCCACTAGTGACAGTGGCCCAATCTGAGTGTGTACAGCTAATAACCACCCTCTGTTTTATATCCCTCAGCCAGTTACTTACCCACATACAGACGTTTTCTCCCAGTCCAAGCTACTGTGAGGGGGCACATATCTGGTATAACTACTATGAGGGGGCACATATCTGGATATAACTACTGTGAGGGGGCACATATCTGGATATAACTACTGTGAGGGGGCACATATCTGGATATAACTGGTGTGAGGAGGTACATATCTGGCATAACTACTGTGAGGGGGGCTCATATCTGGGTATAATTACTGTGAGGGAGCACATATCTGGATATAACTACTGTGAGGGGGCACATATCTGGCATAACTACTGTGAGGGGGCACATATCTGGCATAACTACTGTGAGGGGGCACATATCTGGGTATAATTACTGTGAGGGAGCACATATCTGGTATAACTACTGTGAGGGGGCACATATCTGGATATAACTACTGTGAGGGGGCACATATCTGGGTATAACTACTGTGAGGGGGCACATATCTGGGTATAACTACTGTGAGGGGGCACATATCTGGCTATAACTACTGTGAGGGGGCACATATCTGGATATAACTACTGTGAGGGGGCACATATCTGGCATAACTACTGTGAGGGGGCACATATCTGGGTATAATTACTGTGAGGGAGCACATATCTGGTATAACTGCTGTGAGGGGGCACATATCTGGATATAACTGCTGTGAGGGGGCACATATCTGGATATAACTACTGTGAGGGGGCACATATCTGGCATAACTACTGTGAGGGGGCACATATCTGGGTATAATTACTGTGAGGGAGCACATATCTGGTATAACTACTGTGAGGGGGCACATATCTGGATATAACTACTGTGAGGGGGCACATATCTGGGTATAACTACTGTGAGGGGGCACATATCTGGGTATAACTACTGTGAGGGGGCAGATATCTGGCTATAACTACTGTGAGGGGCACATATCTGGATATAACTACTGTGAGGGGGCACATATCTGGCATAACTACTGTGAGGGGGCACATATCTGGGTATAATTACTGTGAGGGAGCACATATCTGGTATAATTACTGTGAGGGAGCACATATCTGGGCATATCTACTGTGAGGTGGCACATATCTGGCATATCTACTGTGGGGGGGACACATATTTTGGCATATCTACTGTGAGGGGCACATATCTGGGAATAACAACTGCGAGGGGGCACATATCTGGGCATATCTACTGTCAGGGGGCACATATCTGGGTATAACTACTGTGAGGGGCACATATCTACTGTCAGGGGGTACATATCTGGTATAACTACTGTGAGGGGTACATGTCTTGGCATAACTACTGTGAGGGAGCACATATCAGGCAACAACTAATGTGAGGGGGCACATATCTGGACATAATTGCTGTAAGGAGGCACATATATGGGTATAACTACTGTGAGGGGGCACATATATTGGCATATCAACTGCGAGGGGGCACATATTTTGGCATATCTACTGTGAGGGGGCACATATCTAGGAACAACAACTTTGAGGGGGCACATCTGGGCATATCTACTGTGAGGGGGCACATATCTGGGTATAACTGTGAGGGATCACATATCTGGGTATAACTACTGTGAGGGGGCACATATCTGGGTATAATTACTGTAAGGGAGCACATATCTGGATATAACTACTGTGAGGGGGCACATATCTGGACATATTTACTGTGAGGGAGCACATATCTGGCATAACTACTGTGAGGGGACACATATCTGCGTATAATTACTGTGAGGGAGCATATATCTGGGTATAACTACTGTGAGGGGAACATATCTGGGTATAACTACTGTGAGGGAGCACATATCTGGGTATAACTAGTGTGAGGGAGCACATATCTGGGCATAACTACTGTGAGGGGGCACATATCTGGGCATAACTAGTGTGAGGGGGCACATATCTGGGTATAACTAGTGTGAGGGGGCACATATCTGGGTATAATTACTGTGAGGGGGCACATATCTGGCATAACTACTGTGAGGGGGCACATATCTGGACATAACTACTGTGAGGGGCACATATCTGGGTATAATTACTGTGAGGGGGCACATATCTGGATATAACTACTGTGAGGGGGGCTCATATCTGGGTATAATTACTGTGAGGGAGCACATATCTGGATATAACTACTGTGAGGGGGCACATATCTGGCATAACTACTGTGAGGGGGCACATATCTGGCATAACTACTGTGAGGGGGCACATATCTGGGTATAATTACTGTGAGGGAGCACATATCTGGTATAACTACTGTGAGGGGGCACATATCTGGATATAACTACTGTGAGGGGGCACATATCTGGGTATAACTACTGTGAGGGGGCACATATCTGGGTATAACTACTGTGAGGGGGCACATATCTGGCTATAACTACTGTGAGGGGGCACATATCTGGATATAACTACTGTGAGGGGGCACATATCTGGCATAACTACTGTGAGGGGGCACATATCTGGGTATAATTACTGTGAGGGAGCACATATCTGGTATAACTGCTGTGAGGGGGCACATATCTGGATATAACTGCTGTGAGGGGGCACATATCTGGATATAACTACTGTGAGGGGGCACATATCTGGCATAACTACTGTGAGGGGGCACATATCTGGGTATAATTACTGTGAGGGAGCACATATCTGGTATAACTACTGTGAGGGGGCACATATCTGGATATAACTACTGTGAGGGGGCACATATCTGGGTATAACTACTGTGAGGGGGCACATATCTGGGTATAACTACTGTGAGGGGGCAGATATCTGGCTATAACTACTGTGAGGGGCACATATCTGGATATAACTACTGTGAGGGGGGCACATATCTGGCATAACTACTGTGAGGGGGCACATATCTGGGTATAATTACTGTGAGGGAGCACATATCTGGTATAATTACTGTGAGGGAGCACATATCTGGGCATATCTACTGTGAGGTGGCACATATCTGGCATATCTACTGTGGGGGGGACACATATTTTGGCATATCTACTGTGAGGGGCACATATCTGGGAATAACAACTGCGAGGGGGCACATATCTGGGCATATCTACTGTCAGGGGGCACATATCTGGGTATAACTACTGTGAGGGGCACATATCTACTGTCAGGGGGCACATATCTGGTATAACTACTGTGAGGGGTACATGTCTTGGCATAACTACTGTGAGGGAGCACATATCAGGCAACAACTAATGTGAGGGGGCACATATCTGGACATAATTGCTGTAAGGAGGCACATATATGGGTATAACTACTGTGAGGGGGCACATATATTGGCATATCAACTGCGAGGGGGCACATATTTTGGCATATCTACTGTGAGGGGGCACATATCTAGGAACAACAACTATGAGGGGGCACATCTGGGCATATCTACTGTGAGGGGGCACATATCTGGGTATAACTGTGAGGGATCACATATCTGGGTATAACTACTGTGAGGGGGCACATATCTGGGTATAATTACTGTAAGGGAGCACATATCTGGATATAACTACTGTGAGGGGGCACATATCTGGACATATTTACTGTGAGGGAGCACATATCTGGCATAACTACTGTGAGGGGACACATATCTGCGTATAATTACTGTGAGGGAGCATATATCTGGGTATAACTACTGTGAGGGGAACATATCTGGGTATAACTACTGTGAGGGAGCACATATCTGGGTATAACTAGTGTGAGGGAGCACATATCTGGGCATAACTACTGTGAGGGGGCACATATCTGGGCATAACTAGTGTGAGGGGGCACATATCTGGGTATAACTAGTGTGAGGGGGCACATATCTGGGTATAATTACTGTGAGGGGGCACATATCTGGCATAACTACTGTGAGGGGGCACATATCTGGACATAACTACTGTGAGGGGCACATATCTGGGTATAATTACTGTGAGGGGGCACATATCTGGCTATAACTACTGTGAGGGGGCACATATCTGGCATAACTACTGTGAGGGGGCAAATATCTGGACATAACTACTGTGAGGGGCACATATCTGGGTATAATTACTGTGATGGGGCACATATCTGGCTATAACTACTGTGAGGGGGCACATATCTGGGTAAAATTACTGTGAGGGATCACATATCTGGCATAACTACTGTGAGGGGGCACATATCTGGTATAACTACTGTGAGGGAGCAGATATCTGGCTATAACTAATAAAAAAATTCCTTCCCGACTCCAATCAGAATAACTCCCTGGATCAACGACCCCTCTCTAGTAGCTATAGCCTGTAATATTATTACACTCCAGAAATACATCCAGGCCCCTCCTGAATTCCTTTATTGTACTCACCATCACCACCTCCTCAGGCAGAGAGTCCATAGTCTCACTGCTCTTACCGTATAGAGTCCATAGTCTCACTGCTCTTACAGTACAGAGTCCATAGTCTCACTGCTCTTACCGTATAGAGTCCATAGTCTCACTGCTCTTACAGTAAAGAGTCCATAGTCTCACTGCTCTTACAGTAAAGAGTCTATAGTCTCACTGCTCTTACAGTAAAGAGTCCATAGTCTAACTGCTCTTACAGTAAAGAGTCCATAGTCTCACTGCTCTTACTGTAAAGAGTCCATAGTCTCACTGCTCTTACAGTATAGAGTCCATAGTCTCACTGCTCTTACAGTAAAGAGTCCATAGTCTCACTGCTCTTACAGTAAAGAGTCCATAGTCTCACTGCTCTTACAGTATAGAGTCCATAGTCTCACTGCTCTTACCGTAAAGAGTCCATAGTCTCACTGCTCTTACAGTAAAGAGTCCATAGTCTCACTGCTCTTACAGTATAGTCCATAGTCTCACTGCTCTTACAGTACAGAGTCCATAGTCTCACTGCTCTTACAATACAGAGTCCATAGTCTCACTGCTCTTACAGTAAAGAGTCCACAGTATCACTGCTCTTACAGTAAAGAGTCCATAGTCTCACTGCTCTTACAGTAAAGAGTCCATAGTCTCACTGCTCTTACAGTAAAGAGTCCATAGTCTCACTGCTCTTACAGTAAAGAGTCCATAGTCTCACTGCTCTTACAGTATAGAGTCCATAGTCTCACTGCTCTTACAGTAGAGTCCATAGTCTCACTGCTCTTACAGTATAGAGTCCATAGTCTCACTGCTCTTACAGTAAAGAGTCCATAGTCTCACTGCTCTTACAGTAGAGTCCATAGTCTCACTGCTCTTACCGTATAGAGTCCATAGTCTCACTGCTCTTACAGTAAAGAGTCCATAGTCTAACCGTTCTTACAGTAAAGAGTCCATAGTCTCACCGCTCTTACAGTAAAGAGTCCATAGTCTCACCGCTCTTACAGTAAAGAGTCCATAGTCTCACTGCTCTTACAGTAAAGAGTCCATAGTCTTACTGCTCTTACAGTAAAGAGTCCATAGTCTTACTGCTCTTACAGTAAAGAGTCCATAGTCTCACTGCTCTTACAGTAAAGAGTCCACAGTCTCACTGCTCTTACAGTGAAGAGTCCATAGTCTCACTGCTCTTACAGTATAGAGTCCATAGTCCTCACTGCTCTTACAGTAAAGAGTCCATAGTCTAACTGCTCTTACAGTACAGAGTCCATAGTCTCACTGCTCTTACAGTACAGAGTCCATAGTCTCACTGCTCTTACAGTATAGAGTCCATAGTCTCACTGCTCTTACAGTAAAGAGTCCATAGTCCTCACTGCTCTTACAGTAAAGAGTCCATAGTCTCACTGCTCTTACAGTAAAGAGTCCATAGTCTTACTGCTCTTACAGTAGAGTCCATAGTCTCACTGCTCTTACAGTATAGAGTCCATAGTCTCACTGCTCTTACAGTAAAATCCTAGATCCCTTTCCATGTCAGTGTTACCCAGTGTTTTACCATTTAGTATGTACGGGTGACTTGCATTATTCCTTCCCATGTGCATAACTTTACATTTGTCAGTGTTAAACCTCATCTGCCACTTCTCTGCCCAAGCCTCCAATCTATCCAGATCCCTCTGTAGCAGTATACTGTCCTCTGCAGCATATACAGTATACTGTCCTCTGTAGTATATATGCAGTATACTGTCCTCTTCAGTGTTAATTACTGTATACAGTTTAGTGTTGTAAAGGAACTCCAGACACCCCAACTGCGTACCTTCGTTGATGGATGCTCCCGAGGACTCCAAGCACTCCGCTCGACACCGATACCACAGGAACCAGGAACAGGAACAGCTCTTACAAGAGCTAGGAGTAATAGCGAGGGGAGTATACACGTATAGCAATCCCCACACACATGAGACGAGGCTCTATGTTGAATGTAAAACAGCAACTCTTTAATGGGTTATTTTTCAGCCTTTTATGCAGGTCTCTTAGCAAGGGACACTCCCCCTGGGGCCCTTGTAGAAGACTGTGACAGTTTATATTTTAGCCAATCACATGCATTACATCCCTCTGTCTGTAATGCAATCAACAAAATACAATGAGCATTGTCTTTGATGCAATTAACTAACACACTGGCATTGTCTGAGACGCAATTAACTAACACACTGGCATTGTCTGAGACGCAATTAACTAACACACTGGCATTGTCTGATATGCAATTAACTAACACACTGGCATTGTCTGAGATGCAAATAACAAAATACAATTACCAAGCATAATGGGCTAACTTAATAACTCACAGACAGAAAACACACATTTTTCCCAAAACCCCAAAAACACCTCAAAACCCCACATAGCCCCATAATGTATACATCCATGGCATAACTACTGTGAGGGGGCACATATCTGGCATAACTACTGTGAGGGGGCACATATCTGGGTATAATTACTGTGAGGGAGCACATATCTGGTATAACTACTGTGAGGGGGCACATATCTGGATATAACTACTGTGAGGGGGCACATATCTGGGTATAACTACTGTGAGGGGGCACATATCTGGGTATAACTACTGTGAGGGGGCACATATCTGGCTATAACTACTGTGAGGGGGCACATATCTGGATATAACTACTGTGAGGGGGCACATATCTGGCATAACTACTGTGAGGGGGCACATATCTGGGTATAATTACTGTGAGGGAGCACATATCTGGTATAACTGCTGTGAGGGGGCACATATCTGGATATAACTGCTGTGAGGGGGCACATATCTGGATATAACTACTGTGAGGGGGCACATATCTGGCATAACTACTGTGAGGGGGCACATATCTGGGTATAATTACTGTGAGGGAGCACATATCTGGTATAACTACTGTGAGGGGGCACATATCTGGATATAACTACTGTGAGGGGGCACATATCTGGGTATAACTACTGTGAGGGGGCACATATCTGGGTATAACTACTGTGAGGGGGCAGATATCTGGCTATAACTACTGTGAGGGGCACATATCTGGATATAACTACTGTGAGGGGGCACATATCTGGCATAACTACTGTGAGGGGGCACATATCTGGGTATAATTACTGTGAGGGAGCACATATCTGGTATAATTACTGTGAGGGAGCACATATCTGGGCATATCTACTGTGAGGTGGCACATATCTGGCATATCTACTGTGGGGGGGACACATATTTTGGCATATCTACTGTGAGGGGCACATATCTGGGAATAACAACTGCGAGGGGGCACATATCTGGGCATATCTACTGTCAGGGGGCACATATCTGGGTATAACTACTGTGAGGGGCACATATCTACTGTCAGGGGGCACATATCTGGTATAACTACTGTGAGGGGTACATGTCTTGGCATAACTACTGTGAGGGAGCACATATCAGGCAACAACTAATGTGAGGGGGCACATATCTGGACATAATTGCTGTAAGGAGGCACATATATGGGTATAACTACTGTGAGGGGGCACATATATTGGCATATCAACTGCGAGGGGGCACATATTTTGGCATATCTACTGTGAGGGGGCACATATCTAGGAACAACAACTATGAGGGGGCACATCTGGGCATATCTACTGTGAGGGGGCACATATCTGGGTATAACTGTGAGGGATCACATATCTGGGTATAACTACTGTGAGGGGGCACATATCTGGGTATAATTACTGTAAGGGAGCACATATCTGGATATAACTACTGTGAGGGGGCACATATCTGGACATATTTACTGTGAGGGAGCACATATCTGGCATAACTACTGTGAGGGGACACATATCTGCGTATAATTACTGTGAGGGAGCATATATCTGGGTATAACTACTGTGAGGGGAACATATCTGGGTATAACTACTGTGAGGGAGCACATATCTGGGTATAACTAGTGTGAGGGAGCACATATCTGGGCATAACTACTGTGAGGGGGCACATATCTGGGCATAACTAGTGTGAGGGGGCACATATCTGGGTATAACTAGTGTGAGGGGGCACATATCTGGGTATAATTACTGTGAGGGGGCACATATCTGGCATAACTACTGTGAGGGGGCACATATCTGGACATAACTACTGTGAGGGGCACATATCTGGGTATAATTACTGTGAGGGGGCACATATCTGGCTATAACTACTGTGAGGGGGCACATATCTGGCATAACTACTGTGAGGGGGCAAATATCTGGACATAACTACTGTGAGGGGCACATATCTGGGTATAATTACTGTGATGGGGCACATATCTGGCTATAACTACTGTGAGGGGGCACATATCTGGGTAAAATTACTGTGAGGGATCACATATCTGGCATAACTACTGTGAGGGGGCACATATCTGGTATAACTACTGTGAGGGAGCAGATATCTGGCTATAACTAATAAAAAAATTCCTTCCCGACTCCAATCAGAATAACTCCCTGGATCAACGACCCCTCTCTAGTAGCTATAGCCTGTAATATTATTACACTCCAGAAATACATCCAGGCCCCTCCTGAATTCCTTTATTGTACTCACCATCACCACCTCCTCAGGCAGAGAGTCCATAGTCTCACTGCTCTTACCGTATAGAGTCCATAGTCTCACTGCTCTTACAGTACAGAGTCCATAGTCTCACTGCTCTTACCGTATAGAGTCCATAGTCTCACTGCTCTTACAGTAAAGAGTCCATAGTCTCACTGCTCTTACAGTAAAGAGTCTATAGTCTCACTGCTCTTACAGTAAAGAGTCCATAGTCTAACTGCTCTTACAGTAAAGAGTCCATAGTCTCACTGCTCTTACTGTAAAGAGTCCATAGTCTCACTGCTCTTACAGTATAGAGTCCATAGTCTCACTGCTCTTACAGTAAAGAGTCCATAGTCTCACTGCTCTTACAGTAAAGAGTCCATAGTCTCACTGCTCTTACAGTATAGAGTCCATAGTCTCACTGCTCTTACCGTAAAGAGTCCATAGTCTCACTGCTCTTACAGTAAAGAGTCCATAGTCTCACTGCTCTTACAGTATAGTCCATAGTCTCACTGCTCTTACAGTACAGAGTCCATAGTCTCACTGCTCTTACAATACAGAGTCCATAGTCTCACTGCTCTTACAGTAAAGAGTCCACAGTATCACTGCTCTTACAGTAAAGAGTCCATAGTCTCACTGCTCTTACAGTAAAGAGTCCATAGTCTCACTGCTCTTACAGTAAAGAGTCCATAGTCTCACTGCTCTTACAGTAAAGAGTCCATAGTCTCACTGCTCTTACAGTATAGAGTCCATAGTCTCACTGCTCTTACAGTAGAGTCCATAGTCTCACTGCTCTTACAGTATAGAGTCCATAGTCTCACTGCTCTTACAGTAAAGAGTCCATAGTCTCACTGCTCTTACAGTAGAGTCCATAGTCTCACTGCTCTTACCGTATAGAGTCCATAGTCTCACTGCTCTTACAGTAAAGAGTCCATAGTCTAACCGTTCTTACAGTAAAGAGTCCATAGTCTCACCGCTCTTACAGTAAAGAGTCCATAGTCTCACCGCTCTTACAGTAAAGAGTCCATAGTCTCACTGCTCTTACAGTAAAGAGTCCATAGTCTTACTGCTCTTACAGTAAAGAGTCCATAGTCTTACTGCTCTTACAGTAAAGAGTCCATAGTCTCACTGCTCTTACAGTAAAGAGTCCACAGTCTCACTGCTCTTACAGTGAAGAGTCCATAGTCTCACTGCTCTTACAGTATAGAGTCCATAGTCTCACTGCTCTTACAGTAAAGAGTCCATAGTCTAACTGCTCTTACAGTACAGAGTCCATAGTCTCACTGCTCTTACAGTACAGAGTCCATAGTCTCACTGCTCTTACAGTATAGAGTCCATAGTCTCACTGCTCTTACAGTAAAGAGTCCATAGTCTCACTGCTCTTACAGTAAAGAGTCCATAGTCTCACTGCTCTTACAGTAAAGAGTCCATAGTCTTACTGCTCTTACAGTAGAGTCCATAGTCTCACTGCTCTTACAGTATAGAGTCCATAGTCTCACTGCTCTTACAGTAAAATCCTAGATCCCTTTCCATGTCAGTGTTACCCAGTGTTTTACCATTTAGTATGTACGGGTGACTTGCATTATTCCTTCCCATGTGCATAACTTTACATTTGTCAGTGTTAAACCTCATCTGCCACTTCTCTGCCCAAGCCTCCAATCTATCCAGATCCCTCTGTAGCAGTATACTGTCCTCTGCAGCATATACAGTATACTGTCCTCTGTAGTATATATGCAGTATACTGTCCTCTTCAGTGTTAATTACTGTATACAGTTTAGTGTTGTAAAGGAACTCCAGACACCCCAACTGCGTACCTTCGTTGATGGATGCTCCCGAGGACTCCAAGCACTCCGCTCGACACCGATACCACAGGAACCAGGAACAGGAACAGCTCTTACAAGAGCTAGGAGTAATAGCGAGGGGAGTATACACGTATAGCAATCCCCACACACATGAGACGAGGCTCTATGTTGAATGTAAAACAGCAACTCTTTAATGGGTTATTTTTCAGCCTTTTATGCAGGTCTCTTAGCAAGGGACACTCCCCCTGGGGCCCTTGTAGAAGACTGTGACAGTTTATATTTTAGCCAATCACATGCATTACATCCCTCTGTCTGTAATGCAATCAACAAAATACAATGAGCATTGTCTTTGATGCAATTAACTAACACACTGGCATTGTCTGAGACGCAATTAACTAACACACTGGCATTGTCTGAGACGCAATTAACTAACACACTGGCATTGTCTGATATGCAATTAACTAACACACTGGCATTGTCTGAGATGCAAATAACAAAATACAATTACCAAGCATAATGGGCTAACTTAATAACTCACAGACAGAAAACACACATTTTTCCCAAAACCCCAAAAACACCTCAAAACCCCACATAGCCCCATAATGTATACATCCATGGCATAACTACTGTGAGGGGGCACATATCTGGCATAACTACTGTGAGGGGGCACATATCTGGGTATAATTACTGTGAGGGAGCACATATCTGGTATAACTACTGTGAGGGGGCACATATCTGGATATAACTACTGTGAGGGGGCACATATCTGGGTATAACTACTGTGAGGGGGCACATATCTGGGTATAACTACTGTGAGGGGGCACATATCTGGCTATAACTACTGTGAGGGGGCACATATCTGGATATAACTACTGTGAGGGGGCACATATCTGGCATAACTACTGTGAGGGGGCACATATCTGGGTATAATTACTGTGAGGGAGCACATATCTGGTAGAACTGCTGTGAGGGGGCACATATCTGGATATAACTGCTGTGAGGGGGCACATATCTGGATATAACTACTGTGAGGGGGCACATATCTGGCATAACTACTGTGAGGGGGCACATATCTGGGTATAATTACTGTGAGGGAGCACATATCTGGTATAACTACTGTGAGGGGGCACATATCTGGATATAACTACTGTGAGGGGGCACATATCTGGGTATAACTACTGTGAGGGGGCACATATCTGGGTATAACTACTGTGAGGGGGCAGATATCTGGCTATAACTACTGTGAGGGGCACATATCTGGATATAACTACTGTGAGGGGGCACATATCTGGCATAACTACTGTGAGGGGGCACATATCTGGGTATAATTACTGTGAGGGAGCACATATCTGGTATAATTACTGTGAGGGAGCACATATCTGGTATAATTACTGTGAGGGAGCACATATCTGGTATAACTACTGTGAGGGGGCACATATCTGGATATAACTACTGTGAGGGGCACATATCTGGTATAACTACTGTGAGGGGCACATATCTGGTATAACTACTGTGAGGGGCACATATCTGGGTATAACTACTGTGAGGGGACACATATCTGGCCATAACTCCTGTGAGGGGCACATATCTGGGTATAACTACTGTGAGGGGCACATATCTGGGTATAACTACTGTGAGGGGCACATATCTGGGTATAACTACTGTGAGGGGCACATATCTGGGTATAACTACTGTGAGGGGGCACATATCTGGCCATAACTACTGTGAGGGGGCACATATCTGGGTATAACTACTGTGAGGGGGCACATATCTGTGTATAGACCTGAGTGACTGAAACACTGGGTAGAAAATAAAAGTAGGCACACAAGGACTGATTGGCATACATCCGCTCTGTGTACGGTATTTCATCTATAATACATGCAGCTTCATTGCTCTAAGCGCCGTGCAAAATGCCACAAGGGGCCCCCTGAGACTTTATCGCCCAAGGGCCCACATGAACCTGGAGCAGGTTCTGATTGGAGGCTTAGGTTAGGCCCAGGAGAGACATGTCTGGGATTCTTGTATGCAGCTTCCACTTCTGTCATCTCGATGTTAGTAATCCTATTTAGCAGGAGAGGTGACATTAACGCACAGGAACTTTATTGCATCAGAAATGGGGGTTAAAGTTGCAGCTACCCACTGGTTGTCCTCACGTTCCTGCTGTTTCCCTGTTCAGGTGCCTGGATCATCACTGGAGGGTCTCATGCTGGGGTCATGAAGCATGTGGGAGAGGCCATACGAGATTTCAGTGGCAACCATCAAGAGATTGTCCTAATTGGAATTGCAACCTGGGGCATTGTCCACAACAGAGAATACCTGCTGAGTGAAGCGGTGAGATCCCCAAATACTCCTTAGAGATGGAAGCTCAGATTACGTTATCAGCCCCTCCAGACCATGATGTACTGCATTTTGTTTTCTATGAATTGACCCTAGACTTTCTCCTCCTCGGTCGCTGACTTATGGGAGATGACATGTAAATTCCTTATATTTGCAATAAAAGGGGGCCTTGACAACAGAGGAGTTGTCTACCACAGTCACTAATAGGCCCACCAATCACTAGGAGGCACACTTGGGTATCACTGCATTGTCCACCAATCTTCCAGGATGCACACCAATGAGGAGAACGGGTAACTAGATCCCCTCTAATTCTGTCCCTGTTGGCCATGGTGGAGGTATATGCATTGGTTTCCATCATATAGTGGTCCACAGATGCCCAGTGAGGAATCCAGGAACTTTTTAGATGGACATTTATACTTGTGTTTCCTCCTGCAGGGTGGAGCTCCAGCCATGTACCCAATGGATGAAGGATCTCAGGGAGCATTGTGCTGTCTGGATAACAACCACACACACTTCATCCTGGTGGACAATGGGACACATGGAACGTACGGGGTGGAAATTCCTCTGAGAACTCGACTGGAGAGATATGTTTCCCAACAAACCATGTATAAAGGAGGTGAGAGAACAAGAAATGGATAGACCAGTGTCAAGTCTGAATTCTTCATTGCCTTTTGTGATGGAATAAAAATATGTATGAAACACTACCAGGATATGGAACACTACCGCTCAAGGCTAGGTTCACATGTAGAGCTATGGCATTTTTTGAAGCAGGCCATACTTTTTGTTATACTTTTTCACATTGTAGTTGCCGACATTTACATAGAAATATCTGTAGGAACAGAGTATAATGTGCACGACTAGTGGTGGGTAGGAATATGCAAGTTGATGTCCATCAGAAACTGGCCCTGCTCTGTACTTATTATGCCAGATCCGAACACCAGCCGCCCTGTGAGATGATGAGATTCAGACATGTCTGGATTTTTGGCCTCCTTATCTTTTTGACACCCTAAGATCTTCTTGTCTTTCAGGTGAGGCATTAAAGATCCCGAATGTGTGTGTGGTGCTGGAAGGAGGCCCTGGAACCCTGGATGTGAGTACACCTTCCACCCGGCTAGTCTGGAACCTTTTGTTACTGTCTGTTTTTGGAAATATCTCATGGTCTCAGTCACCTGCACTTCGTACAGCACTTTATGTATGGACGTTTCTTCTACTGTCCTTGAGAAGTTTGGAGCCAGTCTCTGGGCTCTGTAGTCAATTCCAGTAAGAACAATTGTTTGCTATGTCCTAGATACAGGTGGAATTAGCAGAGTCTGATCTCCAGAATGAAGGCTCCAGAACAGACCCTGCCCAGCCTGCACACTTCAGACCCTACTGTCAGACCTTCAGAACCAGAACTGCTGCCCAAACAGCTGAGAGGCCGAGCAGAATGGAGAAAGTTGTGCCAGGTTCTCCCTGTGGAGCCTTTCAATCTGAAGGTCACTGACGTAGAAAAGGAACCAGAATCTGAATCATTTATTTGGCCAAAGAAGTTTGCACTTACAAGGAATTTGATTTGGCAGTTGCTTGACAAGCGCAAACAAAACAGGACCGGGACAGACAGTTTGGATAGTGCAGGACAAGGACAGACAGTTTGGATAGTGCAGGACAAGGACAGACAGCATGGATAGTGCAGGACAAGGACAGACAGCATGGATAGTGCAGGACAAGGACAGACAGTATAGATAGTGCAGGACAAGGACAGACAGCATGGATAGTGCAGGACAAGGACAGACAGTATGGATAGTGCAGGACAAGGACAGACAGTATGGATAGTGCAGGACAAGGACAGACAGTATGGATAGTGCAGGACAAGGACAGACAGTATGGATAGTGCAGGACAAGGACAGACAGTATGGACAGTGCAGGACAAGGACAGACAGTATGGATAGTGCAGGACAAGGACAGACAGCATGGATAGTGCAGGACAAGGACAGACAGTATGGATAGTGCAGGACAAGGACAGACAGTACGGACAGTGCAGGACAAGGACAGACAGCATGGATAGTGCAGGACAAGGACAGACAGTATAGATAGTGCAGGACAAGGACAGACAGTATGGATAGTGCAGGACAAGGACAGACAGTATAGATAGTGCAGGACAAGGACAGACAGTATGGATAGTGCAGGACAAGGACAGACAGTATGGATAGTGCAGGACAAGGACAGACAGTATGGATAGTGCAGGACAAGGACAGACAGTACGGATAGTGCAGGACAAGGACAGACAGTATGGATAGCACAGGACAAGGACAGTACAGATAGTGCAGGACAAGGACAGACAGTATGGATAGTGCAGGACAAGGACAGACAGCGTGGATAGTGCAGGACAAGGACAGACAGTACGGACAGTGCAGGACAAGGACAGACAGCATGGATAGTGCAGGACAAGGACAGACAGTACGGACAGTGCAGGACAAGGACAGACAGTACGGACAGTGCAGGACAAGGACAGACAGTATGGATAGTGCAGGACAAGGACAGACAGTATGGATAGTGCAGGACAAGGACAGACAGTATGGACAGTGCAGGACAAGGACAGACAGCATGGATAGCGCAGGACAAGGACAGACAGTATGGATAGTGCAGGACAAGGACAGACAGTATGGATAGTGCAGGACAAGGACAGACAGTAGGGATAGTGCAAGGCAAGGACAGACAGCACGGACAGTGCAGGACAAGGACAGACAGTATGGATAGTGCAGGACAAGGACAGTATGGATAGCGCAGGACAAGGACAGACAGTATAGATAGTGCAGGACAAGGACAGACAGTAGGGATAGTGCAAGGCAAGGACAGACAGCACGGACAGTGCAGGACAAGGACAGACAGTATGGATAGTGCAGGACAAGGACAGACAGTATGGATAGTGCAGGACAAGGACAGACAGTACGGATAGTGCAGGACAAGGACAGACAGTATGGATAGCACAGGGCAAGGACAGACAGTATGGATAGTGCAGGACAAGGACAGACAGTAGGGATAGTGCAAGGCAAGGACAGACAGCACGGACAGTGCAGGACAAGGACAGTATGGATAGCACAGGGCAAGGACAGACAGTATGGATAGCGCAGGACAAGGACAGACAGCATGGATAGTGCAGGACAAGGACAGACAGTATGGATAGTGCAGGACAAGGACAGACAGTAGGGATAGTGCAAGGCAAGGACAGACAGCACGGACAGTGCAGGACAAGGACAGACAGCATGGATAGTGCAGGACAAGGACAGACAGTATGGATAGTGCAGGACAAGGACAGACAGTAGGGATAGTGCAAGGCAAGGACAGACAGCACGGACAGTGCAGGACAAGGACAGTATGGATAGCACAGGGCAAGGACAGACAGTATGGATAGCGCAGGACAAGGACAGACAGCATGGATAGTGCAGGACAAGGACAGACAGTATGGATAGTGCAGGACAAGGACAGACAGTAGGGATAGTGCAAGGCAAGGACAGACAGCACGGACAGTGCAGGACAAGGACAGACAGTATGGATAGTGCAGGACAAGGACAGACAGTATGGATAGTGCAGGACAAGGACAGACAGTACGGATAGTGCAGGACAAGGACAGACAGTATGGATAGCACAGGGCAAGGACAGACAGTATGGATAGTGCAGGACAAGGACAGACCGTAGGGATAGTGCAAGGCAAGGACAGACAGCACGGACAGTGCAGGACAAGGACAGTATGGATAGCACAGGGCAAGGACAGACAGTATGGATAGCGCAGGACAAGGACAGACAGTTTGGATAGTGCAGGACAAGGACAGACAGTAGGGATAGTGCAAGGCAAGGACAGACAGCACGGACAGTGCAGGACAAGGACAGACAGTATGGATAGTGCAGGACAAGGACAGACATTATGGATAGTGCAGGACAAGGACAGACAGTACGGATAGTGCAGGACAAGGACAGACAGTATGGATAGCACAGGGCAAGGACAGACAGTATGGATAGTGCAGGACAAGGACAGAAAGTACGGATAGTGCAGGACAAGGACAGACAGTATGGATAGTGCAGGACAAGGACAGACAGCATGGATAGTGCAGGACAAGGACAGACAGTATGGATAGTGCAGGGCAAGGACAGACAGTATGGATAGTGCAGGACAAGGACAGACAGTATGGATAGTGCAGGACAAGGACAGACAGTATGGATAGTGCAGGGCAAGGACAGACAGTATGGATAGTGCAGGACAAGGACAGACAGTATGGATAGTGCAGGACAAGGACAGACAGTATGGATAGTGCAGGGCAAGGACAGACAGTATGGATAGTGCAGGACAAGGACAGACAGTATGGATAGTGCAGGACAAGGACAGACAGTATGGATAGTGCAGGGCAAGGACAGACAGTATGGATAGTGCAGGACAAGGACAGACAGTATGGATAGTGCAGGGCAAGGACAGACAGTATGGATAGTGCAGGACAAGGACAGTATGGATCGTGCAGGACAAGGACGTTATGTGAGTTTTAGTGGCAATGAATAGGGAGTAGTGTTCGTTTTCAGTTCTATGCTGTAATTCTTCCAAGTCATAGCAGCTTTAGCGCGGTTCTGCATTTAGCGCGGTTCTGCATTTAGCGATAACCCCTTAATAATTCCCCACCAGTATGTCAGGTCAATGCTTTGATTTCTCTCCAGACGATCTACAATTCCATGTGCAATAACACACCATGTGTCATCGTGGAGGGGTCTGGGCGTGTTGCTGACATCATCGCACAAGTGGCAAATCTTGGTTCTTCGAAGATTACCATATCTCTTATCAAGGACAAGCTGAGGAACCTCTTCCAGGACACTTATGAGAATTTCACAGAAGCTCAGATCATCACGTGGACCAAGAAGGTGAAGCACAATGTTGAGTGAACCAAGAACCAATAGTCTGAGGGACATGGTTAGAGAAGCTTGGGTCCCAGCACTTATATCTCGCATGTCTGTGTGATGGACACTACACCAATTCTCTAATGAAGAGGACATTTTACAGTGAAAATAATTCTGTATTGATCTTTCCTTATTTCCTTACTACAGATTCAAGACATTGTGCGAATGGAGTCTCTGCTCACCATCCTGAGGGAAGAGAAAGTAGGAGATCAGGAAGGAATGGACGTAGCTATCCTGCAGGCTTTACTAAAGGGTCAGTGTCCTTCATATACAGATTCAGGGCTCATGCGCACAAACAGCGGTCCGCAATACACCGGCACCAGCAGTGTGCCCGACGTTTACGGGTACAGACCCTTTCACCTGAATTCAGTCCGCATCACCAAAGAATAGAACATGTTCCATAGTGTTACTGTGGCTTCTGCTTCGTATCTTGCAGATTGAGGACTCATTCATTGTAGATTATTAGTACCTGATCCTTCTCTAAAAGTTACTCTCCAGTGTTAATCCCGCTAGGACATATGATGTATGTACATTATTAGTACCTGATCCTCCTCTACAAGTGACTCTCCAGTGTTACTCCCCATAGGACATATGATGTATGTAGATTATTAGTACCTGATCCTTCTCTACAAGTGACTCTCCAGTGTTACTCCCCATAGGACATATGATGTATGTAGATTATTAGTACCTGATCCTCCTCTACAAGTGACTCTCCAGTGTTACTCCTCTTAGGACATATGATGTATGTAGATTATTAGTACCTGATCCTCCTCTACAAGTGACTCTCCAGTGTTACTCCCCCTAGGACATATGATGTATGTAGATTATTAGTACCTGATCCTTCTCTACAAGTGACTCTCCAGTGTTACTCCTCCTAGGACATATGATGTAAGTAGATTATTAGTACCTGATCCTCCTCTACAAGTGACTCTCCAGTGTTACTCCTCTTAGGACATATGATGTATGTAGATTATTAGTACCTGATCCTCCTCTACAAGTGACTCTCCAGTGTTACTCCTCTTAGGACATATGATGTATGTAGATTATTAGTACCTGATCCTTCTCTACAAGTCACTCTCCAGTGTTACTCCTCCTAGGACATATGATGTATGTAGATTATTAGTCCCTGATCCTTCTCCACAAGTGACTCTCCAGTGTTACTCCTCTTAGGACATATGATGTATGTAGATTATTAGTACCTGATCCTTCTCTACAAGTCACTCTCCAGTGTCACTCCTCCTAGGACATATCATGTATGGGGATTATTAGTACCTGATCCTTCTCTACAAGTGACTCTCCAGTGTTACTCCTCCTAGGACATATGATGTATGTAGATTATTAGTACCTGATCCTTCTCCACAAGTGACTCTCCAGTGTTACTCCTCCTAGGACATATGATGTATGTAGATTATTAGTACCTGATCCTTCTCTACAAGTGACTCTCCAGTGTTACTCCTCCTAGGACATATGATGTTTGTAGATTATTAGTACCTGATCCTTCTCTACAAGTGACTCTCCAGTGTTACTCCTCCTAGGACATATGATGTATGTAGATTATTAGTACCTGATCCTCCTCTACAAGTGACTCTCCAGTGTTACTCCTCTTAGGACATATGATGTATGTAGATTATTAGTACCTGATCCTCCTCTACAAGTGACTCTCCAGTGTTACTCCTCTTAGGACATATGATGTATGTAGATTATTAGTACCTGATCCTTCTCTACAAGTCACTCTCCAGTGTTACTCCTCTTAGGACATATGATGTATGTAGATTATTAGTCCCTGATCCTTCTCCACAAGTGACTCTCCAGTGTTACCCCTCCTAGGACATGATGTATGTAGATTATAGTACTGTAATGCCCTGCTCAGACGGTGTGCGGAGGTCTGTCAGATTGGCAGCACGTGTCTAACCTTTTGTTTGTTTTGGAATCGTGCTGGATCCACCTTCCTTCAGGTGCTCTGGGTGGGGTCATTGGCTTAAATTGTCTTCTATCCCAGAGGGCCGTGCGGGTTATAGATTTTAGTCTGGCCTTGGATTCAAGGAAGGAAGGATTGTCTGTTCCAGCTCAGATAAGTTTGATTTCGGTTTGTGTTGTTTGTGGTCTAGGCTATCTGTGTATCTTCTGCCCCTTCTCCCCTTTCACCATCTCAGGGATTCTAGGGTATTCGCAGTCCAGGCACTAGGACACTTCATTCCTACCATCAAGGTCTGAATGTGGGCTTAGCAGCATAGGGAGAGAAGTCAGGGATGTGCTAGGAGGTGACCTGTCCCCAGCCTCTAGCCTAGACACTTGTGTATTTGGTTGTCTGTGTATCTGAGTTCCTGTCCGCCGTGACATTATAACCCGCCATACTGTGACTGCCATTACTCAGCAGTTTTGTGATGGCGTCAATTGATGCACTGGTTGACTGCATGCAGGGATTATCCCTAGAGGTTGCGGATCTGCGTAGTTCGATCACACGGTGTCAGAAGGTGCTGGCATCAGGTGCAGGTCAAATTGGGGTGGGGAGCCTAAAGTCGCTCTTCCCGAGAAATTTACAGGGGGTGCGGATGATTTTATCTGCTTTAAAGAGTCATGCAAATTGTATTTCCAACTGCGTCCATTTTCGTCAGGTGATGAAAATCAGAGGGTTGGTATCATCATGTCTCTGCTTAAAGGGGACGTGCAATCCTGGGCTTTTTCTCTGCCGCCTGGTTCTCTGGCCCTCCGGACGGTGGAGGAATTTCTCAAAGCCCTGGGATTGATTTACGATGACCCAGATCGGGTCTCGGTGGCAGAATCTAAATTGCGTAACTTATTACAGGGTGAACATACTGCAGAGGTTTACTGCATAGAGTTTAGGAGATGGGCTACTGAGTCGGGGTGGAGCGACCCCGCGTTACGTAGTCAGTTTTGTCAAGGGTTATCTGAGAGGTTGAACGATGCCCTGGCTTTTCATGAGTACCCGGATACTCTAGAGAATGCAATGTCTTTGGCTATACGGTTGGATAGACGTATCAGAGAGAGGTGTAAGGGTCCCCCCGTGCAAGGGATCCCTTTTGCGTGTGGTTTCGTCTCAGCTGCTGCCCAGGGTGATATTACTTATAACTCTGGGGTAGGGGAGGAACCCATGCAGTTGGGTCAGATATCTTTTCGTTCTGGTAGGAGAAACTTTAGGAGATTACATAAATTATGTTACTACTGTGGTAAAAGTGACCATTTTGTTTTTGCTTGTCCTTTTGTTAAACCGCGTGATGATATGAAAGAAAAAAAAAACGTCCTGACTCTTGGTAGCGCGAATGGAGTAGTGGAACAAGCAAATATGCAAGCTCCCTGTAATTCTCGTTTTCTCCTTCCTGCCATGGTGGCGCTAGACTCATTGACTGTGGTGCTGGGCTAAACCTTATTGACTTTCTTTTCCTTCAAAATCTGGGTCTAAGTACGTGCACTTTGGAAAGGGAGATTCCGGTGTTTGCAATAGATTCTTCACCTCTTTCTCTAAGGAGTCTCACTCATATTGCACATGGTATTCAGTTGAGGTTGGGTGATTCACATGCAGAGCTTATTTCTTGTGTTGTTATGAGGAATTTGCCTGCTCCTTTAGTCCTAGGTTTACCTTGGTTGACAAAACATAATCCAATTATTGATTGGCAGGCAAGACAAATTATTGGTTGGGGAGAGTTTTGTTCGGAGAATTGTCCTGACACATCTATCTCTGGGGTGTCCACTGCGGTTCTACCTCAATATCTCTCAGACTTTGCGGATGTCTTTTCGGAGGGTGGGACCCAGGAATTGCCCCCTCATCGTGACTATGATTGTCCAGTTAGTCTCATCCCAGGAGCTAAGTTGCCAAAGTCTCGCCTTTACAATCTTTCCCAACCTGAAAGAGAGGTCATGCGAAAGTATATCGCCGAGAGTTTGGCAAAAGGTCATATTAGGCCATCTAAGTCTCCGGTGGCAGTAGGTTTTTCTTTGTCAAGAAAAAGGATGGATCACTGAGACCGTGTTTGGATTTTCGGGAATTGAACCGTATTACGGTCCGGGATCCGTATCCCCTTCATTTGATCTCCGACCTTTTTGATCAGATTGTTGGTGCCAGGGTGTTCTCCAAGTTGGATTTGAGAGGGGCCTACAATCTGATCAGAATCAAGGAAGGGGATGAGTGGATACGGCCTTCAATACGCACGAGGGTCATTTTGAGAATCTGGTTATGCCTTTCGGGTTGACGAACGCGCCAGCGGTATTTCAGCGAATCGTCAATGACATTTTTCATCACTTGGTGGGAGGTTCGTGGTGGTTTACTTGGATGACATTTTAATTTACTCTCCTGATCTGGAGACTCATCAGGATCATGTGAGACAGGTTTTGACGATCCTTCAGGAGAATAAGTTATATGCCAAATTGGAAAAATGTGTGTTTTCTGTGCAGGAGCTTCCGTTTTTGGGATATCTGCTTTCCGACTCTGGTTTTCGTATGGACCCTGTGGCGAAACCAACCTCGCCACTGGGTTTTGGAGGGGCCTGGATACCAGCCTCTTGCCTCAGGATTATGGCCCATACTAACTTTAAAGGAGAAGACAGACCGGCCGCACAGCTTAAATCTGTCTTTGGAATTTTATTGTAGGTTATGTGAGGGTACCCAGATAGCTCATTTTATTATATTTGTGTATTTGTGTCTTCCTTCTGGTCCACTAGGGGTGTGTCCACCAGATGGGGACCTGCATAAATACGGGCGGGTAGCCCTCAATAAAGAGTGCCTGTTTTATCCTTCATCATGTTGAGACTGGTGTTTGGGTAACTGATCAACACTGGGGGATTGCTATACGCTGGAGATTTGCTATACTCCCCTGGCATAACTACTAGCTCTTGTAAGAGCTGTTTCTGCTCTTTGGTTTTAGGAGAATTTCACCCACTGGAGCCTGGAGCCTTGTCGTAGGTCCAGGGTGGGTAGGAGACGGTGAGACCTCAACCAAGCTTTGGCGGTTCGTGGGGTCTGCAGTGCGTACGGTGTCAAGTGGAGTGCTTGGAGTCCTCGGAAAGCACTAGGAGCATCTATCAACGGAGGTACCCGGTCGGGGTGCCAGGAGATCCGTTACATTTGGTGGCAGCAGTGGGATGGCGTCCTAGTGTGAGGAGAAGCAGCTCAGAGACACCGTTCGTGGAGCACATTGAGGGCAACGCTAGTATCCGTACAGCGCCCCTGGCTACAGCAGTATGGAATTGGCTAGTCTTCGGACACTGTTCTATGACGAGGAGGAGGAGGCAGCCGCAGACTACAGGGATGCAGACAGAAAGGAAGTCTGGTATGATGCCCTGGAAAATGCCCAGCGGCGGCGAGGTGAGAGTCTCCCTAGTTATGAGCAGCGGCTACAGAAGCGTGTGGCGATGCGGATGGGTCTCTTGGGAGAGCAACCCCTGGATAACTGGGTAACAGAGCTCCAGAACCTGGTATGTAAGGAGCTTTGGCTAGAGGACGCTTACCAGGCCCTAAGGTAGCATGTCATTCAACATTCCCCCTGGATGGCTGAGCACGACAGACCCGAGGGTGAGGATTATGATGGACCTGGGTTACTATGGGATGCCTTGGAGGAGGACATTGATCTTGGCAGCATGGAGGAGTCTAGGTTTTGGGACATCTACGACTACCGGATGGGCATGCATGTTTATGCTGATGGAAGGGAGGTGAGCAAAGACATGACCCACCTGGTAACAACGGAGTGGGAGCTGAAGCAGACCTACCAACACCTACTTAGCTCCGTTCATCCCCAACCTACTCGACAAGCAGAGCCAGATCTGCCCTCCTACAACTGGGAAGACTTGCCGGCGATACCCCCTGCTTCCCTACCAACTCCCAAAGTAGGGAACTTCATCGACTGGTTCTGGGAAGATCTCCCGATGGCAGGTGGAGATGGGACCGAGGTCTCTCCACTGGCCCTACAGAGATGCTGGGCAGTCGGCCCAGATCCCCAACGGCAGCCGGCGTTTCAGGGAGATGAGACAGTTGGTCTGACTCCCCAGCAGCAGTGTGTTGTAAAGAGAGAAGAGACAACCGATCTCTCTCCCCAACCACAGGGGGACAGCACCCCTAACTCCGATGGTGCAGATGGGACCGTGGTCTCTGCACCAGGCCTACCGGGACACTGGACGGCCGGTTCAGAACCCCCACCAACCCTGCAGGAATGCCAGGAGGAGGAGGTAAGCGATTCCTCCTCTCCACAGCTGATCTGCAACATGGTCCTGGGGATAGGAAGAGCTGGCATCTGGGCAGAGCGCAGTTGGCCTCTGCCCTCCCCTATCCTCTTCTCCAGAGCCGGACTTCCCACAGGCTACCCCAGCGGAAGAGCTGGCAACGGGGCAGAGCGCAGTCAGCCTCTGCCCACCAAGTACCTACAGCTCCAAGCTAGAGAGCAACAAGGAAGCAAGGAGTAGCAGATGCCCCCTCAACAGCTGGGGACATACAGAACAGAGCCAGGCCCCAAAATCCAACAGGTCCAGTATTGGGTTGTGGGTGGACTGCCAGACTAACTCAGATACCGACCGGCATGAGGTCAGGTATCTGGTTAGTCTTCCCTGGGAGGGGGAGATGTGTGGCAAAACCAACCTCGCCACTGGGTTTTGGAGGGGCCTGGATACCAGGCTTTTGCCGCAGGATTATGGCCTATACTAACTTTAAAGGAGAAGACAGACCGGCCGCACAGCTTAAATCTGTCTTTGGAATTGTATTTTATGTCATGTGAGGGTACCCAGATAGCTCATTTTATTGTATTTGTGTAGTCTGAGTGCCATTTACCTAATGATATGCACTCAGACTTGAGCTATCTGGGGATATGTTAAATGTCTGTGTTTACTGTAAGGGTTGTGACATTGTCTGTTTAAATGGTGATTTCTGTCCTGTTGTCCCCACATGTGTATTTGGCGATTTCCCTTTGTCCTGAGAGATAATTGAATTACTCCTCGTGTGTCTCCAGGGCAGAGAGGAGGAAACCATGATGCATTGTGGGGATGTATTGTGTCTGTGTATCCTGAATTGCTGCATATCTGTCCTGTGTCACAGTCTTCCATCTGGTCCCCTAGGGGCGTGTCCACCAGATGGGGACCTGCATAAATACGGGCGGGTAGCCCTCAATAAAGTGTGCCTGTTTTATCCTTCATCATGTTGAGACTGGTGTTTGGGTAACTGATCAACACTGGGGGATTGCTATACGCTGAAGATTTACTATACTCCCCTGGCATAACTACTAGCTCTTGTAAGAGCTATTCCTGCTCTCTGGTTTTAGGAGAGGTTCCCCAACTGGAGCCTGGAGCATTGTCGTAGGTCCAGGGGGGGTAAGAGACGGAGAGACCTTAACCAAGCTTCGGCGGTTTGTGGGGTCTGCAGTGCATACAGTGTCAAGTGGAGTGCTTGGAGTCCTCGGAAAGCACTAGGCGCATCTATCGACAGAGGTACCCGGTCGGGGTGCCAGGACATCCGTTACAGACCCCAAAAAAGTCCGGGCGGTTCTGGAATGGGACAAACCAGAGAATCAGAAAGCTTTGATGCGATTTTTGGGGTTTACTAACTATTATAGAAAATGTATTCTAAACTATTCCACCATTGTTAAACCTCTGACTGATATGACAAAGAAGGCCACTGACGTCTCTGTTTGGTCGGAGGAGGAATTGCAGGCCTTTTCGACTATTAAGGAGTGTTTTGCGTCTGCTCCCATTCTGGTGCAGCCTGATGTGTCTCAACCATTCGTGGTGGAGGTCGATGCATCAGAAGTGGGGGTGGGAGCGGTGCTGTCGCAGGGTTCTTCTCCTGGCAAATGGGTCCCGTGTGCTTTCTTTTCCAAGAAGCTCTCTGTCGCCGAGAGGAACTATGATGTGGGAGATAGAGAGTTGCTGGCTATAAAATTGGCCTTTGAGGAATGGCGTCACTGGTTGGAGGGGGCTTCTCACCCAGTTACTGTTTATACGGATCATAAGAATTTGGCTTACCTGCAATCTGCCCAGTGTCTGAACCCTAGATAGGCCAGATGGTCACTGTTTTTTACCAGGTTCAATTTTGTTGTCACTTTTCGTCCGGGGGTCAAAAATATCAAGGCAGATGCGTTGTCTCGCAGTTTTCCTGGGGGAGGTGATTCAGAGGATCCTGCTCCGATTTTGGCTGACGGGGTTGTGGTTTCCGCTCTGTATACCGAATTGGAGATGGAGGTGTTGGGAGCCCAGGAGGGGGCTCCTGGTTCCTGTCCCCCAGGGAGGTTATTTGTTCCCGAAGAACTGCGATACAAGGTTTTCAAGGAACATCACAATACTGTCCTTGCCGGACATCCTGGTGGTAAGTCTACCTGTGACCTTGTGTCCTGGAGGTTCTGGTGGCCCGGGTTACGTAGGAGCATTGAGGATTACGTGGCAGCTTGGGAGACCTGTGCACGATATAAGGTTGCTCATACTCGACCGGCTGGTTCACTCCTTCCTTTATCTATTCCATCTAGTCCTTGGACGCACTTGTCCATGGACTTTATTACGGATCTGCCGAGTTCCTCGGGGAAAACAGTAATTTTGGCGGTAGTTGATCGTTTTAGCAAGATGACTCATTTTATATCGTTAACTAGTCTGCCTAATGCCAAGACTCTTGCGCAAATTTTTGTTGACAATATCCTGAGATTGGAGAAAAATTCTGTGGATCACTTCGGCTAGGCAATGTGGATCAGGTGCTCTTGGTCTAAGTGGCCCACCCAGCCACAAATAAATGGATACAAATAGAGAGAAGTAGACCAGGTACTCTATATATTGTCAAAAGTGAGATTTTTATTTGATACACATATAAAATCAATTGTTAAAATCAGCATAAAGTATGAACAGCAGTATTAAAAGGAAAAATATGATAAGTAGCAGCAATGGTCTAAGTGTCCAATGTAGCAGCAGTGTGAACAAAACCGCAACAATAGAAGTTCAAACAATAATCCAGCGGTACCTCTATTAAAGTCCAACAGGAAACCGCAAGCGTTTATGTATCCATTTGAATCGTAATATCAGCTAGTAGCAACACAAAGTCACAGGTGATTCCGAATCCCCAAAAAATATCAGATATGTATAATACCACTTCTGGCTTTCTATGCCAGCATAAACAAATGGCAATAGCAGCACAAAGTCACAAGTGATTCCGAATCTAAAGATTATTAGATATGCGTGATTCCGCTTATGGCTTACTATGCCAGTGTAGACAGATGAATTCCCAGTCTTTTCAATATGACAGGAAGACCAGCAGGTTGCTGTAGTAAGCATTCATGGTGGCGTCCCACCTATTTGTAATTGCTGTTGCACTATTACCTTAGTCTGGTCGTTCCGCTCCTCTGGACGCTGATGTGATGGTCTGGTGGATATCAGCTGACTGTACCTTGTATCATCAGCGAGTTATGCGCTCCGTGAGACCATGCGTCGTCAGAGTTGTTTTTGAAGTTCCGAAGTTTAATTCAAGTCTGGGGGAGACTATTTGCCAGCATGCCGGTGCAAGGTGTAGCCCATACGCGTTTCGGGGGTGTGCCCCTTCATCAGTGGTAACCTTGCAGCCTTTCCCCTTTTATACTGGGATGGATATCAAAGACCGGACCGGAATCACAGTACTTCATAGGTGGATATAAAACCCGGATTTGTTGAAATGCGTTTTTTTATGCGTTTCCTAAGCGGTTTATCTTATCAAGGTGCGTTTTCTATATATAAGCTGCTTGCATGCATTAAAAATACAATAAATATTTAAAAATATACGATTTGTTAGATACCACTACAATAGATAATAAAAACATCATTTTATGTGGTAAAAGTGTGTACAATTATACAAAAATACCCATTTCATCTGTAAAATAGCCAGGAATGGCGCAATTGTTACTCAATCAGAGTTATAGATATAAAATCCAATTGATTTATGATGCAGCTTATATGGCTCTGCTATACAGTACAATATTATATTTTTATTTTTCTGTATGCATCTTTGTGCTGCTATTGCCATTTGTTTATGCTGGCATAGAAAGCCAGAAGTGGTATTATACATATCTGATATTTTTTGGGGATTCGGAATCACCTGTGACTTTGTGTTGCTACTAGCTGATATTACGATTCAAATGGATACATAAACGGTTTGTCCCCAAGTTATACTGTTTAAATTGATGTAAGTTATATGTATGGACAATGTAACCTCACAAAGTTGTAACAATTCAAGTGAATTTGAGAGATATAAGCGAATGGCTGACAGGAGATATGTGACTGGTCCGGACCTGTGTGTGGGTGATCTGGTGTGGTTGTCCACTAAAAACATTAAATTGAGAGTGCCATCTTGGAAACTGGGTCCAAGATTTATCGGCCAGTAGAAAATATCTGCGCTGATCAATCCAGTAGCGTTTCGACTGGATCTTCCGCAAACTTGGAGGATCCATGATGTGTTCCATAGATTTTTATTGAAAAAATATGTGAGACCAGTGCAACCATCGCCATTGCCTCCTCCTCCTGTTCTGGTCGATGGGAATTTAGAGTTCGAGATCTCCAGGATTCTTGACTCTAGAGTTCTTCGGGGTTCCCTTCAGTATTTGGTACACTGGAGGGGATACGGCCCCGAGGAGAGGATGTGGGTTCTGGCACTGGAGGTCAACGCCAGCCGACTGGTTAGGGCTTTTCACAGAGCCCACCCGGATAAGGTTGGTCCGGGGTGCCCGGAGGTCACCCGTAGAAGGGGGGGTACTGTCATGCCCTGCTCAGACGGTGTGCGGAGGTCTGTCAGATTGGCAGCACGTGTCTAACGTTTTGTTTGTTTTGGAATCATGCTGGATCCGCCTTCCTTCAGGTGCTCTGGGTGGGGCCATTGGCTTAAATTGCCTTCAATCCCAGAGGGCCGTGCGGGTTATAGATTTCAGTCTGGCCTTGGATTCAAGGAAGGAAGGATTGTCTGTTCCAGCTCAGATAAGTTTGATTTCTGTTTGTGTTGTTTGTGGTCTAGGCTATCTGTGTGTCTTCTTCCCCTTCTAGCCTAGACACTTGTGTATTTGGTTGTCTGTGTATCTGAGTTCCTGTCCGCCGTGACAAGTACCTGATCCTTCTCTACAAGTGACTCTCTAGTGTTAACCCCCCTAGGACATATGAAGTTTGTAGATTATTAGAACCTGATCCTTCTCCACAAGTGACTCTCCAGGTTTACTCCCCCTAGGACATGATGTATGTAGATTAGTACCTGATCCTTCTGTACAAGTGACTCTCCAGTGTTACTCCTCCTAGGACATATGATGTTTGTAGATTATTAGTACCTGATCCTTCTCTACAAGTGACTCTCCAGTGTTACTCCTCCTAGGACATATGATGTATGTGGATTATTAGAACCTGATCCTCCTCTACAAGTGACTCTCCAGTGTTACTTCTCCTAGGACATATGATGTATGTAGATTATTAGTACCTGATTCTTCTCTACAAGTGACTCTCCAGTGTTACTCCTCATAGGACATATGATGTATGTAGATTATTAGTACCTGATCCCTCTCCACAAGTGACTCTCCAGGGTTACTCCCTCTAGGACATGATGTATGTAGATTAATAGTACCTGATGCTTCTCTACAAGTGACTCTCCAGTGTTTCCCCTCCTAGGACATATGATGTATGTAGATTATAGTACCTGATCCTTCTCTACAAGTGACTCTCCAGTGTTAATCCTCCTAGGACATATAATACATGTCTTTACATATTTTTTATATTGAACCTCATTTTCCAGGTTGATGTCCAGGGAGCTGGTAGTTTAGCTTTGTCATCTGCAAAAATAGAAATAGTACGTCTTTCCCTCATTCTCTATATTATTGATGAATATGTTAAATAATAAGAGACCCAGCACTGAACCTTGGGGTCACCACTTAACCCAGGACCATTCTAAAAAGGAATCATTGAGTACAACTCTCTGGACACGGTCCTTCAGACAGTTTCCAATCCAATTACAGACTATACTTTCCGAGCCTATAGACCTTACTTTACCTATTAAGCGTCTATGAGGGACAGGATCAAAAGCCTCTGCAAAATCCAGAAACACTACATCCACAGCTGCCCCAATGTCCAGGCTTCTACTTACCTCACTACAGTTCATCCACAGCCGCTCCTCTGTCCAGACAACTACTTGCCTATATCCACAGCCGCCCCTATGTCCAGGCTTCTACTTACCTCACTAAATTCACAGTTTCCTCTTGGTTCAGGCTTCTACTTACTTCACTGTATCCACAGCTGCCCATCTGTCCAAGCTTCTACTCACCTCACTACATCCAAAGCTGCCCCTCTGTCCAGCCTTCTACTCACCTCACTATATGGTGGACACCTGACCATATTGGGAGGGTGTACAGGGACTGGGGGTCCCCCTCCCCCCTTTTCCTAGGTTCCCTATCCTTGTTCTAGGGCCCCACTCGTTTTGGGTCAGGGTTTGGTGCATTGGGGGTTAATGGTATCATCCTGCCGGCAGGAAGGGGCGTGCTGCATGATGCCCCTTTATAAGGCTCTGCGTCCCCTCCCTCTTCCTCTTTGCAGAAGCGCTGTGTCCCTTCCTCCCTCCATATTGTTGGGGTACGAGGGTTATTTTGGTGTGGGTTTTGGTCATGTAGGTCTTGTGAAGTCTGGACCGATGGTTCATGTTAATTGGGGCATCCTACTAAGTCACAGCTGGCGGCTGGTAAAGAGAAGTTGGATACTGAGCAGGTGAACTGGCGTAATCCGCCCGCTGGGAGTTCAGCGGCTGGCGGATCGCACAGGCTCAGCTATGGTTATGCCGTTAAAAGAATTAGCTGTGGCCGACTACCACCCAACAAAATCGTTAAATAAAAGTTATAAACTTGACAAGGTTGTCTGTGTCATTTGTGGTGGGTTGGCATGTCGGGGCCAGGGGTTAGATGGTTCCCCTCCCCCCTTCTCCTTTCCTGAGAGTGACTACCAACAGTCTCCACAGCCACCCCTTTGTCCAGGCGTCTACTCATCTCACTACATCCACAGCTGCCCCTCTGTCCAGCCTTCTACTCACCTCACTACATCTACAGCTGCCCCTCTGTCCAGCCTTCTACTCACCTCACTACATCCACAGCTGCCCCTCTGTCCAGGCTTCTACTCACCTCACTACATCCACAGCTGCCCCTCTGTCCAGGATGCTACTCACCTCACTAGATCCACAGCCTTCCCTTTGTCCAGGCGTCTACTCATCTCACTACATCCACAGCTGCCCCTCTGTCCAGCCTTCTACTCACCTCACTACATCCACAGCCGCCCCTCTGTCCAGGCTTCTACTCCCCTCACTATATCCACAGCCGCCCTTCTGTCCAGGCTTCTACTCATCTCACTACATCCACAGCCGCCCCTCTGTCCAGGCTTCTACTCACCTCACTACATCCACAGCCGCCCCTCTGTCCAGGCTTCTACTCATCTCACTACATCCACAGCCGCCCTTCTGTCCAGCCTTCTACTCACCTCACTACATCCACAGCCGCCCCTCTGTCCAGGCTTCTACTCACCTCACTACATCCACAGCCGCCCCTCTGTCCAGGCTTCTACTCCCCTCACTATATCCAGAGCCGCCCCTCTGTCCAGGCTTCTACTCCCCTCACTATATCCAGAGCCGCCCCTCTGTCCAGGCTACTACTCACCTCACTACATCCACAGCCGCCACTCTGTCCAGACTACTACTCACCTCACTATATCCACAGCCGCCCCTCTGTCCAGACTACTACTCACCTCACTACATCCACAGCCGCCCCTCTGTCCGGGCTACTACTCACCTCACTACATCCACAGCTGCCCCTCTGTCCAGGCGTCTACTCATCTCACTACATCCACAGCCGCCCCTCTGTTCAGGCTTCTACTCGCCTCACTACATCCACAGCCGCCCCGCTGTCCAGGCTTCTACTCCACTTACTACATCCACAGCCGCCCCTCTGTCCAGGCGTCTACTAATCTCACTACATCCACAGCCGCACCTCTATCCAGGCTTCTACTCACCTCACTACATCCACAGCCGCCCCTCTGTCCAGGCTACTACTTACCTCACAATATCCATAACTGTCCCTCGGTCCAGCCTTCTACTCACCTCACTACATCCATAGCCACCCCTCTATCCAGGCTACTACTTACCTCACAATATCCATAACTGTCCCTCTGTCCAGCCTTCTACTCACCTCACTACATCCACAGCCGCCCCTCTGTCCAGACCTCTACTCACCTCACTACATCCACAGCCGCCCCTCTGTCCAGACTACTACTCACCTCACTACATCCACAGCCGCCCCTCTGTCCAGACTACTACTTACCTCGCTACATCCACAGTCGCCCCTCTGAGGCTTCTACTCACCTCACTACATCCACAGCCGCCCCTCTGTCCAGGCTTCTACTCACCTCACTACATCCACAGCCGCCCCTCTGTCCAGGCTTCTACTTACCTCACTTCATCCACAGCCGCCCCTCTGTCCAGGCTACTACTAACCTCACTATATCCAGAGCCGCCCCTCTGTCCAGGCTTCTACTCACCTCACTACATCCACAGCCGCCCCTCTGTCCAGACTACTACTCACCTCACTACATCCACAGCCGCCCCTCTGTCCAGGCTTCTACTTACCTCACTACATCCACAGCCGCCCCTCTGTCCAGGCTTCTACTCACCTCACTACATCCACAGCCGCCCCTCTGTCCAGGCTTCTACTTACCTCACTACATCGACAGCCGCCCCTCTGTCCAGGCTACTACTTACCTCACTACATCCACATCCGCCCCTCTGTCCAGGCTACTACTCAGCTCACTACATCCACAGCCTCCCCTCTGTCCAGGCTACTACTAACCTCACTATATCCAGAGCCGCCCCTCTGTCCAGGCTTCTACTCACCTCACTACATCCACAGCCTCCCCTCTGTCCAGGCTTCTACTTACCTCACTACATCCACAGCCGCGCCTCTGTCCAGACTACTACTCACCTCACTACATCCACAGCCTCCCCTCTGTCCAGGCTTCTACTTACCTCACTACATCCACAGCCGCGCCTCTGTCCAGACTACTACTCACCTCACTACATCCACAGCCGCCCCTCTGTCCAGGCTTCTACTTACCTCACTACACCCACAGCTGTCCCTCTGTCCAGACTACTACTCACCTCACTACATCCACAGCTGCCCCTCTGTCCAGGCTACTACTCACCTCACTACATCCATAGCTGCCCCTCTGTCCAGGCTTCTACTTACCTCACTACATCCACAGCCGCCCCTCTGTCCAGACGACTAATCACCTCACTACATCCACAGCCGCCCCTCTGTCCAGGCTACTACTCACCTCACTACATCCACAGCCGCCCCTCTGTCCAGGCTACTACTCACCTCACTACATCCACAGTTGCCTCTCTGTCCAGGCTTCTGCTCACCTCACAATATTCATAACTGTCCCTCTGTCCAGGCTACTACTCACCTCACTACATCCACAGCCGCCCCTCTGTCCAGGCTAATACTCACCTCACTACATCCACAGCCGTTCCTCTGTCCAGACTACTACTCGCCTCACTACATCCACAGCCGTCCCTCTGTCCAGACCTCTAGGCACCCCACTAGTGACAGTGACCCCTCCAGTACTGACCCCTGAGGTACTCCACTAGTGACAGTGACCCCTCCAGTACTGACCCCTGAGGTACCCCACTAGTGACAGTGACCCCTCCAGTACTGACCCCTGAGGTACCCAACTAGTGACAGTGACCCCTCCAGTACTGACCCCTGTGGTACCCCACTAGTGACAGTGACCCCTCCAGTCCTGACCCCTGTGGTACCCCACTAGTGACAGTGACCCCTCCAATACTGACTCGTGAGGTACCCCACTAGTGACAGTGACCCCTCCAATACTGACCCCTGAGGTACCCCACTAGTGACAGTGACCCCTCCAATACTGACCACTGAGGTACCCCACTAGTGACAGTGACCCCTCTAGTACTGACCCCTGTGGTACCCCACTAGTGACAGTGACCCCTCCAGTACTACTTACCTCACTACATCCACAGTCGCCCCTCTGAGGCTTCTACTCACCTCACTACATCCACAGCCGCCCCTCTGTCCAGGCTTCTACTCACCTCACTACATCCACAGCCGCCCCTCTGTCCAGGCTTCTACTTACCTCACTACATCCACAGCCGCCCCTCTGTCCAGGCTACTACTAACCTCACTATATCCAGAGCCGCCCCTCTGTCCAGGCTTCTACTCACCTCACTACATCCACAGCCTCCCCTCTGTCCAGGCTTCTACTTACCTCACTACATCCACAGCCGCGCCTCTGTCCAGACTACTACTCACCTCACTACATCCACAGCCGCCCCTCTGTCCAGACTACTACTCACCTCACTACATCCACAGCCGCCCCTCTGTCCAGGCTTCTACTTACCTCACTACATCCACAGCCGCCCCTCTGTCCAGGCTTCTACTCACCTCACTACATCCACAGCCGCCCCTCTGTCCAGGCTTCTACTTACCTCACTACATCGACAGCCGCCCCTCTGTCCAGGCTACTACTTACCTCACTACATCCACATCCGCCCCTCTGTCCAGGCTACTACTCAGCTCACTACATCCACAGCCGCCCCTCTGTCCAGGCTACTACTAACCTCACTATATCCAGAGCCGCCCCTCTGTCCAGGCTTCTACTCACCTCACTACATCCACAGCCTCCCCTCTGTCCAGGCTTCTACTTACCTCACTACATCCACAGCCGCGCCTCTGTCCAGACTACTACTCACCTCACTACATCCACAGCCTCCCCTCTGTCCAGGCTTCTACTTACCTCACTACATCCACAGCCGCGCCTCTGTCCAGACTACTACTCACCTCACTACATCCACAGCCGCCCCTCTGTCCAGGCTTCTACTTACCTCACTACACCCACAGCTGTCCCTCTGTCCAGACTACTACTCACCTCACTACATCCACAGCTGCCCCTCTGTCCAGGCTACTACTCACCTCACTACATCCATAGCTGCCCCTCTGTCCAGGCTTCTACTTACCTCACTACATCCACAGCCGCCCCTCTGTCCAGACGACTACTCACCTCACTACATCCACAGCCGCCCCTCTGTCCAGGCTACTACTCACCTCACTACATCCACAGCCGCCCCTCTGTCCAGGCTACTACTCACCTCACTACATCCACAGTTGCCTCTCTGTCCAGGCTTCTGCTCACCTCACAATATTCATAACTGTCCCTCTGTCCAGGCTACTACTCACCTCACTACATCCACAGCCGCCCCTCTGTCCAGGCTAATACTCACCTCACTACATCCACAGCCGTTCCTCTGTCCAGACTACTACTCGCCTCACTACATCCACAGCCGTCCCTCTGTCCAGACCTCTAGGCACCCCACTAGTGACAGTGACCCCTCCAGTACTGACCCCTGAGGTACCCAACTAGTGACAGTGACCCCTCCAGTACTGACCCCTGTGGTACCCCACTAGTGACAGTGACCCCTCCAGTCCTGACCCCTGTGGTACCCCACTAGTGACAGTGACCCCTCCAATACTGACTCGTGAGGTACCCCACTAGTGACAGTGACCCCTCCAATACTGACCCCTGAGGTACCCCACTAGTGACAGTGACCCCTCCAATACTGACCACTGAGGTACCCCACTAGTGACAGTGACCCCTCTAGTACTGACCCCTGTGGTACCCCACTAGTGACAGTGACCCCTCCAGTACTGACCCCTGTGGTACCCCACTAGTGACAGTGACCCCTCTAGTACTGTACCCTGTGGTACCCCACTAGTGACAGTGACTTCTCCAGTACTGACCCCCTGAGGTACCCCACTAGTGACAGTGACCCCTCCAGTACTGACCCCTGAGGTACCGCACTAGTGACAGTGACCCCTCCAGTACTGACCCCTGTGGTACCCGACTAGTGACAGTGACCCCTCCAGTACTGACCCCTGAGGTACCCCACTAGTGACAGTGACCCCTCCTGTACTGACCCCTGAGGTACCCCACTAGTGACAGTGACTTCTCCAGTACTGACCCCCTGAGGTACCCCACTAGTGACAGTGACCCCTCCAGTACTGACCCCTGAGGTACCCCACTAGTGACAGTGACCCCTCCAGTACTGACCCCTGAGGTACCCCAATAGTGACAGTGACCCCTCCTGTACTGACCCCTGAGGTACCCCACTAGTGACAGTGACCCCTCCAGTACTGACCCCTGTGGTACCCCACTAGTGACAGTGACCCCTCCAGTACTGACCCCTGAGGTACCCCACTAGTGACAGTGATCCCTCCTGTACTGACCCCTGTGGTACCCCACTAATCATAGTGACCCCTCCAATACTGAGCCCTGAGGTACCCCACTAGTGACAGTGACCCCTCCAGTACTGACCCCTGTGGTACCCCACTAGTGACAGTGACCCCTCCAGTACTGACCCCTGTGGTACCCCACTAGTGACAGTGACTGTGGCGAAACCAACCTCGCCACGGTGTTTTGGAGGGGGCTGTTTGAAGGCCTCTTGCCTAAGGATTATGACCCATGCTAACTTTTGAACCCCTGAACCTATTCAAGTGAATTTTGGATAGGTTTGTCCCCAAGTTATACTGTTTAAATTGATGTAAGTTATATGTATGGACAATGTAACCTCACAAAGTTGTAACAATTTATAATAAGTGTAACTTGTCAGCTTGGGAGGAATATGCTGGGTGTGGTTCTATTGTCCCATTGTGTATTTAAATGGTGATGTCTGTCCTGTTGTCTCCACATGCGTATTGGCGATCTCCCCTTTGTCCTGAGAGATAATTGGATTGCCCTCGGTTGTCTCTGGGACAGAGAGGAAGAAACCATGATGCATTGTGGGGATGTGTTTTATCTGTTCTGTGTCGCAGTCTCTCTTCTGGTCCTCTAGGGGTCGGGAACGATTGGTTGCTGTACTTGCATTGTGTGTGTTGTAAGATACTGATTGGTTGGATTTCAAAACCCTGTGGGCAGTACTATGTTTGTTTTTTATGAATAAAAGAGGCTGTATCTGAAGTACAGTCAGACCACTGCTGACCCTCAACACGGAGCCTTGTCTCGTTATTGGGGGGATTCCCTGTATGCTGTTAGAGATTGATTGCCAGGAGTGTAAGCTGATTGTATGCTTTTCCTGTTCGTCTGCCAGCAGCTATTCGCGAGGTTCCAGTTTGGAGTGCTATTTTGTATCCAGTTCGGGAGGTTGGTGTTCTGCAGTAGCTGTGCCGGTCTCTCAGAAAGGGGCATATCGCCTAAACGGATTTTAACCCCTTGTCTGCTGAAACGGTCCGTTACAAATGGTGGCAAGCAGCGGGATCGTTCCTACAGCCAGAAGGACAGCTACAGGAGACACCATTTCTGTGGATTCTACAATTTAAGGGCAACGCATGTCCCAGTACAGCAACCCTAAAAGCAACAGGATGGAACCAGCAGTGTTATACGAGGAGGAGGACCTGGATGGCCGGGATGCATTAAGGAAAGGCATCTGGTACCAGGCCCTGGATAATGTACAATACCATCGAGGTGAGAGTCTCTCCAGTGAAGAGCAGCGGTTGCAGAAGCAAGTGGCCCTGCGGATGCCCTTCCTGGGAGACCAGTTCCTGGAGGAATGGGTGAAGGAACTAGAGCACCGGGTATGGCAGGAGCTATGGCTGGAGGATGCCTACCAGGCGCTTTGGTGGCATGTGGCACAGTTTATACCCTGGACAGCTGAGCATGACAAGCCAGAGGGGGAGGAGTTTGATGGTCCTGGCTTGTTATGGGAGTCCTTTGCAGAGCCTGACTTCAGGAGCCCTGCACAGTCCAGACTTCAGGACATTTTCTACGAGAGGGAGGCTAGGCAGAATTGGGATGACCCCCATGAGGTAGAGAAAGACCTGGCTCACCTAGCAACCCTGGAGTGGGAACTGGAGCAGGACTACCAAGATCTCTTCCACTCCATTGGGAAGGCTCAGCAGGACAGCAAGAAGTCAGACCCAGGTCCAGAGCCCTTCAGCTGGGAGGATATTGTGGATGTTTACTGGGAAGAACCCCAGGTGGCCGGTGGAGATGGGACCGAGGTCTCTCCACCGGTCCTGCAGGGAATTGAGAGCCTAGTCTCCATTCCCCAGCGGCAGGCTGAGTTACAGGGGGCAGAGGTAGTTGTTCCTGCCCCCCAGCAGCAGCATGATTTTTTGGGAATTGGGAGCCCAGTCTCCATTCCCCAGCAGCCGTGTGATGTACAGGGAATTGGGAGCCCATTCTCCATTCCCCAGCGGCAGGCGGAGTTACAGCGGGCAGAGACAGTCGGTCCTGTCCCCCAGCGGCAGAGTGTCCTACAGGGAATAGAGAGCCCAGTGTCCTTTCCCCAGCAGCAGGACACTGTATTGGGAGCGGAGGCGGTCGATCGCCCTCCCCAGCGGCTGGAAGTATGTATGGGAGAGGAGCTCGTTACCCCCTCTCCCCAGCGGCAGCTTAACGCACCAGGGGGAGACAGTAAGCCCCACAACAGTGCAGATGGGACCGTGGTCTCTGCACTTACAGCACAGGGGGTAGGGACAGTTGTTCCTGTCCCCCAGCAACAGGGCTGTTTAGCCAAAGGGGAGACAGTCGGTTTCCCCCTCCAACAACCAGACTCCAACCAGGCTTCTTCCATGGTAGCGCTGGTACCAGGGCAGAGTCCCGCTGATCCCTGCCCACAAAGCAACCTCCACTCCAAGCCAGGGAGCAACTCAGAGACCGGGAGTACCAGCTACCAATTGTCACGGACGGTGTACAGGAAACAAGGCAAAGCAACATGCATAAATGACTCGCTGGATCCAAAAGCTAAGGAACCAAGGGGAGACCCCTGCAGAAGACCTGGCACTTTCCCTGGCTGCTAGGCCTATGCAAAGATCCGAATGGTGGAAGTTTGCATATCCACGTACCTTGACTATATAACCCCTGAGCACCCTACAATAGTGAGGGGACACGACCACCGGCTCCCTACACAAGATACGGAGGGAGTCAGGGTCACCTGGGATCCAGCAAACAGAAAATAACAGATAAATGTTCAACACTTAGCTTTTGTAGCAGACAGGAGAACAAGATCAGCATGCACACACACTCCAGGAAGAAGTATAAGCCGCCCAGAAAAGCATTCTGGGGAGGAATTTAAAGGGAAGCAATTAGTCCAACACATGACAGCTGAGAGAGGCTAAAGAGATGAGGAACTGAATACCACAACAAAGAAAGTCAAGGAGGAGGTTCTGAAAGGCCTCTGTCAGAGCTTCTCAGCTGTCTGGTTGTGACAGTACCCCTCCCTCTACGAGTGGACTCCGGACACTCAGAGCCCACCTTCTCAGGATGGGACCTATGGAAAGCCCTGATGAGACGAGAGGCCTTAATGTCCGTCACTGGGACCCACATCCTCTCCTCAGGACCATACCCCTCCCAATGAACAAGGTACTGAAGAGAACCGCGGACAAGACGAGAATCCACAATCCTAGAGACCTGAAATTCAAGATTCCCATCAACCATAATCGGAGGAGGAGGCAAAGGCGAGGGTACAATGGGTTGAACATAAGGTTTCAATAAGGACTTATGAAAAACATTATGGATCTTCCAAGTTTGAGGAAGATCAAGACGGTATGCAACAGGATTGATGACAGACAGGATTTTGTAAGGCCCAATAAACCTAGGACCCAACTTCCAGGAGGGAACCTTCAATTTGATATTCTTGGTAGACAACCACACCAGATCACCAACATTCAGGTCCGGACCAAGCACACGTCTCTTATCTGCCACACGCTTATATCTCTCACTCATGCTCTTTAGATTATCCGGAATCTTTTGCCAAATAGATGACAAAGAGGAGGAGAATCTGTCCTCATCAGGTAAACCAGAAGACCCCTCTCCCGAGAAAGTCCCAAACTGCGGATGAAACCCATATGCACCAAAAAATGGTGACTTATCAGAGGACTCCTGACGACGGTTATTTAAAGCAAACTCAGCAAGGGACAAAAAAGAACACCAATCCTCTTGATTCTCCGCCACAAAACAGCGCAGATATGTCTCCAGATTCTGATTGACGCGCTCTGTCTGGCCATTCGACTGCGGGTGGAAAGCAGAAGAGAATGACAACCGAACCCCCAAGCGAGAACAGAAAGCCTTCCAGAATCTGGAAACAAACTGCGTGCCCCTATCAGAGACTATGTCTGAAGGAATACCGTGCAATTTGACAATGTGATCAATAAATGCCTGCGCCAGCGTCTTAGCATTGGGCAAACCAGGAAAAGGGATGAAATGCACCATTTTGCTAAAACGGTCCACCACCACCAGAATCACAGTCTTCCCCGAGGAACGAGGCAGGTCCGTTATGAAGTCCATGGACAGATGTGTCCAAGGACGGGAAGGAATGGGTAAGGGAAGGAGAGGACCTGATGGCCGTGAATGAGGGACTTTGGCACGAGCGCAAGTCTCGCAGGCTGCCACAAAACCCTCAACCGACTTACGAAGCGCAGGCCACCAGAATCTCCGAGCGATGAAATCCAGTGTGGCTCTTACCCCCGGTAGTGTTGAGCGCGATTATTCGAATTGCGAATTTTTTTCTCGAATAGCGCAATTTCGAGATTTCGCGAATATTTAGAATATCGTTCTATATATTCGCGAATTCGAATATTCGTTTTTTTTTTTTTATTATTATATTTTTTTCTTTCCCACTTCTCTAAAGTTGTTCTTACCTGTCCTTTGGATTCCTGGCTTCCTGGCTGCTCCAGTCTGTGGCGTTTTCAACTTACTGCTATATTTCATATTAGCTAAATTACAATCTAATCTATATGTGTATTTTACGAAATTTCGCAATAGTCGAAATTGCGATGCGAGTAATATAACACGAAATAATCGCATGAAGATTTCAACTTAGCACTGCTATATTCCATATTCTAGCCTAATATGGAATATAGCAGTGCTAAGTTGAAATCTTCATGCGATTATTTCGTATTATATTACTCGCATCGCAATTTCGGCTTTTGCAAATGTTCTTAATATTGCTCTAACTTCGTCTTTTAGAATATTACGAATTCTAAAAGACGAAGTTAGAGCAATATTACGAAATTTTGTAAAATACACATAGATTGTATTTAAGCTAATATACTGCTATAGTAATATTTTTTAATAGTGTACATATTTTACAAAACTTAAGTTCAGAAGAGGCAAAAAAAAATTTGAGGAAAAAAAAGGGATTATAGCACTATATTAGCTAAATTACAATCTATATGTGTATTTTACGAAATTTCGTAATATTGCTCTAACTTCGTCTTTTAGAATATTCGTAATATTCTAAGAGACGAAGTTAGAGCAAATCACGAAATTTCGTAAAATACACATATTAGCCTAGCCATTGTCAATTAGCATAGGAACGTTGCCTTATACTATCAAGATAAATAATCGCAATACGCGAAAAAAAAAATTGTATATTATTCGTGATAATTGGAATAATTACGAATATTCGATTTCGACGAATATAACACGAATATTCATTTGAATATTCGCGAAATATTGCGAAATCGAATATGGCACCTCCCGCTCATCACTAACCCCCGGGTGCCCAGCAAGGACCGTATCATGGTGTTCTTTAAAAATCTTGTGTCTTAAAGCGAGAGGCACAAACAACCTCCCAGGAGGACAAAGATCAGGAGCCTCTGACTGAGCTGCCTGCACCTCTGCCTCCAATTCAGGAAAAAGAGCAGAGACCACCACACCTTCAGCCAAAATGGGACCCGGGTCTTCAAAATTCCCGCCTCCCAGAAAACAACGTGACAGGGCATCTGCCTTCACATTCTTAACTCCAGGGCGGAACGTGACAACAAAATTAAACCTAGAAAAGAACAAAGACCATCTGGCCTGTCTCGGGTTCAGACGCTTGGCTGACTCCAAGTAGGCCAGATTTTTATGGTCAGTAAATACAGTAATAGGGTGTCTGGCTCTCTCTAGCCAATGGCGCCATTCCTCAAAAGCCAACTTGATGGCCAACAATTCCCTATCTCCCACATCGTAATTTCTCTCTGCGGAGGAGAGTTTTCTTGAGAAAAAGGCACACGGTCGCCAATTGGCAGGAGAGGAACCCTGAGACAAGACCGCCCCCACACCCACCTCAGAAGCATCAACCTCAACTATGAAGGGTAAAGAAACATCAGGTTGCACCAAGATGGGAGCGGAAGCAAAACTCTCCTTGATATCAGAAAAAGCCTTACGCGCCTCTACTGACCAAGAAGAAAAATCTACCCCCTTTCTGGTCATATCAGTGAGTGGTTTAACAATAGAAGAATAATTCAAAATGAACTTCCTGTAATAATTGGCAAAACCCAAAAACCGCATCAGCGCCTTCTGATTCTCAGGAAGCTCCCACTCAAGCACAGCGTGGACCTTCTCGGGGTCCATGCGAAAACCAGAAGCGGAGAGAAGAAACACCAGAAATTGAATTTCTGGAACCGCAAACACACATTTTTCCAGTTTCGCATATCATTTATTCTCCCGCAGGATGAGCAAGACTTGACGTAAATGTTCCTTATGAGTTTTGAAATCGGGAGAAAAAATCAAAATGTCATCCAAATACACTAATACAAATTTTCCCATCAAATGATAAAAAATGCTGTTCACGAAATGCTGAAAAACGGCTGGAGCATTCATCAAACCAAAAGGCATAACCAAATTCTCAAAATGGCCCTCAGGGGTATTGAAGGCCGTCTTCCATTCGTCCCCTTCTCTGACCCTGACCAGGTTGTATGCCCCTCTTAAATCTAATTTGGAAAAGACTTTAGCCCCAACAATCTGGTTAAATAGGTCCGGGATCAGAGGAAGCGGATAAGGGTCACGAATCGTGATACTGTTCAGCTCTCTGAAATCCAGACAAGGTCTTAAAGAACCATCTTTTCTCTTAACAAAGAAAAAACCAGCGGCAACAGGTGACTTCGAGGGTCGTATGTGTCCCTTTCTCAGACTCTCAGAGATATAAGCACGCATAGCGATCCTCTCAGGTTGGGAAAGATTGTATAAACGAGATTTAGGCAGTTTGGCGTCTGGGATGAGATTAATAGGGCAATCGTACTCCCTGTGCGGGGGCAAGTCCTGAACTCCACTCTCAGAGAAGACATCCGAAAATTCAGAGAGAAAAGATGGTACAGTCTTAGTAGCAACCTCAGAAACAGATGTCGTGAGGCAATTCTCTTTGCAAAAGTCACTCCAACCATTTATTTGCCTCGCTTGCCAATCAATGGTGGGGTTATGCTTAGTGAGCCAGGGTAGCCCCAACACTAGAGGAGTAGGTAAACCGCTAAGAACGAAACATGACACATCCTCAACATGAGCATCACTCACAATTAAACGGATATCGTGAACTATGCCCTTTAATGATTTCTGAGAAAGTGGAGCGGAATCAATAGCAAAAACAGGAATATCCTTTCCCAAAGTGCATACCTGGAAACCATGAGTTATCGCAAATTGATTATCAATGAGATTGACAGCTGCTCCACTATCCACAAAAATCTCACAAAAAATGTTCTTGCTCTCTAGCGCCACCCTAGCAGGCAGGACAAAACGGGAACTACAAGCAAACGGAAAACCTTCAATTTCCGCCTCAACCTTGCCAATAGTAACAGACGGAACATTTTTAAAAGATTTTTTCCTGTTTGTTTCTTTATTACTCCCAGAAAACTGCCTGAATCTCCTAGAGGGACAAATATTTGCCAAATGATTTATACCTCCACAACAAAAACAAACCCTCCCATGCGAGCTGAATCTTCTATTGTCAGAAGCAATCAACCCCAGCTGCATGGGCTCCTGCTCAGAAGGGGCTGACGGCGACTGAGACCCCTGCGCATATAATGAGACCGCTGCACTGTCCTGGGACTGAGTATGACAGGAAGGGGACATCTCTCCTCTCTCTCTAAGACGCCTGTCAATACGAACGGCCTGAGACATAGCAGAGTCCAAGGAGATAGGCCTCTCATGAAAGGCAAATGCATCTTTTAATCCCTCTGAAAGACCATGGCAAAATTGACTTCGGAGCGCAGCATCATTCCAACCAGTATCAACTGCCCATCTCCGAAATTCTGAGCAGTATATCTCTGCGGATTGTTTACCCTGGCATAATAGACGTAGTTTAGACTCCGCCAGAGCAATACGATCCGGATCATCATATATCTGACCCAGGGCTTAAAAGAATTCATCCCCTGAACGGAGAGGCCGTGCCCCCTCCGGCAGCGAAAAGGCCCAGGACTGAGCGTTACCTCTGAGCAGCGATATAATGATCCCCACCCTCCGTTCCTCATCACCAGAGGAATGGGGAAGAAGGCGAAAATGGAGTTTGCAAGCCTCTCTAAAACGCACAAAATTCTCACTACCCCCGGAGAACGTATCCGGGAGCGAGATCTTAGGCTCAGAACAAACTCCATGAACGCAAGCTGAACCGGTCACTTGAAGCTGAGAAAAAGTCTTACGGAGATCAGCTACCTCCAATGAAAGACCCTGGAAGCGTTCAGCCAAAAGTGAAACCAGATCCATGCTTGAGACGGTTTTGGCGGCTTATAATGTCACGGACGGTGTACAGGAAACAAGGCAAAGCAACATGTATAAACGACTCGCTGGATCCAAAAACTAAGGAACCAAGGGAGACCCCTGCAGAAGACCTGGCACTTTCCCTGGCTGCTCAGCCTATGCAAAGATCCGAATGGTGGAAGTTTGCATATCCACGTACCTTGACTATATAACCCCTGAGCACCCTACAATAGTGAGGGGACACGACCACCGGCTCCCTACACAAGATACGGAGGGAGTCAGGGTCACCTGGGATCCAGCAAACAGAAAATAACAGATAAATGTTCAACACTTAGCTTTTGTAGCAGACAGGAGAACAAGATCAGCATGCACACACACTCCAGGAAGAAGTATAAGCCGCCCAGAAAAGCATTCTGGGGAGGAATTTAAAGGGAAGCAATTAGTCCAACACATGACAGCTGAGAGAGGCTAATGAGATGAGGAACTGAATACCACAACACAGAAACTCAAGGAGGAGGTTCTGAAAGGCCTCTGTCAGAGCTTCTCAGCTGTCTGGTTGTGACACCAATATAACCTTGGTGGATTCACTGGACAGAGACAGGCTACTAAATTCAACAGGTCCAGTATTTGGTTGTGGGTGGGCTGCCAGACTAACTCAGGTACCGACCGGCGTGAGGTCAGGTATCTGGTTAATCTTCCCTGGGGGGTAACCCTAACCCTAACCTCACAAAGTTGTAACAATTTATAATAAGTGTAACTTGTCAGCTTGGGAGGAATATGCTGGGTGTGTTTCTATTGTCCCATTGTGCCATTGTCCCATTGTGTGTTTAAATGGTGATGTCTGTCCTGTTGTCTCCACATGTGCATTGGCGATCTCCCTTTGTCCTGAGAGATAATTGGATTGCCCTCGGTTCTCTCCGGGACAGAGAGGAGGAAACCATGATGCATTGTGGGGATGTGTTGTATCTGTTCTGTGTCGCAGTCTCCCTTCTGGTCCTCTAGGGGGCGGGAACGATTGGTTGCTGTACTTGCATTGTGTGTGTTGTAAGATACTGATTGGTAGGATTTCAAAACCCTGTGGGCAGTACTATGTTTGTTTTTTATGAATAAAAGAGGCTGTATCTGAAGTACAGTCAGACCACTGCTGACCCTCAACACGGAGCCTTGTCTTGTTATTGGGGGGATTCCCTGTATGCTGTTAGAGACTGATTGCCAGGAGTGTAAGCCGATTGTATGCTTTTCCTGTTCGTCTGCTGGCAGCTATTCTTTAGGTTCCAGTTTGGAGTGCTATTTTGTATCCAGTTCGGGAGGTTGGTGTTCTGCAGTAGCTGTGCCTGTCTCTCAGAAAGGGGCATATCGCCTAAACGGATTTTAACCCCTTGTCTGCTGAAACGGTCCGTTACAGTGACCACTCCAGTACTGACCCCTGTGATACTCCACTAGTGACAGTGACCCCTCCAGTACTAACCCCTGTGATACTCCACTAGTGACAGTGACCCCTCCAGTCCCGACCCCTGTGGTTCCCCACTAGTGACAGTGACCCCTCCAGTACTGACCCCTGTGATACCCCACTAGTCACTATATTTTTTTACGCTACACCATTCCTTCTGAACTGTTGTAATCCCTTCTTCCATCCCCCCCCCAGTCGTACTACCTCGCCCCCCGTCTCTATCTGCACTATCTTCCCCTCCTATAATGTAATTACCTCCCCCCTGGTCTCTATCTGCACTATCTTCCCCTCCTATAATGTAATTACCCCCCAGCCCCGCTACCTCCCCCCGGTCTCTATCTGCACTATCCTCCCGTTCTATAATGTAATTACCCCCCCAATTCCCATTACCTCCCCCCGGTCTCTATCTGCACTATCTTCCCCTCCTATAATGTAATTACCTCCCCCCCGTCTCTATCTGTACTATCCTCCCCTCCTATAATGTAATTACCTCCCCTCCAGTCCCATTACCTCCCCCCGTCTCTATCTGCACTATCCTCCCCTCCTATAATGTAATCACCCCCCCCAGTCCCATTACCCACCCGTCTCTATCTGCACTATCTCCCCCTCCTATAATGTAATTACCCTCCCAGTCCCATTGCCTCCCCCAGGTCTATATCTGCACTATCTCCCCCTCCTATAATGTAATTACCCCCCAGTCCCATTACCCCCCCCCCAGGTCTCTATCTGCACTCCCCTCCCCTCCTATAATGTAATTATCCCCCCAGTCCCATTACCCCCCCGTCTCTATCTGCACTATCTCCCCCTCCTATAATGTAATTACCCCCCAGTCCCATTACCCCCCCCCGGTCTCTATCTGCACTACCCTCTCCTCCTTTAATGTAATTATCCCCCCAGTCCCATTACCCCCCCAGGTCTCTATCTGCACTCCCCTCCCCTCCTATAATGTAATTATCCCCCCTGTCCCATTACCCCCCCATCTCTATCTGCACTATCTCCCCCTCCTATAATGTAATTACCCCCCAGTCCCATTACCCCCCCCCCCCCGGTCTCTATCTGCACTATCCTCCCCTCCTATAATGTAATTATCCCCCCAGTCCCATTACCCCCCCCCCCCCCGGTCTCTATCTGCACTACCCTCTCCTCCTATAATGTAATTATCCCCCCAGTCCCATTACCCCCCCAGGTCTCTATCTGCACTACCCTCTCCTCCTTTAATGTAATTATCCCCCCAGTCCCATTACCCCCCCAGGTCTCTATCTGCACTCCCCTCTCCTCCTATAATGTAATTATCCCCCCAGTCCCATTACCCCCCCCAGGTCTCTATCTGCACTCCCCTCCCCTCCTATAATGTAATTATCCCCCAGTCCCATTACCCCCCCGTCTCTATCTGCACTATCTCCCCCTCCTATAATGTAATTACCCCCCAGTCCCATTACCCCCCCCCCCCCCCCCGGTCTCTATCTGCACTATCCTCCCCTCCTATAATGTAATTATCCCCCCAGTCCCATTACCCCCCCCAGGTCTCTATCTGCACTCCCCTCCCCTCCTATAATGTAATTATCCCCCAGTCCCATTACCCCCCCGTCTCTATCTGCACTATCTCCCCCTCCTATAATGTAATTACCCCCCAGTCCCATTACCCCCCCCCGCCGGTCTCTATCTGCACTATCCTCCCCTCCTATAATGTAATTATCCCCCCAGTCCCATTACCCCCCTGTCTCTATCTGCACTATCTCCCCCTCCTATAATGTAATTACCCCCCAGTCCCATTACCCCCCCCCCCCCGGTCTCTATCTGCACTACCCTCTCCTCCTATAATGTAATTATCCCCCAGTCCCATTACCTCCCCCCCCGGTCTCTATCTGCACTATCCTCAAACCTTCTAGCCGTCTTCTTCCCCAGCACAGCTGCCCCTTCCCCATTGAGGTGCAGCCCGTCCCTACTATAGAGCTTGTAGGTGACAGAGAAGTCGGCCCAGTTCTCCAGGAACCCAAACCCCTCCTTCTTACACCAGTTCTGGAGCCACTTGTTAATCTCCCTAATCTCCCGCTGCCTTTCTTGTGTGGCTCGTGGTATCGGTCGTATTTCGGAAAACACTACCTGTTAAGGTCCCTGCCCTAAGCTTTGAACTAAATCCCTAAAATCATTTTTAAGGACTCTCCACCTTACTCTAACTTTGTCATTGGTTCCGATATGGACCATGACCACTGGGTCTTCTCCAGCCCCTCCCAGTAATCTGTCAACCCGATCCGCGATGTGTAGAACTCGAGCGCCAGGAAGACAGCACAGCGTTGGACGATCTCGGTCTTTGTGACAGATCTCCCTATCTGTTCCCCTAATAATGGAGTCCCCACTACCAGCACCCGTCTGCCCTGCTCTCCTGGTCCCCTGATTACTGGAGCTGACATTCCCCTGACCGGCAGAGGAAGGGTCCGGCTGCAGCAGTGCCGTCCCTGGACTGACATCCCCCTCATCTGACAACCTTGTGACAGATCAGGGCTAGCCTCCCTGCACTCTTCCCTCTACCCCGCTTTCTAACTGTTACCCAGCTAGCTACCTCACTTTCCTGATCCGCCATACTACCGCCCTCCCCCACATCTACCCCATAGAATGCTTTCTCAGTGAGCAGCAAACTTTTTTCTAAATTGTCAACGCTTCTCAGTGTAGAAACTCTCCCGTTAGATACTCGATGTGCGATTCCAAACTGGCAATTTGCTCACATTTTGAACACAGATAAGAAAACATCTGTTCCAGGACTGCAGACATCAGACAAGACGTGCACTGGACGGCGCTGTCAGTGATGGACACATACTAAATGGGGATTACACAAGAAAAGAGAAAATACAATACAGTGCAGTGATAGGAATCTAACTTGCTGCAGTCCCCTCCTAAAGTCCCTGCATCTGAAGTCACGCAATCTAAAGTCACACACTTAGTACAAACACACACTTGAACTCAAACACGCGAAAGCTCACAAACTCGCGTTATTTACCTGCTTGTATAAATGCAGCTCTAAAACCAGACTGCTTTTTTTCCCTCTGGATTCATAATGATAGGACATTTCTGGCCAGTAGAGTATCATAGGAGCTCAGGTAATGTGTGGTCCTTGGTAGTAGCTCTGTCATTACTCATACTCCACTGATGAGCATTTTGTATACCAGTATCATGAACTTGAATCTTACTGGTGCCCGTGTCTTTCAGCATCTCACAGTGCTGACAACTTTGGACAAGAAAACTGGTACCATCAGCTGAGGCTCGCTGTGTCCTGGAATCGGCCAGATATTGCTGAGACACAGATCTTTACTGATGACTGGACTTGGAAAGTAAGGTCATCGTCAAGCAGTGGTCTTCCATTTACAATGTCCTGTCTCCTCTCATAATGTCCTGCTTGTCTGACTCCTCCATCTTCCCCTTCACATTCTCACCCATTATTTACCTATCTACTCTTATCTGCTCTTATTCCAGGAACCATCTATTGTGCTCTTGTGTCTCGTCTCTCCAACCTTGTAATGTACCCGTTAATCAAAGTTCTTCATTCATTTGTAAGATGTCATAAGTTTCAGGGAGTCTGTTAGAAATCCTCTGGAGATGTAAAGTTATTGCGAGAAGCTTGGAAATTTAATTTAGCCTCAAAAGGCCTGAAAATTGCCTAAACCTCAGTCCAGCTGGAACCAAATCAGGATTGGAGGTTTGTGTGCGACCAGTGATATCTTAGGACACCTGTTCTGTGTTTCAGCCCTCAGATCTGTACCCTTGCCTGACGGTGTCCTTAATTGAGGATAAACCTCTCTTTGTCCGCCTTTTCTTGGAGCGTGGAGTCAGTTTGTTAGAATACGTCACTTGGGAAACTCTAACATACTTGTACAATAACACGGACCCTTCCAGTCTGATTCACAGCAAGCTGGAGAAAATGGCAACTGGGGAAGTATCAAGGCAACAAGTTGAAACCACCATTAGCATGCACCATGTGTCCCTTGTCCTGCAAGAGCTTCTAGGAGACATTACTGAACTCTTGTATCGTGAAGAAAAGCATCCCAAAATCCGAGGTCATGTAAACATGAAGGTAAATGTTTAGACTAGTTATTGTGTATGATATAGAGAAGTAGGGCTATGCTGCCTCAGTCACCATCATAGTGTTGTCCTCCTCACATCTCCCTCCCACTGTACACTAGGTACAGATTGGTCTATGTCCAGGAGATGGTGAGCTCTGGATCTGTATGGAAAATTTCAGCCCGCACAACCCCTAGCAGGTGCAGATTGCTATGGCGAAATAGAAATATAAATGTAAAAACACAGAATGCAATCGCACACTGCAACCAGCACTCTGCCTTGCCTTTATGCTGGATGTTGAATAAGGCATTGGTGTACATTTTGGCCAAAGCGTAATAAGCCACTCGCCGCGTCAAGGCCGCCTTCATGAGTGGTCCCTAACACTAGTTCCTACCTTTTATGGGCCATGGATCTGTGTCCAGTCCACCAGAATATGTTCTGCTTCAATGCGGTCCATTATGCTACGCTAGTAGGAGAGTCACATTTTGTCTTACATTTCAGATGAATGGCAAAGTGTCTGTGATGAGAAAACTCAAGAAGACTCATCAGCTGAAGCATCCTGTGCGCGATCTTCTTATATGGTGCATTGTTCAGAATCGGGCAGAACTTGCAGATATAATCTGGAGCTTGGTAATTTCTTCTAAAGCTCCCATGTTTTCCTGTCCTATATCACACTCGCCCCGGCTATCACTATCCTCATCTCTTGTCCCATGCTGCCCTGAGCAAAGATTCTAATGTCTAGTTACCTGGGACTTGGCGCCCTCCAGGTCCTTAGCACTCTGGCCGCATGACACACGAGTCTCCCTAACTACACTCTCCTCCCATGACAAACTGTTTCCTTGTATTGAATATTCCATGATGCCATACAGTAATTAAAGGTCTATAGCTGACAAATTCCTTCTGCAGCTTCAGGCATCTGAAGACATTTGTGGTTTCAGAATCACCCCTGTCTTTTTACCCTGCAGTGTCAGGACTGTGTAGCTGGGGCTTTGGCTTGCACCAAGATCCTGAAGGCCCTTTCTAAAGAAGAGGAGGATCCTGAGACCAGAGGACAGTTGAATGTCTTGGCCGATGTCTATGAGGAGCGGGCTGGAGGTGAGTTGAGAACCATTACATTGTTTCCTCTGCCATCTGTCCCCAATCACTAAGAGACCCTGTGTTTTTGAGCAGGAATCTTTTCTGAATGTTCTCGATATGATGAAAAGCGAGCAGAACTTCTCTTGATCCGAATGTCTTCACAATGGGGTAAAACCACCGCCCTAGAACTTGCTCAGGAATCCAAAGCTCAGAACTTCATGTCTCTTGGAGGAGTGCAGGTATAAAGTGGACCTCCACCTACAAGAAGATAATGGTTTTAAGTGGAGGACTTGGTAGTAATGGTCATGACTGTAAAGTAGGCCATACATCTTAGACAACTGCCAGGCAAAGCTTATTGAGACTACAGTGATTCTGCTCGACCTTCCCACACACATGCATGCTCAATTCAGCCAAGCCTGCACATGTTCTCAGAGGAGAGGGTGGAATAAGTTGCTGTCCATGTATTGGACATGTTTAAATCCAACATCCCCATCCTTTTTTATCTCTGACATTTGCTGACAGGGGAGAGTTGGACACCCGCATGCACAGTAGATGGCTGGCTGGTGCCATAGGAATCTGATATATATGGCCACCTTGAAGGGAATCTGTCATCATTTATGTGGTACTGCCGACAAGGAGACAGATCCAGTTCTTCCACTGTTAGTGCTCAAAACTGCGCTGAAATACACAGTCCAGACTGCTGTGCAGTGCTGACATAATGGAGAGGACTCCTGTGCGCATGCACAGTGCTGACATAATGGAGAGGACTCCTGTGTGCATGCACAGTGCTGACATAATGGAGAGGACTCCTGTGTGCATGCACAGTGCTGACATAATGGAGAGGACTCCTGTGCGCATGCACAGTGCTGACATAATGGAGAGGAGTCCTGTGCGCATACACAGTGCTGACATAATGGAGAGGACTTCTGTGTGCATGCACAGTGCTGACATAATGGAGAGGACTTCTGTGTGCATGCACAGTGCTGACATAATGGAGAGGACGCCTGTGTGCATACACAGTGCTGACATAATGGAGAGGACTCCTGTGTGCATGCACAGTGCTGACATAATGGAGAGGACTCCTGTGCGCATGCACAGTGCTGACATAATGGAGAGGACTCCTGTGCGCATGCACAGTGCTGACATAATAGAGAGGACTCCTGTGCGCATGCACAGTGCTGACATAATGGAGAGGACTCCTGTGCGCATGCACAGTGCTGACATAATGGAGAGGACTCCTGTGCGCATGCACAGTGCTGACATAATGGAGAGGACTCCTGTGTGCATGCACAGTGCTGACATAATGGAGAGGACTCCTGTGTGCATGCACAGTGCTGACATAATGGAGAGGACTCCTGTGCGCATACACAGTGCTGACATAATAGAGAGGACTTCTGTGCATATACACAGTGCTGACATAATGGAGAGGACTCCTGTGTGCATGCACAGTGCTGACATAATGGAGAGGACTCCTGTGTGCATGCACAGTGCTGACATAATGGAGAGGACTTCTGTGTGCATGCACAGTGCTGACATAATAGAGAGGACTAATGTGCATATACACAGTGCTGACATAATGGAGAGGACTCCTGTGCGCATGCACAGTGCTGACATAATGGAGAGGACTCCTGTGTGCATGCACAGTGCTGACATAATGGAGAGGACTCCTGTGCGCATGCACAGTGCTGACATAATGGAGAGGACTTCTGTGAGCATGCACAGTGCTGACATAATGGAGAGGACTCCTGTGCGCATGCACAGTGCTGACATAATAGAGAGGACTTCTGTGTGCATGCACAGTGCTGACATAATGGAGAGGACTCCTGTGTGCATGCAATGGAGAGGACTCCTGCGTGCATGCACAGTGCTGACATAATAGAGAGGACTTCTGTGTGCATGCACAGTGCTGACATAATAGAGAGGACTTCTGTGCATATACACAGTGCTGACATAATAGAGAGGACTCCTGTGTGCATGCACAGTGCTGACATAATAGAGAGGACTCCTGTGCGCATACACAGTGCTGACATAATGGAGAGGACTCCTGTGTGCATGCACAGTGCTGACATAATAGAGAGGACTCCTGTGCGCATACACAGTGCTGACATAATGGAGAGGACTCCTGTGTGCATGCACAGTGCTGACATAAGAGAGAGGACTCCTGTGTGCATACACAGTGCTGACATAAGAGAGAGGACTCCTGTGTGCATACACAGTGCTGACATAATGGAGAGGACTCCTGTGTGCATACACAGTGCTGACATAAGAGAGAGGACTCCTGTGTGCATACACAGTGCTAACATAATAGAGAGGACTTCTGTGCGCATGCACAGTGCTGACATAAGAGAGAGGACTCCTGTGTGCATGCACAGTGCTGACATAATAGAGAGGACTTCTGTGCATATGCACAGTGCTGACATAATAGAGAGGACTTCTGTGCGCATGCACAGTGCTGACATAATAGAGAGGACTTCTGTGCATATGCACAGTGCTGACATAATGGAGAGGACTTCTGTGTGCATGCACAGTGCTGACATAATGGAGAGGACTCCTGTGCGCATGCACAGTGCTGACATAATGGAGAGGACTTCTGTGCATATGCACAGTGCTGACATAATGGACAGGAGTCCTGTGCGCATGCACAGTGCTGACATAATAGAGAGGACTTCTGTGTGCATGCACAGTGCTGACATAATGGAGAGGACTCCTGTGCGCATACACAGTGCTGACATAATAGAGAGGACTTCTGTGCGCATGCACAGTGCTGACATAATAGAGAGGACTCCTGTGCGCATACACAGTGCTGACATAATGGAGAGGACTCCTGTGTGCATGCACAGTGCTGACATAATAGAGAGGACTCCTGTGCGCATACACAGTGCTGACATAATAGAGAGGACTCCTGTGCGCATACACAGTGCTGACATAATGGAGAGGACTCCTGTGTGCATGCACAGTGCTGACATACCGTAATAGAGAGGACTCCTGTGTTCATACACAGTGCTGACATAATGGAGAGGACTTCTGTGCGCATGCACAGTGCTGACATACCGTAATAGAGAGGACTCCTGTGTGCATACACAGTGCTGACATAATGGAGAGGACTCCTGTGCGCATACACAGTGCTGACATAATAGAGAGGACTTCTGTGCGCATGCACAGTGCTAACATAATAGAGAGGACTTCTGTGTGCATGCACAGTGCTGACATACCGTAATAGAGAGGACTCCTGTGTGCATACACAGTGCTGACATAATGGAGAGGACTTCTGGGCGCATGCACAGTGCTGACATAATAGAGAGGACGTCTGTGCGCATGCACAGTGCTGACATACCGTAATAGAGAGGATTCCTGTGTGCATACACAGTGCTGACATAATGGAGAGGACGCCTGTGTGCATGCACAGTGCTGACATAATGGAGAGGACTCCTGTGCGCATGCACAGTGCTGACATAATGGAGAGGACTCCTGTGTGCATGCACAGTGCGGACATAATGGAGAGGACGCCTGTGTGCATGCACAGTGCTGACATAATGGAGAGGACGCCTGTGTGCATGCACAGTGCTGACATAATGGAGAGGACTCCTGTGCACATGCACAGTGCTGACATAATGGAGAGGACTTCTGTGCGCATGCACAGTGCTGACATAATAGAGAGGACTTCTGTGCATATGCACAGTGCTGACATAATGGACAGGAGTCCTGTGCGCATGCACAGTGCTGACATAATGGAGAGGAGTCCTGTGTGCATACACAGTGCTGACATAATGGAGAGGACTTCTGGGCGCATGCACAGTGCTGACATAATGGAGAGGACTCCTGTGTGCATGCACAGTGCTGACATAATGGAGAGGACTCCTGTGCGCATGCACAGTGCTGACATAATGGAGAGGAGTCCTGTGCGCATGCACAGTGCTGACATAATGGAGAGGACTCCTGTGCGCATGCACAGTGCTGACATAATGGAGAGGAGTCCTGTGCGCATGCACAGTGCTGACATAATGGAGAGGACTCCTGTGCGCATGCACAGTGCTGACATAATGGAGAGGAGTCCTGTGCGCATACACAGCAGTCCTGACATTGGATTTCAGCAAGGAAACAGGAAGCAGCAGGGAGTGATCCGGACCCTTCACTGCTGTACTGCAGAAGTATTACTCCAGATAAGAGTCCGAGATCAGGTGACAGAGTCCCTTTAAAGGATAACTGTCATTTTTTTTTATTTGCCAGTCTATTAGAGCTCGGCATGTAGACCTGAGAGAGTCTGTCAATGATTTCCAAAAGATCTGTAATCACCTTATAATAACAGCTTTCATTAATGTCCCTTTCCACTGCGCCCTTAAAAGACCATTGCTAGGGCTTGTCTGCCTCTAGCAAAGAAGACGGAGGGGCGGTCCTCCACACTGCAGGCCTGCATTAGGCTTCAGAGTGAGGGGGCGTGTCTCTCAGTAATCCAATCTGATTGGCTGGCAGGAAGCTGCTGGCTACAGCTGGCTTTTTGATGAAAACATGACAGTTATCCTTTAAATGCTCGGGTGGTAGATGGAGCCGTAGCCATCAGTGGTCGCTGTGGATGATGATGGGAGAGTGAAGGCGTCTGTGGGATGCAGAGTGCAGATCACTTGGAGAACATGGCAAGAACAGGATAGGTCATCAGTCTCAGATATCCGGGGGGGCGACACCTGGAAACCCCTGCCGATCGAGCCTCACCCTAGGACAGTGACATCACTGTGTATTGGTCACATGGCTAGTTGTAGCTCAGCCCCATTGATGTCAATGGGGCTGAGCTGCAATACCAGGCACTGCCACTATACGATGTGTGGCGCTGTGCTTGGAGGACATGTTTGTGATGAATGAGCTGCAGCCAGCAATGGACAGACGGCAGTTATTTTTACAGGTGGATGATATGCGAGTTGGTTAGGACATCTGAAAGGGTGGACAGTCTCCTCTGAGTCATATACACAGATGATATGTGACATCGGCGGGGGTGCTTAGGTTGTATAATGTGGACACAGAGGGGGTCATTTATCAAACTGGTGTAAAGTAGAACTGGCTTGGTTGCCCATAGCAACCAATCAGATTCCACCTTTCATTTCCAAAGGAGCTGTCAAAAATGAAAGGTGAAATCTGATTGGTTGCTGTGGGCGACTAAGCCAGTTCTGCTTTACACCAGTTTGATAATTGACCCCCAGAGTTTTTCTCTTCCACCAGATGTTCCTCATGAAGACGTGGTGGGGGCGGCTGTCGGTGGACAATGGTTTTATCCAGATAATTCTATGTATGTTACTATTCCCACTCATCTACAGTGGTCTCGTCACATTCAGGTAGGTCTGAGGACATCCCTGCTCCCTGCTCCTCTCAACAAGAACACCTTATAATGGAGTGCTCTGCATTACAGGAGAGGATATGTGTCGGGCTCCTCTGGGATTGAAGGAGGCATAAGTGAGCGTCAGAGCATGAGACTCCGGCCTGAGCAGAGGAACAACAGAGCACGTCATAGCTATGGGTGAGGGCAGAGGAGGTGGTAGCACTTCTGGCTGCATGTTTCCTATAATCCCATTGAATCACCTTGATTATATAAAAGCATGTAGAAGGGGGAGTGTGAGACAAGAAGCGGTTGAATGTGGGGTGTTGGGGCCCCCAAAATGACACTTTTTGGTATAAACTTTATTTTCTCATATAGAGGCAGAAGACTCTTTTTGGGTGCAGTCACTTGGCCCACCAGGGTAGTGGATACAGCTTAAAGGGCACTCTCACACTTGGCGGACAGAGATCAGTAGGGGTCTAATGGTTGGGCAGCACTTAGACAACAGGGTGCTGTTCAGCTTACACTCCTCACTGGCACAGCTCACACCATTTCTCACATGCAGGAGGCCGAAGACTACAGATGCTGATTCCATGATGGGGTTACCAGTAGACGTGATCCTTTCCTCCTCCACTCCCAGCACATGTACTCTTTCCCAGTTTGAACCAGAATGGCTTTTCACCAGGTTTTGAGTAACCAGTCCCTTTGTCCACCAGATACCTTTGTGGCTCCCTGTCCTTCCACGAGTGACTTTCTAAGGGCCCCCAGTTCAATGATCCTTTTTTGCACCCTAGGGTGGGTCATCTTCACATGATAGTTTCAGAGGCTCCCCTCTCCAATAACTCCCTTGTCTCTCTGGGAAGTAGTCAATCACTTCTTTCCACCAGCTTCACCCTTGAAGGTCAGAATCCAGGCCTACCCTTCTTGCAGTACAATCTCTCACACCATGTGTGCTTCATCATGGGCTCATAGGCTCTGACTTGCGTTACTTCCACCTGCTCACTGGTGCCTTCTATAGTTACCTTCCCTCAGGAAGAACTAAAGCATTGGTATTCAGTGAGATTGGGGGGTTGTTGACCATGTTCCTTATATACAAGCAGATTCTTTCACATTTAGAGTCTCATGTCATACCTGGCGGACTTTATTGGCTCTAGAACAAGGTGCCCGGTCTTGGTTACCGGGGACTTTAATGATGTAATGAACCTAGAGAAAGATAGATTCTCCAAGGATCAGGTGCACAAAGTAAATGCAGATAAACCAACATTGCTAAGAAGAGTCTGCGGGAAATGGCATTGACAGACATTTGGCGATATCTGTATGGAGAATATTCCCTTGTTTTAGCCGGGCGAGTGCAGTTATGTCTAGAATAGACCTTGCCCTTGCTAACACAGATTATTTTGGATTTAGTAATAAAAATGAAGTATGAAACACATACGATTTCAGATCCCTCTCCAATAGTAGTAACAACGAGAATGGGGTACGATAAGAAGAAAAGAAGAAGTTTTAGACTAAATCCCCATTGGATTAATCTGGTTAAGGATCAGGAACGAATAACAAAGGAGATCCAAGAATTTTGGCTATTAAATGCTCCGTATTATATGCTTTAGTATTATACAACCTTATACACAAACAACAAAAGTCTGCAGGATGGAGACGCTGAAATGTTCTTAGAGAACATCAACCTTCCTAAATTAACAGAGGAGGAAAGTAAAATACTAAACCAACCTTTAGATTTAAAGGAACTATTTGAGGCTGTCGGGGAAACTCTTCCCCAGGGACTGACGGACTCCCGTTTGAGATTTATCGGCAGTATGGACTTAATCCTGCCAATGCTGTTACGGGTCTTAGGGTTCCGGTGAACTCCCTTCATCTCTACCTGAAGCTGTGATTCCACTTATTCTGAAAAAGGGTGAAAGAGATCGGGGCGTATCGCCCAATCTCTCTGCTAAGTACAGATTATAAAATCTGTGCAAAAATATTTGCTAATAGATAAAGGGAGTTATTGACAGGTTAATTCACCCAGATCAGACCGGGTTTATACCCAAGAGACTAGTACAATCTAGTATACGCAGAGACTTTTTGAATATGCAGGTGGGGGAGGGCGGAGGTTCCCACTCCATCCTGTCATTAGATGCCGAGAAAGCGTTTGACAGGGTGGAGTGGGAATACCTGTGCAAAATAATGTATCGGATGAATTTGGGCCAATATTTTATTAAGTGGGTCCAAATTTTATATAATCAGCCCCTAGAATTAACATTAATGGAGTATAGTCTGAGAAAATAGAGTTGCATAGAGGAACAAGACAGGGATGTCCTCTTTCCCCTTTGCTGTTTGCATTATTTATAGAACCGCTGGCAGCTAAAAGGAGATCAGATGAAACAGGGGCGTAGCTAGAAATGACTGGGCCCCATAGCAAAAAATAAAATTTATGGGCCCCCCCCTCCCGGATCTCCCACCTCCACATACCTCTCAGACCTCCCACCCCTTCCAGAGCTCCCATCCAAACACCCCTCCAGGACTTCCCACCCCAACATCCCCACACCCCTCCTAGACCTCCCACCCCCACACCCATCCTAAATCTCCCACTGCCAGTCCCCAGATATAATGGTCCAGACATCAAGTGTCCTGCTCCCCCCTCCTGCTCTATATATTGGTCCAGACCTCCAGGTTCCTGCTTCCCCCTACTCCTCATATATAATGGTCCAGACCTCCAGGGTCCTGCTTCCCCCTCCTCCCTAAATATAATGGTCCAGACCTCCAGGGTCCTGCTTCCCCCTCCTCCCTAAATATAATGGTCCAGACTTCCAGTGTCCTGTTCCCCCCTATATAATGGTCCAGACCTCTAGGGTCCTGCCCCCCCCTTCTTAAATATAATGGTCCAGACCTCCAGGGTCCTGCTCCCCCCTTCTCCTTAAATGTAATGGTCCAGACCTCCAGGGTCCTGCTCCCCCCTCCTCCCCAGATATAATGATCCAGACCTCGTGTCCTGTTCCCTCCTATATAATGGTCCAGACCAGATCTCCATGGTCCTGCTCCCCCTTCTCCTTAAATGTACTGGTCCAGACCTCCAGGGTCCTGCTCCCCCCTTCTCCTTAAATGTACTGGTCCAGACCTCCAGGGTCCTGCTCCCCCCTCCTCCCCAGATATAATGGTCCAGGACTCCAGAGTAAGTTTTACCAGTCCCAGAGTCAGCCAGCCCTCACCTCACAGCCAATTGAACGTCTGTGCGCCCACACTCCAGCAGCGCTGCCAGGCCCAGCAGCACGTAGCTTCGCTGTATGCTCCGCCTCCTCCACTTCCGGCCAGTAGGACTGCTGCCCAGACTGGGAGCGGGACCACTCCCTCTCCTCACTGCAGGTACGCCTCTCTGCCTCCGGCCGCGCCCTATCACACCGCCCACAGCCTGCAGGCAGGCAATTCTTTCTCTGTCTCTCCCGGAGGGGCCTGCGACCCCTGTAGCTACGCCACATGAATTTAAAAAAAAAAATCCTCAGCCGGCGGCCCGGGCCCCCAATGGCGTAGGGCCCCATAGCCATTGCTATGGCTGCTATGCTGATCCCTACGCCCATGAGATGAAAGGATTAAAGGCTTTGGCATGAAGGGGGCATCTGACAAGATGAGTATGTATGCAGAGGACATCCTAATTTTTTTGAAGAATCCCACATTACAGTTGCCTCACCTTATGGAACTAATAAATAAGTGATATTTCGGGATATTAAATGAATTGGGCCAAGTCAGTATTCCTACCGCAGTATTACTACCGCAACTCCACCGAACCCCCTAGAAATTAGGGTATTGAAACCTTTGGAATCCTTGATTTTACCAATTTCAAATGTTTCTCCTTTGTTGACTAAATGTAAAAGTAAACTGTTTGGCAGAAGCTCTCGCTCGGGCAGGCGGACAGAATCGCATTAATAAAAATGGTGTAACTTCCCCGGATTTTGTATATTTTGGCAGCTTGTCCAGTTTGGATAGAGGATCATTACTTCAACCATCTGGAACGGCTGCTGAATGATCTGGGGAAGAAAAAGGAGAAACTAAAGCAGAAATCCCTTTGGTTAGCGGAAGAGGATGGAGGACTATCGGTCCCTTCCTTCAGGGATACTGTTTGGCCTCTCAAGTCCAGTGGTTAAAATCTGGAGAAAATACTATAAATCAATATCTGGAAAAGGGTTTTATTGGCCCAAAATATAACATATTTAGTATATTATAGACGGGATTTATCAAAAAGAAAGGGAAAAAGTGTCCAATATGTCGAATGGTCGACTTGTCCTGGGGAAAAATTAAAAGAATACTAGGAATCGTGAACACCTCTCACCTCTCACCTCTGTGGTGTAATAGTAATGTTAGAGAATTTCAACTAACTGCGGAGTAGAAGTTCTGGGAAAAGTATAGCATTATTTATGCGTCACAGTAAGTCACGAATGGGGACATAAGAGCACTAAAAGAGGTATGTACCGGAATAGATTTGGACTCAATGAGTCGGTTTCGGTATCGCCAACTAAAACACACATTTAACGCCAGCAGAGTAAGGGTTTATAGACTTTGTTATCAATATACGACAAGAGGGAGACTATTTCTCAAGTTACAGAATAATAAGGAAGGGGTTGGGAAAAACGTAAAGTTCAAAAGCGAGAGAAAATGGGCAAAGGATCAAACAGATTAGATTGGGGGAATATATATAAAAATATATAAAAAAGGGCAACGATTTCTAGTAACTTCAGGATTATTTATTTTAGTAATAATCATAGAATATGTAGGACTCCATTATTGTTAAGTAAGGTTTACAAAGAACAAAAATCTAACTGTTGGAAACGAAGAGAAGAGGCTGCCGACTATACACATATGATATGGAGTTGTCCAGATGTGCAATCTTACCGGAGAGAGGTTTTACCGGAGTCCTCGGTATCCCTTCCGCTTGAATTGGAGGTGGAGCTGTTGGGCCGTATTCCGCTATTCGTTAGGGAAAAAAGAAAAAAAGGGTCTGGACAAGAGGTCCTATGGTGGCGAGAGTCATTATCGCAAGAGAGTGGGGTTCTGGTAGAGCGCCCAATATTATGGAGTCGAAAAATGCATTAGTAAAGATTGAGAGGTTTGAGGAGTATGCAATAAGTAGTAACTAGCGGCTGTCGAGCAGGGCCATTGTCCGGGTGCGGGGCGAGATGAAGATAACGCATACACCTTTGGGGGATCATCTACGGCGCCTACCGAGACAACCAGCATGGGGGGCGATTGGGGGGGTGGGGGGTAAGCTATGTTAGACAGACAATACGTGGTCTAAATGTACTGTGGAGTCCAATGGGGAGTCGTGGAACCCCCAAGATGGAACAGATTAGTTAGTTTGTGCTAATTATGGTATACTACCTGTTACATTGAATGTCTTAGCACAGGCATGCTCAACCTGCGGCCCTCCCACTGTTGTAAAACTACAACTCCCATCATTCCCTGACAGCCTACAGCTATCATCTTACAGAAGGGCATTATGGGAGTTGTAGTTTTATAACAGCTGGAGGGCCGCAGGTTGACAGGGATGTCTTAGCAGATTATGTATTGTTGAACTCAGATTTTGTATTGTCAAACCTAATTTTAATTTTGTATTATGAAAGGAATAAAAAAAATAAAAGGAGTCTCATTACTACATCCAAGACTGCTGTCCATGTGCTCATGCAGCTTTCATGCCTGTACTTGAGAATATGAAGGCTCCCTAGATAAGGACAAGGCTGGTGGCAAACACCTTCACTTAATGCAGGTTGTTGTAGATATTATAAGGAGATTGAAGCACGGGGGTAGGTACTAACAGTAAGAACCTTCTATCCACAAGATCTGATAGAAACATCTATTCTGGTGTGCATATGATGCTCATGGTCCAAGTATTGAAGGAAATTGTTCTTATTGGGTTTTTCCTTCTGTCCCTTACAGACCTAAACCGTACAGCTGTCTCTGGAAATTCATGGCTTTCTTTAACGCCCCAATAGTCAAGTTCTACTACAACGTGGTATCATACATTGGCTTCCTTTGGCTTTTTGCTTATGTCTTGATGATTGATTTCCAGGACACACCATCCTGGAGGGAGTACATATTGTATGCCTGGGTTTTCACCATCTTGACTGAGGAGTTGCGGCAGGTATGGTCCTTGTGTAGCATGCATCTGGTTACAAAATACTAGAGACCCACAGCCAGGTCATCCTCCTCCTTAGTGCTCCAGAGAAGACCAAATAAAACCCCTAGAACATCACAGAGATGACCAGCATGGGAACATAGTGAATACTGGCCATCCTGCTGATCATTTACTCTGTGTTTTTGCTCAGACCATATCCGTCCATACATGGACCCTGTTCTCCTCCCCAGCATAGTAGAGACCTACTCTACATGTGGTTGTCTGTTTCTTCTCCTTCCAACAGCTTGTTCACCCTCCATGTTTCTTTCCCCACATTTTCTACCATTCTCTCTTTGGATTTCTCTGTTTTGCAGTTACTTTATGATCCAAATCACCACGGATTTGTGTTAAAATCTATCCAGTACATCTCCGAGTTTTGGAACCAGGTGGACACAGTGGCATTGCTGTTATTTATCGTAGGGCTGATCAGCAGGTAGGAGGCTTTGGGACCGCAATGCCATCGGTTATGTAACACTAGAACCCTTTGGCCTCATGATAACGCTGAACACATGGAGATACGCTATGATTAACGGAAAATCTATCCTTCTTCTAGATTAGTTAGCCTAAACACCGTCTACTTGGGTCGTGTATTCCTGGCTCTGGACTTCATGATATTCTGCATTCGATTCATGCACATATTCATTGTCAGCAAAGTTCTAGGTCCAAAGATCATTATTCTTCGTCGAATGGTAAGTTATCTACGGGGCAGTATGCTTTCCACTGTGCACAATTATATTCCAGAATTGACTCGTTTGTCCTCCACAGGTAATGGACATCTTCTTCTTCCTCTTTCTTTTGGCTATCTGGATCGTATCCTATGGAGTTGCTAAACAGGCAATTCTGATCCACAATGAAGAACGCTTGCACTGGATCTTTCGAAATGTTGTCTATGAGCCATACCTCACCCTGTTTGGACAAATTCCAACCGATGTGGACAGTAAGTTAGCTGGTTGAGGGAAATGATCAGATAGGTCCATCTGCAGAGAGGATACAGTAACTGCTATAATTTTACTTTCAGGTTTAAACTTTGACCCAAGTAAATGTACCGAGGACGGCACTAACTACACCTTGCCGAAATGTGTCGACAATGATGGAAATGGCAATCCTGTGTTCCCGGAGTGGCTGACCATCATACTGTTGTGCTTGTATCTGCTGCTGGCAAATGTTCTTCTGCTCAATCTTCTCATTGCCATGTTCAGGTAGGAACATCACAGCCTAAAGAGGGCATTGTATCGTGTGACAGGGGGTAGAGAGGGAAGGACTGTAGGTGGGTGGACTTTCATCCGGGACAAAGGATTTGTTTGCTCTACTGGCTTCAATACCCTGGACAGAGTAAAGTAGCATGCTGGTACTCCAGTTGGCATCCAGTAATTGGGAGCACATGCCATGATAGCATGCCATGACGGCAGACATAACCCTCACCTCAGCGGTGAGACGGGAGAAATAACCCTCACCTGAGAGATAAGACGGGAGACATAACACTTACCTCAGAGATAAGACGGGATAAATAACAGGAGACATGGAGAAAATACAGGAGACATACCCTCACCTCAGCGGAAAGACGGCAGACATAACCTTCACCTGAGAGATAAGACGGGAGACATAACCCTCACCTCAGAGATAAGACGGGAGACATAACCTTCACCTGAGAGATAAGACGGGAGACATAACCCTCACCTCAGAGATAAGACGGGAGACATAACCTTCACCTGAGAGATAAGACGGGAGAAACAACCCTCACCTCAGAGATAAGACGGGAGACATAACCTTCACCTGAGAGATAAGACGGGAGACATAACCCTCACCTGAGAGATAAGACGGCAGACATAACCCTCACCTCAGAGATAAGACGGGAGACATAACCTTCACCTGAGAGATAAGACGGGAGAAACAACCCTCACCTCAGAGATAAGACGGGAGACATAACCTTCACCTGAGAGATAAGACGGGAGACATAACCTTCACCTGAGAGATAAGACGGGAGACATAACCCTCACCTCAGAGATAAGACGGGAGACATAACCTTCACCTGAGAGATAAGACGGGAGACATAACCCTCACCTCAGAGATAAGACGGGAGACATAACCTTCACCTGAGAGATAAGACGGGAGACATAACCCTCACCTCAGAGATAAGACGGCAGACATAACCTTCACCTGAGAGATAAGACGGGAGACATAACCCTCACCTCAGAGATAAGACGGGAGACATAACCTTCACCTGAGAGATAAGACGGGAGACATAACCCTCACCTCAGAGATAAGACGGGAGACATAACCTTCACCTGAGAGATAAGACGGGAGAAACAACCCTCACCTCAGAGATAAGACGGGAGACATAACCTTCATCTCAGAGATAAGACGGGAGACATAACCCTCACCTCAGAGATAAGACAGGAGACATAACCTTCACCTGAGAGATAAGACGGGAGACATAACCCTCACCTCAGAGATAAGACGGGAGACATAACCTTCACCTGAGAGATAAGACGGGAGAAACAACCCTCACCTCAGAGATAAGACGGGAGACATAACCTTCACCTGAGAGATAAGACGGGAGACATAACCCTCACCTCAGAGATAAGACGGGAGACATAACCTTCACCTGAGAGATAAGACGGGAGAAACAACCCTCACCTCAGAGATAAGACGGGAGACATAACCTTCATCTCAGAGATAAGACGGGAGACATAACCCTCACCTGAGAGATAAGACAGGAGACATAACCCTCACCTCAGAGATAAGACAGGAGACATAACCCTCACCTCAGAGAAAATACAGGAGACATGACCCTCACCTGAGAGATAAGACAGGAGACATAACCCTCACCTCAGCGGTGAGACGGGAGAAATGACCCTCACCTGAGAGATAAGACGGGAGACATAACCCTCAGCTCAGAGATAAGACGGGAGACATAACCCTCACCTCAGCGGAAAGACGGCAGACATAACCTTCACCTGAGAGATAAGACGGCAGACATAACCTTCACCTGAGAGATAAGACGGGAGAAATAACCCTCACCTGAGAGATAAGACGGCAGACATAACCTTCACCTGAGAGATAAGACGGGAGAAATAACCCTCACCTGAGAGATAAGACGGGAGACATAACCTTCACCTGAGAGATAAGACGGGAGAAATAACCCTCACCTGAGAGATAAGACGGGAGACATAACCTTCACCTGAGAGATAAGACGGGAGAAATAACCCTCACCTGAGAGATAAGACGGGAGACATAACCCTCACCTGAGAGATAAGACGGGAGACATAACCCTCACCTCAGAGATAAGACGGGAGACATAACCCTCACCTCAGAGATAAGACGTGAGACATAACCCTCACCTCAGAGATAAAACGGAGAAACAACCCTCACTTCAGAGATAAGACGGGAGACATAACCCTCACATGAGAGATAAGACGGGAGACATAATCCTCACCTCAGAGATAAGACAGGAGACATAACCCTCACCTCAGAGATAAGACAGGAGACATAACCCTCACCTCAGAGAAAATACAGGAGACATGACCCTCACCTGAGAGATAAGACAGGAGACATAACCCTCACCTCAGCGGTGAGACGGGAGAAATGACCCTCACCTGAGAGATAAGACGGGAGACATAACCCTCAGCTCAGAGATAAGACGGGAGACATAACCCTCAGCTCAGAGATAAGACGGGAGACATAACCCTCACCTCAGCGGAAAGACGGCAGACATAACCTTCACCTGAGAGATAAGACGGCAGACATAACCTTCACCTGAGAGATAAGACGGGAGAAATAACCCTCACCTGAGAGATAAGACGGCAGACATAACCTTCACCTGAGAGATAAGACGGGAGAAATAACCCTCACCTGAGAGATAAGACGGGAGACATAACCTTCACCTGAGAGATAAGACGGGAGAAATAACCCTCACCTGAGAGATAAGACGGGAGACATAACCTTCACCTGAGAGATAAGACGGGAGAAATAACCCTCACCTGAGAGATAAGACGGGAGACATAACCCTCACCTGAGAGATAAGACGGGAGACATAACCCTCACCTCAGAGATAAGACGGGAGACATAACCCTCACCTCAGAGATAAGACGTGAGACATAACCCTCACCTCAGAGATAAAACGGAGAAACAACCCTCACTTCAGAGATAAGACGGGAGACATAACCCTCACATGAGAGATAATACGGGAGACATAATCCTCACCTCAGAGATAAGACGGGAGACATAACCCTCACCTCAGAGATAAGACGGGAGACATAACCCTCACCTCAGAGATAAGACGTGAGACATAACCCTCACCTCAGAGATAAAACGGAGAAACAACCCTCACTTCAGAGATAAGACGGGAGACATAACCCTCACCTGAGAGATAAGACGGGAGACATAATCCTCACCTCAGAGATAAGACGGGAGACATAATCCTCACCTCAGAGATAAGACGGGAGACATAACCCTCACCTCAGAGATAAGACGGGAGACATAACCCTCACCTCAGAGATAAGACGGGAGACATAATCCTCACCTCAGAGATAAGACGGGAGACATAATCCTCACCTCAGAGATAAGACGGGAGACATAACCCTCACCTCAGAGAAAATACAGGAGACATGACCCTCACCTCAGAGATAAGACGGGAGACATAATCCTCACCTCAGAGATAAGACGGGAGACATAACCCTCACCTCAGAGATAAGACGGGAGACATAACCCTCACCTCAGAGATAAGACGGGAGACATAACCCTCACCTCAGAGATAAAACGGAGATATAACCTGTAACGGACCGTTTCAGCAGACAAGGGGTTAAGATCCGTTTAGGCGATAAGCCTCTTTCCGAGACACAGGCACAGCTACTGCAGAACACCAACCTCCCGAACTGGATACAAAATAGCACTCCAAACTGGAACCTCGCAAATAACTGCCGGCAGACGAACAGGAAAAGCGTACAGTCAGCTTACACTCCTGGCAATCAGTCTCTAACAGCATACATGGAATCCCCCCAATAATGAGACAAGGCTCCGTGTTGAGGGTCAGCAGTGGTCTGACTGTACTTCAAGTACAGCCTCTTTTATTGATAAAAACCAAACATAGTACTGCCCACAGGGTTTTGAAATCCAACCAATCAGTAACTCACAACACACACAATGTAAATACAGCAACCAATCGTTCCCGCCCCCTAGAGGACCAGAAGGGAGACTGCGACACAGAACAGATACAACATATCCCCACAATGCATCATGGTTTCCTCCTCTCTGCCTGGGAGACGACCGAAGACAATCCAATTATCTCTCAGGACAAAGGGGAGATCGCCAATACACATGTGGGGACAACAGGACAGACATCACCATTTAAACACACAATGGGACAATGGGACAATAGAACCACACCCAGCATATTCCTCCCAAGCTGACAAGTTACACTTATTATAAGTTGTTATAACTTTGTGAGGTTACATTGTCCATACATATAACTTACATCAACTTAAACAGTGTAACTTGGGGGACAAACCTATCCAAAATTCCCTGGAATAGGTTCAGGGGTTCAAAAGTTACTATGGGCCATAATCCTGAGGCAAGAGGCTAGCAACCAGCCCCCTCCAAAACCCAGTGGCGAGGTTGGTTTCGCCACGTAACCCTCACCTCAGAGAAAAGACGGGAGACATGACCTTCACCTCAGAGATAAGACGGGAGACATGACCTTCACCTCAGAGAAAAGACGGGAGACATGACCTTCACCTCAGAGATAAGACGGGAGACATAACCCTCACCTCAGAGATAAGACGGGAGACATAACCCTCACCTCAGAGATAAGACGGGAGACATAACCCTCACCTCAGAGATAAGACGGGAGACATAACCCTCACCTCAGAGATAAAACAGAGATATAACCCTCACCTCAGAGATAAGACGGGAGACATAACCCTCACCTCAGAGATAAGACGGGAGATATAACCCTCACCTCAGAGATAAGACGGGAGAAACAACCCTCACCTCAGAGATAAGACGGGAGACATAACCTTCACCTGAGAGATAAGACGGGAGAAATAACCCTCACCTGAGAGATAAGACGGGAGACATAACCCTCACCTGAGAGATAAGACGGGAGACATAACCCTCACCTCAGAGATAAGACGGGAGACATAACCCTCACCTCAGAGATAAGACGTGAGACATAACCCTCACCTCAGAGATAAAACGGAGAAACAACCCTCACTTCAGAGATAAGACGGGAGACATAACCCTCACATGAGAGATAAGACGGGAGACATAATCCTCACCTCAGAGATAAGACAGGAGACATAACCCTCACCTCAGAGATAAGACAGGAGACATAACCCTCACCTCAGAGAAAATACAGGAGACATGACCCTCACCTGAGAGATAAGACAGGAGACATAACCCTCACCTCAGCGGTGAGACGGGAGAAATGACCCTCACCTGAGAGATAAGACGGGAGACATAACCCTCAGCTCAGAGATAAGACGGGAGACATAACCCTCAGCTCAGAGATAAGACGGGAGACATAACCCTCACCTCAGCGGAAAGACGGCAGACATAACCTTCACCTGAGAGATAAGACGGCAGACATAACCTTCACCTGAGAGATAAGACGGGAGAAATAACCCTCACCTGAGAGATAAGACGGCAGACATAACCTTCACCTGAGAGATAAGACGGGAGAAATAACCCTCACCTGAGAGATAAGACGGGAGACATAACCTTCACCTGAGAGATAAGACGGGAGAAATAACCCTCACCTGAGAGATAAGACGGGAGACATAACCTTCACCTGAGAGATAAGACGGGAGAAATAACCCTCACCTGAGAGATAAGACGGGAGACATAACCCTCACCTGAGAGATAAGACGGGAGACATAACCCTCACCTCAGAGATAAGACGGGAGACATAACCCTCACCTCAGAGATAAGACGTGAGACATAACCCTCACCTCAGAGATAAAACGGAGAAACAACCCTCACTTCAGAGATAAGACGGGAGACATAACCCTCACATGAGAGATAAGACGGGAGACATAATCCTCACCTCAGAGATAAGACGGGAGACATAACCCTCACCTCAGAGATAAGACGGGAGACATAACCCTCACCTCAGAGATAAGACGTGAGACATAACCCTCACCTCAGAGATAAAACGGAGAAACAACCCTCACTTCAGAGATAAGACGGGAGACATAACCCTCACCTGAGAGATAAGACGGGAGACATAATCCTCACCTCAGAGATAAGACGGGAGACATAATCCTCACCTCAGAGATAAGACGGGAGACATAACCCTCACCTCAGAGATAAGACGGGAGACATAACCCTCACCTCAGAGATAAGACGGGAGACATAATCCTCACCTCAGAGATAAGACGGGAGACATAATCCTCACCTCAGAGATAAGACGGGAGACATAACCCTCACCTCAGAGATAAAACGGAGATATAACCTGTAACGGACCGTTTCAGCAGACAAGGGGTTAAGATCCGTTTAGGCGATAAGCCTCTTTCCGAGACACAGGCACAGCTACTGCAGAACACCAACCTCCCGAACTGGATACAAAATAGCACTCCAAACTGGAACCTCGCAAATAACTGCCGGCAGACGAACAGGAAAAGCGTACAGTCAGCTTACACTCCTGGCAATCAGTCTCTAACAGCATACATGGAATCCCCCCAATAATGAGACAAGGCTCCGTGTTGAGGGTCAAGCAGTGGTCTGACTGTACTTCAAGTACAGCCTCTTTTATTGATAAAAACCAAACATAGTACTGCCCACAGGGTTTTGAAATCCAACCAATCAGTAACTCACAACACACACAATGTAAATACAGCAACCAATCGTTCCCGCCCCCTAGAGGACCAGAAGGGAGACTGCGACACAGAACAGATACAACATATCCCCACAATGCATCATGGTTTCCTCCTCTCTGCCTGGGAGACGACCGAAGACAATCCAATTATCTCTCAGGACAAAGGGGAGATCACCAATACACATGTGGGGACAACAGGACAGACATCACCATTTAAACACACAATGGGACAATGGGACAATAGAACCACACCCAGCATATTCCTCCCAAGCTGACAAGTTACACTTATTATAAGTTGTTATAACTTTGTGAGGTTACATTGTCCATACATATAACTTACATCAACTTAAACAGTGTAACTTGGGGGACAAACCTATCCAAAATTCCCTGGAATAGGTTCAGGGGTTCAAAAGTTACTATGGGCCATAATCCTGAGGCAAGAGGCTAGCAACCAGCCCCCTCCAAAACCCAGTGGCGAGGTTGGTTTCGCCACGTAACCCTCACCTCAGAGAAAAGACGGGAGACATGACCTTCACCTCAGAGATAAGACGGGAGACATGACCTTCACCTCAGAGAAAAGACGGGAGACATGACCTTCACCTCAGAGATAAGACGGGAGACATAACCCTCACCTCAGAGATAAGACGGGAGACATAACCCTCACCTCAGAGATAAGACGGGAGACATAACCCTCACCTCAGAGATAAGACGGGAGACATAACCCTCACCTCAGAGATAAAACGGAGATATAACCCTCACCTCAGAGATAAGACGGGAGACATAACCCTCACCTCAGAGATAAGACGGGAGATATAACCCTCACCTCAGAGATAAGACGGGAGAAACAACCCTCACCTCAGAGATAAGACGGGAGACATAACCCTCACCTCAGAGATAAAACGGAGATATAACCCTCACCTGAGAGATAAGACGGGAGATATAACCCTCACCTCAGAGATAAGACGGGAGAAACAACCCTCACCTCAGAGATAAGACGGGAGACATAACCCTCACCTCAGAGATAAGACGGGAGACATAACCCTCACCTCAGAGATAAGACGGGAGACATAACCCTCACCTCAGAGATAAGACGGGAGACATAATCCTCACCTCAGAGATAAGACGGGAGACATAACCCTCACCTCAGAGATAAGACGGGAGACATAACCCTCACCTCAGAGATAAAACGGAGATATAACCCTCACCTCAGAGATAAGACGGGAGACATAACCCTCACCTCAGAGATAAGACGGGAGACATAACCCTCACCTCAGAGATAAGATGGGAGACATAACCTTCACCTCAGAGAAAAGACAGGAAACATAACCTTCACCTCAGAGATAAGACGGGAGACATAATCCTCACCTCAGAGATAAGACGGGAGACATAACCCTCACCTCAGAGATAAGATGGGAGACATAACCCTCACCTCAGAGATAAGATGGGAGACATAATCCTCAGCTCAGAGATAAGACGGGAGACATAACCCTCACCTCAGAGATAAGACGGGAGACATAACCCTCACCTCAGAGATAAGACGGGAGAAACAACCCTCACCTCAGAGATAAGACGGGAGAAACAACCCTCACCTCAGAGATAAAACGGGAGACATAACCCTCACCTCAGAGATAAGACGGGAGAAACAACCCTCACCTCAGCGATAAAATAGAGATATAACCCTCACCTCAGAGAAAAGACAGGAAACATAACCTTCACCTCAGAGATAAGACGGGAGACTTAATCCTCACCTCAGAGATAAGACGGGAGACATAACCCTCACCTCAGAGATAAGATGGGAGACATAATCCTCAGCTCAGAGATAAGACGGGAGACATAACCCTCACCTCAGAGAAAAGACAGGAAACATAACCTTCATCTCAGCGATAAGTATTCCAGAAGTATTCAAATTTGCCTCAAGTAAAGTTAGGAGACTCCAAACAGCACAGTGAACTGCTACCACCAGCATTGAAGACACTGATGTAAGGTGAGGGATCACAGCCAAGACACCCATCACCAGACTACTGTTTGGCCATCCTCCATATCCTGGTGCCAGGGAAGATTGCACTTAAAATCAGCTGCTCCTGAGTGTATTTATTTCTGGCTTCCTTCTCCAATATTGCATTTCCACTGCACTAATCGCCAGGGAGCAATGGCCTGTGACCAATGTCGGACTGGGGTACCTAGGGTCCACCAGTAAAATTTATTTTGGGGTCCCACTGAACGGATACATTCAAATACAATAAATACTCAAACAAGTTTTTCTATATGAACACCGGCTGGTTGAGGTGCTGTACATTGAATATATGTATGTAGTGCAGTAAGTCTAATGTGTTATGTGCCACTTGTGCAGGGGGTGGGAGACTAGGGGCCCACCTTGCTCAGGGGCCCACCGGGGTATTCCCCTGTACCCCTGTGTACCAGTCCGAGCCTGCCTGTGACATAACACTTTATCAGGGCCACTACCACTCCCATCTTCTACACCGACTCCTCACAGGCTAGCTGCATCAGCCCTTATCTAGCCTGATGTGGCTGATAACAGGGAGCAGTAGCTGGCAGTCCTGTAGTGGGTGCTGCTGGCTGCAGTGGTGGGGACATCATGGATGTAGTCCTCCTCGTCCCTCTCCACTTGGTGGCCTGCCATCTTCAGGAGCTCATCCTTCTGATTGACTTTTCTCCCACAGCTTCACCTTCGCAGAGATTGAAAGTCATGCGGATCAGGTCTGGAGGTTCCAGCGCTTCGGTCTGATAAAAGAATATAATGAACGACCAGCAGCTCCTCCCCCGCTCATCATCTTCTCCCACATCTACATGCTCATCAAGTATCTCATCTGCAGACGTCCAGCGCGGAGCCACAAGGTGCTGAGTAAGTGATAGTCACCATGGCTGCACCAGCAGAATAGTGAGTGCAGCTCTGGAGTATAATACAGGATAAGTAATGTATGTACACAGGGACTGCACCAGCAGAATAGTGAGTGCAGCTCTGGAGTATAATACAGGATAAGTAATGTATGTACACAGGGACTGCACCAGCAGAATAGTGAGTGCAGCTCTGGAGTATAATACAGGATGTAACTCAGGATCAGTACAGGATAAGTAATGTATGTACACAGGGACTGCACCAGCAGAATAGTGAGTACAGCTCTGGGGTATAATACAGGATGTAACTCAGGATCAGTACAGGATAAGTAATGTATGTACACAGTGACTGCACCAGCAGAATAGTGAGTGCAGCTCTGGAGTATAATACAGGATGTAACTCAGGAACAGTACAGGATAAGTAATGTATGTACACAGTGACTGCACCAGCAGAATAGTGAGTGCAGCTCTGGAGTATAATACAGGATAAGTAATGTATGTACACAGGGACTGCACCAGCAGAATAGTGAGTGCAGCTCTGGGGTATAATACAGGATGTAACTCAGGATCAGTACAGGATAAGTAATGTATGTACACAGGGACTGCACCAGCAGAATAGTGAGTACAGCTCTGGGGTATAATACAGGATGTAACTCAGGATCAGTACAGGATAAGTAATGTATGTACACAGTGACTGCACCAGCAGAATAGTGAGTGCAGCTCTGGAGTATAATACAGGATGTAACTCAGGATCAGTACAGGATAAGTAATGTATGTACACAGTGACTGCACCAGCAGAATAGTGAGTGCAGCTCTGGAGTATAATACAGGATGTAACTCAGGATCAGTACAGGATAAGTAATGTATGTACACAGTGACTGCACCAGCAGAATAGTGAGTGCAGCTCTGGAGTATAATACAGGATGTAACTGAGGATCAGTACAGGATAAGTAATGTATGTAGCACAGTGCCTGCACCAGCAGAATAGTGAGTGCAGCTCTGGAGTATAATACAGGATGTAACTCAGGATCAGTACAGGATAAGTAATGTATGTACACAGTGACTGCACCAGCAGAATAGTGAGTGCAGCTCTGGAGTATAATACAGGATGTAACTGAGGATCAGTACAGGATAAGTAATGTATGTAGACAGTGCCTGCACCAGCAGAATAGTGAGTGCAGCTCTGGAGTATAATACAGGATGTAACTCAGGATCAGTACAGGATAAGTAATGTATGTACACAGTGACTGCACCAGCAGAATAGTGAGTGCAGCTTCTGGAGTATAATACAGGATGTAACTCAGGATCAGTACAGGATAAGTAATGTATGTACACAGTGACTGCACCAGCAGAATAGTGAGTGCAGCTCTGGAGTATAATACAGCATGTAACTCAGGATCAGTACAGGATAAGTAATGTATGTACACAGTGACTGCACCAGCAGAATAGTGAGTGCAGCTCTGGAGTATAATACAGGATGTAACTCATGATCAGTACAGGATAAGTAATGTATGTACACAGTGACTGTACCAGCAGAATAGTGAGTGCAGCTCTGGAGTATAATACAGGATGTAACTGAGGATCAGTACAGGATAAGTAATGTATGTACACAGTGACTGCACCAGCAGAATAGTGAGTGCAGCTCTGGAGTATAATACAGGATGTAACTCAGGATCAGTACAGGATAAGTAATGTATGTACACAGTGACTGCACCAGCAGAATAGTGAGTGCAGCTCTGGAGTATAATACAGGATGTAACTCAGGATCAGTACAGGATAAGTAATGTATGTACACAGTGACTGCACCAGCAGAATAGTGAGTGCAGCTCTGGAGTATAATACAGGATGTAACTCAGGATCAGTACAGGATAAGTAATGTATGTACACAGTGACTGCACCAGCAGAATAGTGAGTGCAGCTCTGGAGTATAATACAGGATGTAACTCAGGATCAGTACAGGATAAGTAATGTATGTACACAGTGACTGCACCAGCAGAATAGTGAGTGCAGCTCTGGAGTATAATACAGGATGTAACTCAGGATCAGTACAGGATAAGTAATGTATGTACACAGTGACTGTACCAGCAGAATAGTGAGTGCAGCTCTGGAGTATAATACAGGATGTAACTGAGGATCAGTACAGGATAAGTAATGTATGTACACAGTGACTGCACCAGCAGAATAGTGAGTGCAGCTCTGGAGTATAATACAGGATGTAAATCAGGATCAGTACAGGATAAGTAATGTATGTACACAGTGACTGCACCAGCAGAATAGTGAGTGCAGCTCTGGAGTATAATACAGGATGTAACTCAGGATCAGTACAGGATAAGTAATGTATGTACACAGTGACTCCACCAGCAGAATAGTGAGTGCAGCTCTGGAGTATAATACAGGATGTAACTCAGGATCAGTACAGGATAAGTAATGTATGTACACAGTGACTGCACCAGCAGAATAGTGAGTGCAGCTCTGGAGTATAATACAGGATGTAACTCAGGATCAGTACAGGATAAGTAATGTATGTACACAGTGACTGCACCAGCAGAATAGTGAGTGCAGCTCTGGAGTATAATACAGGATGTAACTCAGGATCAGTACAGGATAAGTAATGTATGTACACAGTGACTGCACCAGCAGAATAGTGAGTGCAGCTCTGGAGTATAATACAGGATGTAACTCAGGATCAGTACAGGATAAGTAATGTATGTACACAGTGACTGCACCAGCAGAATAGTGAGTGCAGCTCTGGAGTATAATACAGGATGTAACTCAGGATCAGTACAGGATAAGTAATGTATGTACACAGTGACTGCACCAGCAGAATAGTGAGTGCAGCTCTGGAGTATAATACAGGATGTAACTCAGGATCAGTACAGGATAAGTAATGTATGTACACAGTGACTGCACCAGCAGAATAGTGAGTGCAGCTCTGGAGTATAATACAGGATGTAACTCAGGATCAGTACAGGATAAGTAATGTATGTACACAGTGACTGCACCAGCAGAATAGTGAGTGCAGCTCTGGAGTATAATACAGGATGTAACTCAGGATCAGTACAGGATAAGTAATGTAGTGTACACAGTGACTGCACCAGCAGAATAGTGAGTGCAGCTCTGGAGTATAATACAGGATGTAACTCAGGATCAGTACAGGATAAGTAATGTATGTACACAGTGACTGTACCAGCAGAATAGTGAGTGCAGCTCTGGAGTATAATGCAGGATGTAACTCAGGGTCAGTACAGGATAAGTAATGTATGTACACAGTGACTGCACCAGCAGAATAGTGAGTGCAGCTCTGGGGTATAATACAGCATGTAACTTAGGATCAGTACAGGATAAGTAATGTATGTACACAGTGACTGTACCAGCAGAATAGTGAGTGCAGCTCTGCAGTATAATACAGGATGTAAATCAGGATCAGTACAGGATAAGTAATGTATATACACAGTGACTGTACCAGCAGAATAGTGAGTGCAGCTCTGGAGTATAATACAGGATGTAACTCAGGATCAGTACAGGATAAGTAATGTATGTACACAGTGACTGCACCAGCAGAATAGTGAGTGCAGCTCTGGAGTATAATACAGGATGTAACTCAGGATCAGTACAGGATAAGTAATGTATGTACACAGTGACTGCACCAGCAGAATAGTGAGTGCAGCTCTGGAGTATAATGCAGGATGTAACTCAGGATCAGTACAGGATAAGTAATGTATGTACACAGTGACTGCACCAGCAGAATAGTGAGTGCAGCTCTGGAGTATAATACAGGATGTAACTCGAGGATCAGTACAGGATAAGTAATGTATGTACACAGTGACTGCACCAGCAGAATAGTGAGTGCAGCTCTGGAGTATAATACAGGATGTAACTCAGGATCAGTACAGGATAAGTAATGTATGTACACAGTGACTGCACCAGCAGAATAGTGAGTGCAGCTCTGGAGTATAATACAGGATGTAACTCAGGAATCAGTACAGGATAAGTAATGTATGTACACAGTGACTGCACCAGCAGAATAGTGAGTGCAGCTCTGGAGTGTAATACAGGATGTAACTCAGGATCTGTACAGGATAAGTAATGTATGTACACAGTGACTGCACCAGCAGAATAGTGAGTGCAGCTCTGGAGTGTAATACAGGATGTAACTCAGGATCTGTACAGGATAAGTAATGTATGTACACAGTGACTGCACCAGCAGAATAGTGAGTGCAGCTCTGGAGTGTAATACAGGATGTAACTCAGGATCAGTGCAGGATAAGTAATGTATGTACACAGTGACTGCACCAGCAGAATAGTGAGTGCAGCTCTGGAGTGTAATACAGGATGTAACTCAGGATCTGTACAGGATAAGTAATGTATGTACACAGTGACTGCACCAGCAGAATAGTGAGTGCAGCTCTGGAGTGTAATACAGGATGTAACTCAGGATCTGTACAGGATAAGTAATGTATGTACACAGTGACTGCACCAGCAGAATAGTGAGTGCAGCTCTGGAGTGTAATACAGGATGTAACTCAGGATCTGTACAGGATAAGTAATGTATGTACACAGTGACTGCACCAGCAGAATAGTGAGTGCAGCTCTGGAGTATAATACAGGATGTAACTCAGGATCAGTACAGGATAAGTAATGTATGTACACAGTGACTGCACCAGCAGAATAGTGAGTGCAGCTCTGGAGTATAATACAGGAGGTAACTGAGGATCAGTACAGGATAAGTAATGTATGTACACAGTGACTGCACCAGCAGAATAGTGAGTGCAGCTCTGGAGTATAATACAGGATGTAACTCAGGATCAGTACAGGATAAGTAATGTATGTACACAGTGACTGCACCAGCAGAATAGTGAGTGCAGCTCTGGAGTATAATACAGGATGTAACTCAGAATCAGTACAGGATAAGTAATGTATGTACACAGTGACTGCACCAGCAGAATAGTGAGTGCAGCTCTGGAGTGTAATACAGGATGTAACTCAGGATCTGTACAGGATAAGTAATGTATGTACACAGTGACTGCACCAGCAGAATAGTGAGTGCAGCTCTGGAGTGTAATACAGGATGTAACTCAGGATCTGTACAGGATAAGTAATGTATGTACACAGTGACTGCACCAGCAGAATAGTGAGTGCAGCTCTGGAGTGTAATACAGGATGTAACTCAGGATCAGTGCAGGATAAGTAATGTATGTACACAGTGACTGCACCAGCAGAATAGTGAGTGCAGCTCTGGAGTGTAATACAGGATGTAACTCAGGATCTGTACAGGATAAGTAATGTATGTACACAGTGACTGCACCAGCAGAATAGTGAGTGCAGCTCTGGAGTGTAATACAGGATGTAACTCAGGATCTGTACAGGATAAGTAATGTATGTACACAGTGACTGCACCAGCAGAATAGTGAGTGCAGCTCTGGAGTGTAATACAGGATGTAACTCAGGATCTGTACAGGATAAGTAATGTATGTACACAGTGACTGCACCAGCAGAATAGTGAGTGCAGCTCTGGAGTATAATACAGGATGTAACTCAGGATCAGTACAGGATAAGTAATGTATGTACACAGTGACTGCACCAGCAGAATAGTGAGTGCAGCTCTGGAGTATAATACAGGAGGTAACTCAGGATCAGTACAGGATAAGTAATGTATGTACACAGTGACTGCACCAGCAGAATAGTGAGTGCAGCTCTGGAGTATAATACAGGATGTAACTCAGGATCAGTACAGGATAAGTAATGTATGTACACAGTGACTGCACCAGCAGAATAGTGAGTGCAGCTCTGGAGTATAATACAGGATGTAACTCAGGATCAGTACAGGATAAGTAATGTATGTACACAGTGACTGCACCAGCAGAATAGTGAGTGCAGCTCTGGGGTATAATACAGGATGTAACTCAGGATCAGTACAGGATAAGTAATGTATGTACACAGTGACTGCACCAGCAGAATAGTGAGTGCAGCTCTGGAGTATAATACAGGCTGTAACTCAGGATCAGTACAGGATAAGTAATGTATGTACACAGTGACTGCACCAGCAGAATAGTGAGTGCAGCTCTGGAGTATAATACAGGCTGTAACTCAGGATCAGTACAGGATAAGTAATGTATGTACACAGTGACTGCACCAGCAGAATAGTGAGTGCAGCTCTGGAGTATAATACAGGATGTAACTCAGGATCAGTACAGGATAAGTAATGTATGTACACAGTGACTGCACCAGCAGAATAGTGAGTGCAGCTCTGGAGTATAATACAGGATGTAACTCAGGATCAGTGCAGGATAAGTAATGTATGTACACAGTGACTGCACCAGCAGAATAGTGAGTGCAGCTCTGGAGTATAATACAGGATGTAACTCAGGATCAGTACAGGATAAGTAATGTATGTACACAGTGACTGCACCAGCAGAATAGTGAGTGCAGCTCTGGAGTATAATACAGGATGTAACTCTGAATCAGTACAGGATAAGTAATGTATGTACACAGTGACTGCACCAGCAGAATAGTGAGTGCAGCTCTGGAGTATAATACAGGATGTAACTCAGGATCAGTACAGGATAAGTAATGTATGTACACAGTGACTGCACCAGCAGAATAGTGAGTGCAGCTCTGGAGTATAATACAGGATGTAACTCAGGATCAGTACAGGATAAGTAATGTATGTACACAGTGACTGCACCAGCAGAATAGTGAGTGCAGCTCTGGAGTATAATACAGGATGTAACTCAGGATCAGTAATATACATTAATGTCATACTAGCTGGTTTTCTAGAAGAGTATCCCGGAGTGACGCCTACACTGAGCACAGGATCACTTTTCCACACTGCATGCATCTATGAAAACCATAAATCTTTGCAGGATGTTTGGTAGATGAAGACCAAGATTTAACACTGATCTCCTGGGAATCCTACATGAAGGACAGTTATCAGCAAATGCATCAACAGCAAAGTGGTCAGAGCCAAGAGCAACTGGTGAAGAAAACTGCAGAGAGGTGAGGGGCGCGTCTGTGCCGTAAATAATTGGAATTGTGTGTTATATACAGTCATACGGAGAACAGGGTGTGTTATATACAGTCATACAGAGTACACGGTGTGTTATATACAGTCATACAGAGTACACGGTGTGTTATATACAGTCATACAGAGTACACAGTGTGTTATATACAGTCATACGGAGTACACGGTGTGTTATATACAGTCATACAGAGTACACGGTGTGTTATATACAGTCATACAGAGTACACGGTGTGTTATATACAGTCATACGGAGTACACGGTGTGTTATATACAGTCATACAGAGTACACAGTGTATTATACACAGTCATACGGAGTACACGGTGTGTTATATACAGTCATACAGAGTACACGGTGTGTTATATACAGTCATACAGAGTACACGGTGTGTTATATACAGTCATACAGAGTACACAGTGTATTATACACAGTCATACGGAGTACACAGTGTGTTATATACAGTCATACAGAGTACACAGTGTGTTATATACAGTCATACAGAGTACACAGTGTGTTATATACAGTCATACAGAGTACACAGTGTGTTATATACAGTCATACAGAGTACACGGTGTGTTATATACAGTCATACAGAGTACACGGTGTGTTATATACAGTCATACAGAGTACACAGTGTGTTATATACAGTCATACAGAGTACACGGTGTTATATACAGTCATACGGAGTACACAGTGTGTTATATACAGTCATACAGAGTACACGGTGTTATATACAGTCATACGGAGTACACGGTGTGTTATATACAGTCATACAGAGTACACGGTGTGTTATATACAGTCATACAGAGTACACAGTGTATTATACACAGTCATACGGAGTACACAGTGTGTTATATACAGTCATACAGAGTACACAGTGTGTTATATACAGTCATACAGAGTACACAGTGTATTATACACAGTCATACGGAGTACACAGTGTGTTATATACAGTCATACAGAGTACACAGTGTGTTATATACAGTCATACAGAGTACACAGTGTGTTATATACAGTCATACAGAGTACACAGTGTGTTATATACAGTCATACAGAGTACACGGTGTGTTATATACAGTCATACAGAGTACACGGTGTTATATACAGTCATACGGAGTACACGGTGTGTTATATACAGTCATACGGAGTACACGGTGTGTTATATACAGTCATACGGAGTACAAAGCGCTGTACACACTGTTTATACGGGTTGCACAGCGCTGTACACACAGTTTATACCGGTTATACGGGTTGCACAGCGCTGTACACACAGTTTATACCAGTTATACGGGTTGCACAGCGCTGTACACACAGTTTATACGGGTTATACGGGTTGCACAGCGCTGTACACACAGTTTATACCGGTTATACGGGTTGCACAGCGCTGTACACACAGTTTATACCGGTTATACGGGTTGCACAGCGCTGTACACACAGTTTATACCGGTTATACGGGTTGCACAGCGCTGTACGCACAGGTTATACCGGTTATGCAGGTTGCACAGCGCTGTACACACAGTTTATACCGGTTATACGGGTTGCACAGCGCTGTACACACAGTTTATACGGGTTATACGGGTTGCACAGCGCTGTACACACAGTTTATACCGGTTATACGGGTTGCACAGCGCTGTACACACAGTTTATACCGGTTATACGGGTTGCACAGCGCTGTACACACAGTTTATACCGGTTATACGGGTTGCACAGCGCTGTACACACAGTTTATACCCGTTATACGGGTTGCACAGCGCTGTACACACAGTTTATACCGGTTATATGGGTTGCACAGCGCTGTACACACAGTTTATACCGGTTATACGGGTTGCACAGCGCTGTACACACAGTTTATACCGGTTATACGGGTTGCACAGCGCTGTACTCACAGTTTATACCGGTTATACGGGTTGCACAGCGCTGTACACACAGTTTATACCGGTTATACGGGTTGCACAGCGCTGTACACACAGTTTATACCGGTTATACGGGTTGCACAGCGCTGTGCACACAGTTTATACCGGTTATGCAGGTTGCACAGCGCTGTACACACAGTTTATACGGGTTATACGGGTTGCACAGCGCTGTACACACAGTTTATACCGGTTATACGGGTTGCACAGCGCTGTACACACAGTTTATACCGGTTATACGGGTTGCACAGCGCTGTACACACAGTTTATACCGGTTATACGGGTTGCACAGCGCTGTACACACAGTTTATACCGGTTATACGGGTTGCACAGCGCTGTACACACAGTTTATACCGGTTATACGGGTTGCACAGCGCTGTACACACAGTTTATACCGGTTATACGGGTTGCACAGCGCTGTACACACAGTTTATACCGGTTATACGGGTTGCACAGCGCTGTACACACAGTTTATACCGGTTATACGGGTTGCACAGCGCTGTACACACAGTTTATACCGGTTATACGGGTTGCACAGCGCTGTACACACAGTTTATACCGGTTATACTGGTTGCACAGCGCTGTACACACAGTTTATACCGGTTATACGGGTTGCACAGCGCTGTACACACAGTTTATACCGGTTATACGGGTTGCACAGCGCTGTACACACAGTTTATACTGGTTATACGGGTTGCACAGCGCTGTACACACAGTTTATACCGGTTATACGGGTTGCACAGCGCTGTACACACAGTTTATACCGGTTATACGGGTTGCACAGCGCTGTACACACAGTTTATACCAGTTATACGGGTTGCACAGCGCTGTACTCACAGTTTATACCGGTTATACGGGTTGCACAGCGCTGTACACACAGTTTATACCAGTTATACGGGTTGCACAGCGCTGTACACACAGTTTATACCGGTTATACGGGTTGCACAGCGCTGTACACACAGTTTATACCAGTTATACGGGTTGCACAGCGCTGTACACACAGTTTATACCGGTTATACGGGTTGCACAGCGCTGTACACACAGTTTATACCGGTTATACGGGTTGCACAGCGCTGTACACACAGTTTATACTGGTTATACGGGTTGCACAGCGCTGTACACACAGTTTATACTGGTTATACGGGTTGCACAGCGCTGTACACACAGTTTATACGGGTTGCACAGCGCTGTACACACAGTTTATACCGGTTATACAGGTTGCACAGCGCTGTACACACAGTTTATACCGGTTATACGGGTTGCACAGCGCTGTACACACAGTTTATACGGGTTGCACAGCGCTGTACACACAGTTTATACCGGTTATACGGGTTGCACAGCGCTGTACACACAGTTTATACCGGTTATACGGGTTGCACAGCGCTGTACACACAGTTTATACCGGTTATACGGGTTGCACAGCGCTGTACACACAGTTTATACCGGTTATACGGGTTGCACAGCGCTGTACACACAGTTTATACGGGTTATACGGGTTGCACAGCGCTGTACACACAGTTTATACGGGTTGCACTGCGCTGTACACACAGTTTATACGGGTTATACGGGTTGCACAGCGCTGTACACACAGTTTATACGGGTTATACGGGTTGCACAGCGCTGTACACACAGTTTATACCGGTTATACGGGTTGCACAGCGCTGTACACACAGTTTATACGGGTTATACGGGTTGCACAGCGCTGTACACACAGTTTATACTGGTTGTACGGGTTGCACAGCGCTGTACACACAGTTTATACTGGTTATACGGGTTGCACAGCGCTGTACACACAGTTTATACGGGTTGCACAGCGCTGTACACACAGTTTATACCAGTTATACGGGTTGCACAGCGCTGTACACACAGTTTATACGGGTTATACGGGTTGCACAGCGCTGTACACACAGTTTATACCGGTTATACGGGTTGCACAGCGCTGTACACACAGTTTATACGGGTTATACGGGTTGCACAGCGCTGTACACACAGTTTATACTGGTTGCACAACGCTGTACACACAGTTTATACCAGTTATACGGGTTGCACAGCGCTGTACACACAGTTTATACCGGTTATACGGGTTGCACAGCGCTGTACACACAGTTTATACCGGTTATACAGGTTGCACAGCGCTGTACACACAGTTTATACGGGTTATACGGGTTGCACAGCGCTGTACACACAGTTTATACTGGTTATACGGGTTGCACAGCGCTGTACACACAGTTTATACTGGTTATACGGGTTGCACAGCGCTGTACACACAGTTTATACCGGTTATACGGGTTGCACAGCGCTGTACACACAGTTTATACCGGTTATACGGGTTGCACAGCACTGTACACACAGTTTATACGGGTTATACGGGTTGCACAGCGCTGTACACACAGTTTATACGGGTTATACGGGTTGCACAGCGCTGTACGCACAGTTTATACGGGTTATACGGGTTGCACAGCGCTGTACACACAGTTTATACGGGTTATACGGGTTGCACAGCGCTGTACACACAGTTTATACCGGTTATACGGGTTGCACACCGCTGTACACACAGTTTATACCGGTTATACGGGTTGCACAGCGCTGTACACACAGTTTATACGGGTTATACGGGTTGCACAGCGCTGTACACACAGTTTATACCGGTTATACAGGTTGCACAGCGCTGTACACACAGGTTATACTGGTTATACGGGTTGCACAGCGCCGTACACACAGTTTATACTGGTTACACGGGTTGCACAGCGCTGTGCACACAGTTTATACCGGTTATACGGGTTGCACAGCGCTGTGCACACAGTTTATACCGGTTATACGGGTTGCACAGCGCTGAACACACAGTTTATACCGGTTATACGGGTTGCACAGCGCTGTACACACAGTTTATACCGGTTATACGGGTTGCACAGCGCTGTACACACAGTTTATACCGGTTATACGGGTTGGACAGCACTGTACACACAGTTTATACCGGTTATACGGGTTGCACAGCGCTGTACACACAGTTTATACCGGTTATACGGGTTGCACAGCGCTGTACACACAGTTTATACCGGTTATACGGGTTGCACAGCGCTGTACACACAGTTTATACGGGTTATACGGGTTGCACAGCACTGTACTCAGAGTTTATACCAGTTATACGGGTTGCACAGCACAGCGCTGTACACACAGTTTATACCAGTTATACGGGTTGCACAGCGCTGTACACACAGTTTATACCGGTTATACGGGTTGCACAGCGCTGTACACACAGTTTATACGGGTTATACGGGTTGCACAGCGCTGTACACACAGTTTATACCAGTTATACGGGTTGCACAGCGCTGTACATACAGTTTATACGGGTTATACGGGTTGCACAGCGCTGTACACACAGTTTATACGGGTTATACGGGTTGCACAGCGCTGTACACACAGTTTATACCGGTTATACAGGTTGCACAGCGCTGTACACACAGTTTATACCGGTTATACAGGTTGCACAGCGCTGTACACACAGTTTATACCGGTTATACGGGTTGCACAGCGCTGCACACACAGTTTATACGGGTTATACGGGTTGCACAGCGCTGTACACACAGTTTATACCAGTTATACGGGTTGCACAGCGCTGTACACACAGTTTATACCGGTTATACGGGTTGCACAGCGCTGTACACACAGTTTATACGGGTTATACGGGTTGCACAGCGCTGTACACACAGTTTATACCAGTTATACGGGTTGCACAGCGCTGTACATACAGTTTATACGGGTTATACGGGTTGCACAGCGCTGTACACACAGTTTATACGGGTTATACGGGTTGCACAGCGCTGTACACACAGTTTATACCGGTTATACAGGTTGCACAGCGCTGTACACACAGTTTATACCGGTTATACAGGTTGCACAGCGCTGTACACACAGTTTATACCGGTTATACGGGTTGCACAGCGCTGTACACACAGTTTATACGGGTTATACGGGTTGCACAGCGCTGTACACACAGTTTATACCGGTGATACGGGTTGCACAGCGCTGTACACACAGGTTATACCGGTTATACGGGTTGCACAGCGCTGTACACACAGTTTATACCGGTTATACCGGTTATGCGGGTTGCACAGCGCTGTACACACAGTTTATATGGGTTATACGGGTTGCACAGCGCTGTACACACAGTTTATACCGGTTATACAGGTTGCACAGCGCTGTACACACAGTTTATACAGGTTGCACAGCGCTGTACACACAGTTTATACCGGTTATACGGGTTGCACAGCGCTGTACACACAGTTTATACCGGTGATACGGGTTGCACAGCGCTGTACACACAGTTTATACCAGTTATACGGGTTGCACAGCGCTGTACACACAGTTTATACGGGTTGCACAGCGCTGTACACACAGTTTATACCAGTTATACGGGTTGCACAGCGCTGTACACACAGTTTATACCAGTTATACGGGTTGCACAGCGCTGTACACACAGTTTATACGGGTTATACGGGTTGCACAGCGCTGTACACACAGTTTATACCGGTTATACCGGTTATGCAGGTTGCACAGCGCTGTACACACAGTTTATACGGGTTATACGGGTTGCACAGCGCTGTACACACAGGTTATACCGGTTATACGGGTTGCACAGCGCTGTACACACAGTTTATACGGGTTATACGGGTTGCACAGCGCTGTACACACAGTTTATACCGGTTATACCGGTTATGCAGGTTGCACAGCGCTGTACACACAGTTTATATGGGTTATACGGGATGCACAGCGCTGTACACACAGTTTATACGGGTTACACGGGATGCACAGCGCTGTACACACAGGTTATACCGGTTATGCAGGTTGCACAGCGCTGTACACACAGTTTATACCGGTTATGCAGGTTGCACAGCGCTGTACACACAGTTTATACCGGTTATACGGGTTGCACAGCGCTGTACGCACAGGTTATACCGGTTATGCAGGTTGCACAGCGCTGTACACACAGTTTATACGGGTTGCACAGCGCTGTACACACAGTTTATACCGGTTATGCAGGTTGCACAGCGCTGTACACACAGTTTATACGGGTTATACGGGTTGCACAGCGCTGTACGCACAGTTTATACGGGTTATACGGGTTGCACAGCGCTGTACACACAGTTTATACGGGTTATACGGGTTGCACAGCGCTGTACACACAGTTTATACCGGTTATACGGGTTGCACAGCGCTGTACACACAGTTTATACGGGTTATACGGGTTGCACAGCGCTGTACACACAGTTTATACGGGTTATACGGGTTGCACAGCGCTGTGCACACAGTTTATACGGGTTATACGGGTTGCACATCGCTGTACACACAGTTTATACGGGTTATACGGGTTGCACAGCGCTGTACACACAGTTTATACCGGTTATACGGGTTGCACAGCGCTGTACACACAGTTTATACGGGTTATACGGGTTGCACAGCGCTGTGCACACAGTTTATACGGGTTGTTCAGTGCTGCTCTGCTCTTCTATCTCCATGTCTCTTTCTAAGGCTTCTGTTCTGTCTCTGCAGTGTCTCTGCGATGGTACGCCTATTTAATGTGGAGAAAGGAAGTGTGGGCCACCAGCTGGAAAAAAGGCTGTCCATGCTGGAGGAGCAGGTAAGGGCGGCTTCCCCGACCACCTCCTGTAGATGCGCAGTCAGCGCAAAAAAGCTGTTTATTGTGGTAATATCTCCCTCCTCCCAAATATGTAACTCTCACCCTGTAACCTCCACAAGATCACTACACTAATCTCCTGAAATCCTCTGTGCTGCTGGGACCCTGCTCCTCCACTATATAACTCTCAGCCTGTGACCATAAGATCAGCACACTCCTCTGCTGAAATCATCTGTGCTGCTGGGACCCTGCTCCTCCACTATATAACTCTCAGCCTGTGACCATAAGATCAGCACACTCCTCTGCTGAAATCATCTGTGCTGCTGGGACCCTGCTCCTTCCACTATGTAACTCTCATCCTGTGACCTCCACAAGATCAGCACACTCCTCTCCTGAAATCCTCTGTGCTGCTGGGACCCTGCTCCTTCCACTATGTAACTCTCATCCTGTGACCTCCACAAGATCAGCACACTCCTCTCCTGAAATCATCTGTGCTGCTGGGGACCCTGCTCCTTCCACTATGTAACTCTCACCCTGTGACCCCCACAGGATCAGCACACTGCTCTCCTGAAATCCTCTGTGCTGCTGGGACCCTGCTCCTTCCACTATATAACTCTCAGCCTGTGACCATAAGATCAGCACACTCCTGTGCTGAAATCATCTGTGCTGCTGGGACCCTGCTCCTTCCACTATGTAACTCTCATCCTGTGACCTCCACAAGATCAGCACACTCCTCTCCTGAAATCCTCTGTGCTGCTGGGACCCTGCTCCTTCCACTATGTAACTCTCATCCTGTGACCTCCACAAGATCAGCACACTCCTCTCCTGAAATCATCTGTGCTGCTGGGGACCCTGCTCCTTCCACTATGTAACTCTCACCCTGTGACCCCCACAGGATCAGCGCACTGCTCTCCTGAAATCCTCTGTGTAACGGACCATTTCAGGAGACAAGGGGTTAAAATCCGTTTAGGCGATATGCCCCTTTCTGAGAGACAGGCACAGCTACTGCAGAACACCAACCTCCCGAACTGGATACAAAATAGCACTCCAAACTGGAACCTCGCAAATAGCTGTCAGCAGACGAACAGGAAAAGGCGTACAGTCAGCTTACACTCCTGGCAATCAGTCTCCAACAGCATACAGGGAATCCCCCCAATAACGAGACAAGGCTCCGTGTTGAAGGTCTAGCAGTAGTCTGACTGTACTTCAAGTACAGCCTCTTTTATTGATAAAAACCAAACATAGTACTGCCCACAGGGTTTTGAAATCCAACCAATCAGTAATTCACAACACACACAATGTAAATACAGCAACCAATCGTTCCCGCCCCCTAGAGGACCAGAAGGGAGACTGCGACACAGGACAGATACAACATATCCCCACAATGCATCATGGTTTCCTCCTCTCCGTCCCAGAGACAACCGAAGGCAATCCAATTATCTCTCAGGACAAAGGGAGATCGCCAATACACATGTGGAGACACCAGGACAGACATCACCATTTAAACACACAATGGGACAATAGAACCACACCCAGCATATTCCTCCCAAGCTGACAAGTTACACTTATTATAAGTTGTTACAACTTTGTGAGGTTACATTGTCCATACATATAACTTACATCAATTTAAACAGTATAACTTGGGGGACAAACCTATCCAAAATTCCCGGGAATAGGTTCAGGGGTTTAAAAGTTACTATGGGCCATAATCCTGAGGCAAGAGGCTTTTAAACAGCCCCCTCCAAAACCCAGTGGCGAGGTTGGTTTCGCCACACATCTCCCCCCCCCCCCAGGGAAGACTAACCAGATACCTGACCTTACGCCGGTCGGTACCTGAGTTAGTCTGGCAGCCCACCCACAACCCAATACTGGACCTGCTGAATTTCGTAGCCTGTCTGTCCAGTGAATCCACCAAGATTATATTTGTAGCTGGTACTCCCGGTCTCTAAGTTGCTTCCTGGCTTGGAGTGGAGGTTGCTTTGTGGGCAGGGATCAGCGGGACTCTGCCTTGGTACCAGCGCTACCATGGAAGAAGCCTGGTTGGAGTCTGGTTGTTGGAGGGGGAAACCGACTGTCTCCCCTTTGGCTAAACAGCCCTGTTGCTGGGGGGCAGGACCGACTGTCCCTACCCCCTGTGCTGTAAGTGCAGAGACCGCGGTCCCATCTGCACTGTTGTGGGGCTTACTGTCTCCCCCTGGTGCGTTAAGCTGCCGCTGGGAAGAGGGGGTATCGAGCTCCTCTCCCATACATACTTCCAGCCGCTGGGGAGGGCGACCGACCGTCTCCGCTCCCAATACAGTGTCCTGCTGCTGGGGAAAGGAGACTGGGCTCTCTATTCCCTGTAGGACACTCTGCCGCTGGGGGACAGGACCGACTGTCTCTGCCCCCTGTAACTCAGCCTGCCGCTGGGGAGGGAGGCCGCTGCTCTCCCCTCTCTGCAGTTCACACTGCCGCTGGGGGACAGGACCGACTGTCTCTGCCCCCTGTAACTCCGCCTGCCGCTGGGGAATGGAGACTCGGCTCCCAATTCCCAAAAAATCATGCTGCTGCTGGGGGGCAGGAACAACTACCTCTGCCCCCTGTAACTCAGCCTGCCGCTGGGGAGGGAGGCCGCTGCTCTCCCCTCCCTGCACTTCACACTGCCGCTGGGGAATGGAGACTGGGCTCCCTCTGTCCCGCAACTGTAACTTCCGATGGAGGTCCACCCAACGTGGCAGCTGACCGTCACCTTCTGCCCGGTATAGTAGGGTCTTAGACACTAGACTCCTCACGAACTTCACGTATTTCTCAGCTGGATTGGGTCCGAAGAAGTTCAGCCGCAACCACATCATACGGTCAAATTCCTCCACAGAGTATCTGTACTCCACTGCTGGTTCCATCCTGGTGCTTTTAGGGTCACTGTACTGAGACATGCGTTGCCCTTACATTGTAGAATCCACAGAAATGGTGTCTCCTGTAGCTGTCCTTCTGGCTGTAGGAACGATCCCTCTGCTTGCCACCAATGTAACGGCACCGTTTCAGCAGACAAGGGGTTAAAATCCATTTAGACGATATGCCCCTTTCCGAGAGACAGGCACAGCTACTGCAGAACACCAACCTCCCGAACTGGATACAAAATAGCACTCCAAACTGGAACCTCGCGAATAGCTGTCAGCAGACGAACAGGAAAAGCATTCAGTCGGCTTACACTCCTGGCAATCAGTCACTAACAGCATACAGGGAATCCCCCCAATAACGAGACAAGGCTCCGTCTTGAGGGTCAGCAGTGATCTGACTGTACTTCAAGTACAGCCTCTTTTATTGATAAAAACCAAACATAGTACTGCCCACAGGGTTTTGAAATCCAACCAATCAGTAATTCACAACACACACAATGTAAATACAGCAACCAATCGTTCCCGCCCCCTAGAGGACCAGAAGGGAGACTGCGACACAGAACAGATACAACACATCCCCACAATGCATCATGGTTTCCTCCTCTCTGCCTGGGAGACGACCGAAGACAATCTAATTATCTCTCAGGACAAAGGGGAGATCACCAATACACATGTGGGGACAACAGGACAGACATCACCATTTAAACACACAATGGGACAATGGGACAATAGAACCACACCCAGCATATTCCTCCCAAGCTGACAAGTTACACTTATTATAAGTTGTTATAACTTTGTGAGGTTACATTGTCCATACATATAACTTACATCAATTTAAACAGTATAACTTGGGGACAAACCTATCCAAAATTCCCTGGAATAGGTTCAGGGGTTTAAAAGTTAGTATGGGCCATAATCCTGAGGCAAGAGGCTTTTAAACAGCCCCCTCCAAAACCCAGTGGCGAGGTTGGTTTCGCCACACTCTGTGCTGCTGGGACCCTGCTCCTTCCACTATGTAACTCTCCCCCTGTGACCCCCACAGGATCAGCACACTCCTCTCCTGAAATCCTCTGTGCTGCTGGGATCCTGCTCCTTCCACTATGTAACTCTCCCCCTGTGACCCCCACAGGATCAGCACACTCCTCTCCTGAAATCCTCTGTGCTGCTGGGATCCTGCTCCTTCCACTATGTAACTCATCCTGTCACCTCCACAGGATCAGCGCACTGCTCTCCTGAAATCATCTGTGCTGCTGGGGACCCTGCTCCTTCCACTATGTAACTCTCATCCTGTGACCTCCACAAGATCAGCACACTCCTCTCCTGAAATCATCTGTGCTGCTGGGGACCGTGCTCCTTCCACTATGTAACTCTCATCCTGTGACCTCCACAAGATCAGCACACTCCTCTCCTGAAATCATCTGTGCTGCTGGGAGGACCCTGCTCCTTCCACTATGTAACTCTCATCCTGTGACCTCCACAAGATCAGCACACTCCTCTCCTGAAATCCTCTGTGCTGCTGGGGACCCTGCTCCTTCCACTATGTAACTCTTATCCTGGAACCTCTACAAGATCAGCACACTCCTCTGCTGAAATCATCTGTGCTGCTGGGACCCTGCTCCTTCCACTATGTACCTCTGCCCCTGTGACCTCGACAAGATCAGCACACTCCTCTCCTGATATCCTCTGTGCTGCTGGGAGGACCCTGCTCCTTCCACTATGTAACTCTCATCCTGTGATCTAAACATGATCAGCTAAATTTTTCAAGGGTCGTACGACCTAAGCGTGGCTTGAACCACCCACTGACTAATTTTTTATTTTAAGTGCATAAAACTTATATCTTTATTGTTACTATTTAAAAGTTGAACTCTAGATTTGATTAAAAGTCCTCAGAATGAGCGGTGAGACTATTGTATATGTTTATATACCCCTCTTGGTATATGTCACTGGATGGGATAGCTCCTGATACACTTCTCAGGGCTTGCCCAAATCCCTAAATCTTTATGGCAACTTTATATTTAGTTGCAGCTAAATCTCTGCTATGAGGGCTCACTCCGCTCAATCTGATTGTAAAATGTATGCTCCCGCTTCCCTACATGTTTCGCCGAGCCTTCGGCGTCCTCAGGGGATATGCAGGTTTGCATTGGAGGGGGCGGTCCCTAAATTTTATGGGTTCGGTTTATATATAAACATGATCAGCACACCCTTTTCCTGAAATCCTCTGTGCTGCTGGGACCCTGTTCCTCCCACTATGTAACTCTCATCCTGTGACCTCGACAAGATCAGCACACTCCTCTGCTGAAATCCTCTGTGCTGCTGGGACCCTGCTCCTTCCACTATGCATCTCTCATCCTGTGACCTCCACAAGAACAGCACACCCTTTTCCTGAAATCCTCTGTGCTGCTGGGACCCTGCTCCTTCCACTATGTAACTCTCATCCTGTGACCTCCACAAGAACAGCACACCCTTATCCTGATATCCTCTGTGCTGCTGAGGGCATGTATTTTTAAGTGGTAACGCCCCCTCTCTCCCACAGATGGATAAGTCCGCACAGTACCTCCACTGGATTATTGCTGCCCTGACTGAGAAAGGTTTCAGCAGTAAAACCCGGATTTTAGGTAATTGTTACATTGTAATGCTTTACATACAGAAATAGTTACATAGTATATAGTTACATACAGTAGTATATAGTTACATAGTATATAGTCACATACAGTAGTATATAGTTACATACAGTAGTATATAGTTATATACAGTAGTATATAGTTACATAGTATATAGTTACATACAGTAGTATATAGTTACATACAGTAGTATATAGTTATATACAGTAGTATATAGTTACATAGTATATAGTTACATACAGTAGTATATAGTTACATAGTATAGAGTTACATACAGTAGTATATAGTTACATACAGTAGTATATAGTTACAGTAGTATATAGTTACATAGTATATAGTTACATACAGTAGTATATAGTTACATAGTATATAATCACATACAGTAGTATATAGTTACATACAGTAGTATATAGTTACAGTAGTATATAGTTACATAGTATATAGTTACATACAGTAAAATATAGTTACATAGTATATAGTTACATACAGTAGTATATAGTTACATAGTATATAGTTACATACAGTAGTATATAGTTATATATACAGTAGTATATAGTTAAATAGTATATAGTTACATACAGTAGTATATAGTTACATGGTATATAGTTATATACAGTAGTATATAGTTACAGTAGTATATAGTTACATAGTATATAGTTACATAGTACATAGTTACATACAGTAGTATATAGTTACAGTAGTATATAGTTACATAGTATATAGTTACATACAGTAGTATATAGTTATATACAGTAGTATATAGTTACATAGTATATAGTTACATAGTATATAGTTACAGTAGTATATAGTTACATAGTATATAGTTACATACAGTAGTATATAGTTATATACAGTAGTATATAGTTACATAGTATATAGTTACATACAGTAGTATATAGTTACATAGTATAGAGTTACATACAGTAGTATATAGTTATATAGTATATAGTTACATACAGTAGTATATAGTTACATAGCATATAATCACATACAGTAGTATATAGTTACATAGTATATAGTTACATACAGTAGTATATAGTTACATAGTATATAGTTACAGTAGTATATAGTTACATAGTATATAGTTACATACAGTAGTATATAGTTTATAGTTACATACAGTAGTATATAGTTACATAGTATATAGTTACATACAGTAGTATATAGTTACATAGTATATAGTTACATACAGTAGTATATAGTTACATACAGTAGTATATAGTTACATAGTATATAGTTACATACAGTAGTATATAGTTACATACAGTAGTATATAGTTACATACAGTAGTATATAGTTACATAGTATATAATCACATACAGTAGTATATAGTTGCATAGTATATAGTTACATACAGTAGTATATAGTTACATACAGTAGTATATAGCTACATAGTATATAGTTACATACAGTAGTATATAGTTACAGTAGTATATAGTTACATACAGTAGTATATAGTTACATACAGTAGTATATAGCTACATAGTATATAGTTACATACAGTAGTATATAGTTACATAGTATAGAGTTACATACAGTAGTATATAGTTATATAGTATATAGTTACATACAGTAGTATATAGTTATATAGTATATAGTTACATACAGTAGTATATAGTTACATAGTATATAATCACATACAGTAGTATATAGTTACATAGTATATAGTTACATACAGTAGTATATAGTTACATAGTATATAGTTACATACAGTAGTATATAGTTACAGTAGTATATAGTTACATAGTATATAATCACATACAGTAGTATATAGTTACATAGTATATAATCACATACAGTAGTATATAGTTACATACAGTAGTATATAGTTACATAGTATATAGTTACATACAGTAGTATATAGTTACATAGTATATAATCACATACAGTAGTATATAGTTACATACAGTAGTATATAGTTACATAGTATATAGTTACATACAGTAGTATATAGTTACATAGTATATAATCACATACAGTAGTATATAGTTACATACAGTAGTATATAGTTACATAGTATATAGTTACATACAGTAGTATATAGTTACATAGTATATAGTTACATACAGTAGTATATAGTTACATAGTATATAGTTACATACAGTAGTATATAGTTACATAGTATAGAGTTACATACAGTAGTATATAGTTACATAGTATATAATCACATACAGTAGTATATAGTTACATACAGTAGTATATAGTTACATAGTATATAGTTACATACAGTAGTATATAGTTACATAGTATATAATCACATACAGTAGTATATAGTTACATACATAAATAGTAACGGGGCGTTTCTGTGTAGAAGGTGATTTCTATACGTGAGATAGAAAGTCATAAACCCTTCTCTGAAGCTTCTACTGTATGTGCTATCAGCCGCTCCTGCAGAGATTCACCGCTCTAACTGTAAAGAATGCTTCTCACCTCTTATGACTGATCCTTCTCTACAAGTGACTCTCCAGTGTTACTCCTCCTAGGACATATGTATATAGATTATTAGTACCCAATCCTTCCCTACAAGTGACTCTCCAGTGTTACTCCCCCTTGGACATATGATGTATGTAGATTATTAGTACCTGATCCTTCTCTACAAGTAACTCTCCAGTGTTACTCCTCCTAGGACATATGATGTATGTAGATTATTAGTACCCAATCCTTCCCTACAAGTGACTCTCCAGTGTTACTCCCCCTTGGACATATGATGTATGTAGATTATTAGTACCTGATCCTTCTCTACAAGTAACTCTCCAGTGTTTCTCCTCCTAGAACATATGATGCATGTAGATTATTAGTACCTGACCCTTCTCTACAAGTGACTCTCCAGTGTTACTCCTCCTAGGACATATGATGTATGTAGATTGTTAGTACCTGATCCTTCTTTACAAGTGATTCTCCAGTGTTACTCCTCCTAGGACATATGATGTATGTAGATTGTTAGTACCTGATCCTTCTCTACAAGTGACTCTCCAGTGTTTATCCCCCTAGGACATATGATGTATGTAGATTATTAGTTCCTGATCCTTCTTTACAAGTGATTCTCCAGTGTTACTCCTCCTAGGACATATGATGCATGTAGATTATTAGTACCTGACCCTTCTCTACAAGTGACTCTCCAGTGTTACTCCTCCTAGGACATATGATGTATGTAGATTGTTAGTACCTGATCCTTCTCTACAAGTAACTCTCCAGTGTTACTCCTCCTAGGACATATGATGCATGTAGATTATTAGTACATGATCCTTCTCTACAAGTGACTCTCCAGTGTTACTCCTCCTAGGACATATGATGCCATCATTTAGGGGGCCGACGTGTTCTGACCTTGGTTTTTTGCATTTATGTATTTGTGTTCTTACTTTCTTTGGCCACCTGCATTTCATTGTGTATTTTCACGGATTTTATTACCCCCTTACAGATTTTCTTTCTTTCTTTATATGTTGTAAAGGCTGCAGCTTTCCTCTCCGATTTGTATTTCTTGAAGTCCCTCTTTTTCTCATTTATTGCCCTTTTTACACTATTTGTAAGTCACGCAGGGTTTCATTTTTTTCTCTTACTTGTTACCTGTAGGAATGTATTTAACAATATACTTCTCCACAGTAGATGTAAAGCAGCACTCGAATTTAGCATCAGTAATATGCAAAATAACCAAGAAGTCCAAGTTTTGGGTCTTCAACACAGTGAAAGCCAGAAATCTCTCCATCTGAAGGAAAACCAAGCAAAGGGTGTGCCCACTCTAGAGATCACCAGAGCCACCATATTAAGTGGTCCCTATGTCAAGATCCCTTCGAAGCCTTGAGGATGTGACAGGGGAGGCCTAAGCCTTTAGTATCAGTGTCCTTATGAGTCTATGTCCTGAAGTGCTGCGCCCAACCCTGGGAAATTCACCTTTTTAAAATTAAGTATTTTTGCCCCACTGACCCGAGTTTGTTATTTTACAGTTTAGTGTGAATATAATTATATTGTGGTCGCTGTCACCGAGGTGTGTTACCGGGGGCTTCAATAAATCAACATTAGACGGACGGTCCGGAGACAGGACCTCTTGAAAGAGGAGGGAGGAAGGCTATTGCCTAGGAATCTTCTATAAGGTGCTGGACTGGTCAGTAGAGGGGATATTGGGGGCTGGTAATTATTCACGCCCCTTGTCTGCCCTAGGCTGATCAGCCAGGGTGGAATTATGAGGAGGTTGGGGGTTGTTGTAGTGTACAGGGAGCTTTGAATGGACTAGGACCTGATGCCACAAGAAGAGACTGGGGATCGTCTACCATCCACCCTTGGCTGAAGGGAGCTGTCCTTCAAGTAACAGAGTACCCAGGATGACTGGGGGATAAATTGCGGGCGTCGGAGTAGCAGGTGGCAGCCCGGGATTCAGTCATTGTTGCTTCAGAGTAAGCCATGTGAGTTAGTGCTCCGCCTTGTTCTGTGGAGTGATTTCCCTATGATACAATAAAGTCCTCTGGATCAGTGCCCCATTCTTCATCCCTGTATGCTCTGTAATACACCCTCCTTGACAGCCCTGTCATTTCTAAAGAATGTAAAACCTTGAAAACTTACAGCCTAATCATGTCTCAGCCACAACAGTACCAGAGCCTCCAGCTCTACCATCATGAGAAGCATCCAGCCATGTCTGAGCCACACCAGTACCAAGGCCTTCAGCTCTTCCATCATGAGAAGCATCCAGCCCTGTCTCAGCCACACCAGTATCAAGGCCTCCAGCTCTACCATCATGAGAAGCGTCCAGCCCTGTCTCAGCCACACCAGTACCAAGGCCTTTAGCTCTCCCATCATGTGAAGCATCCAGCCGTCTCAGCCACACCAGTACCAAGGCCTCCAACTCTTCCATCATGAGAAGCATCCAGCCATGTCTCAGCCACACCAGTACCAAGGCCTTCAGCTCTCCCATTATGAGAACCATCCAGCCACACCAGTAACAAGGCCTCTAGCTTTCCCATCATGAGACGCATCCAGCCATGTCTCAGCCACACCAGTACCAAGGCCTCCAGCTCTCCCATCATGAGAAGCATATAGCCCTATCTCAGCCACACCAGTACCAAGGCCTCCAACTCTCCCATCATGAGAAGCATCCAGCCACACCAGTACCAAGGCCTTCAGCTCTCCCATCATGAGAAGCATCCAGCCACACCAGTACCAAGGCCTTCAGCTCTCCCATCATGAGAAACATCCAGCCACATCTCAGCCACACCAGTACCAAGACCTCCAACTCTCCGATCATGAGAAGCTTCCAGCCACACCAGTACCAAGGCCTCCAGATCTCCCATCATGTGAACCATCCAGCCACATCTTAGCCACACCAGTACCAAGGCCTCTAGCTCTTCCATCATGTGAACCATCCAGCCACACCAGTACCAAGGCCTCCAGATCTCCCATCATGAGAAGAATCCAGCCACAGCAGTACCGAGGCCTGCAGCTCTCCCATCATGAGAAGCGTCCAGTTACATCTCAGCCACACCAATACCAAGCCCATCAGCTCTTCCATCATGAGACACATCCAGCCATGTCTCAGCCACACCAGTACCAAGGCCTGCAGCTCTCCCATCATGAAAAGCATCCAGCCCTGTCTCAGCCACACCAGTACCATGGCCTCTAGCTCTCCCATCATGAGAAGCATCCAGCACTGTCTCAGCCACAACAGTACCACGGCCTCCGGCTCTCCCTTTCTGTTTGCATCAAATTTTATGCTTTTAGGAAATGTATTTTTTATTTTTTTATATACTTTTTTTCTTTCTTCAGAGTTGGTTTGTAACTGACGGATCTCCTTATCCATTCTAATCCTCGACTACCAATGTATTCTGACCCCTCTCTAACCTGTCTACCTCCATATTTATAGCCCCCTCCCCCCGTCCCTAGTTTTAATGCATTGCCACCTGAGAATGAATTCTCTCCCCCAACACAGAAGCTCCCCTTCCATTGAGGTGAAAATTATCGTATTATAGTAGAGCAGTGTGACCAGACATCACAGGTCCACATGACCACCCACACTTTCCTGTAGATGACATAGTTGTCACCTGTCTCCTCTCGGCAGTGCACAGCAACTCTACAGAGTCTGAGGTGAAGACAACACCGGCCACCAATGGAGAGAAGAAGTGTCTGTACCACGTGAACTCCAGGATCCTGCAGTATCCCGACTTTGGAGCAGCTCGTCAGCCGGTGCCAGATGAACTTGTGCCATGGGAGGTATGTAGGATGTGCATGCATGTACGAGTCACCTATGTATGTACATCTGCATGTATGACTTATACACATGTATATGTTTGCATTTCTGATTTCCCTACATGTATGAGCTAGCCGTGTGTATGCGTTATATACATGCCACTTTTATTTACCTGTCCCCGTGTGACTGGAGACAACTAAAGGATGCCATATACAGCAAAGATCCAGGTGGAGAACTACTTATAATCCAAAATAGCAGTTCTCAGGAATGGCCTCCCCCGACCAGGAAACCATCACACATGGCCTCAACACCTTCCTTCACCCCTCCCAACCAGGAGACCATCACACATGGCCTCAACACCTTCCTCCCAACCAGGAGACCATCACACATGGCCTCAACACCTTCCTTCCAACCAGGAGACCATCACACATGTCCTCAACACCTTCCTCCCCCGACCAGGAGATCATCACACATGGCCTCAACACCTTCCTTCCAACCAGGAGACCATCACACATGTCCTCAACACCTTCCTCCCCCGACCAGGAGATCATCACACATGGCCTCAACACCTTCCTTCACCCCTCTCAACCAGGAGACCATCACACACGGCCTCAACACCTTCCTCCCATCTCCAAAACCAGGAGATCATCACACATGGCCTCAACACCTTCCTTCACCCCTCCCAACCAGGAGACCATCACACATGGCCTCAACACCTTCCTCCCACCTTCCAACCAGGAGACCATCACACATGGCCTCAACACCTTCCTCCTACCTCCCCCGACCAGGAGATCATCACACATGGCCTCAACACCTTCCTTCACCCCTCTCAACCAGGAGACCATCACACGTGGCCTCAACACCTTCCTCCCATCTCCCAACCAGGAGACCATCATACATGGCCTCAACACCTTCCTCCCATCTCCAAAACCAGGAGACCATCACACATGGCCTCAACACCTTCCTTCACCCCTCCCAACCAGGAGACCATCACACATGGCCTCAACACCTTCCTCCCACCTCCCAACCAGGAGACCATCACACGTGGCCTCAACACCTTTCTCCCATCTCCCAACCAGGAGACCATCACACATGGCCTCAACACCTTCCTCCCACCTCCCCTGACCCGGAGTTTATCACACATTGCTTCAACACCTTCCCTCACCACTCCCAACAAGGATACCATCACACATGGCCTCAACACCTTCCTCTCACCTCCCAACCAGGAGACCATCACACATGGCCTCAACACCTTCCTCCCACCTCCCCTGACCCGGAGTTTATCACACATGGCTTCAACACCTTCCTTTACCACTCCCAACAAGAATACCATCACACATGGCCTCAACACCTTCCTCTCACCTCCCAACTAGGAGACCATCACACATGGCCTCAACACCTTCCTCCCACCTCCCAACTAGGAGACCATCACACATGGCCTCAACACCTTCCTCCCACCTCCACAGTCAAGGAGATCATCACAACACCTCTATCTCGGGAGATGTGAATCCTAGAGAGCTGAGACCGGGTCTAAAACCTTCCTGGACACCTGATGTCCCTATGTGCCAAATTTGGTGCAGATCCATGGTGTTCTCCGTAACAGTGACCTGTACAGCACCCCTCCCCTTAATAGTGATCTCCACAGCACCCTCTACCTTAATAGTGATCTCCACAGCACCCTCCCCCTTGATAGTGATCTCCACAGCACCCCTCCCCCTTGATAGTGATCTCCACAGAACCCTCTACCTTAATAGTGATCTCCACAGCACCCTCTACCTTAATAGTGATCTCACAGCACCCCTCCCCCTTGATAGTGATCTCCACAGCACCCTCTACCTTAATAGTGATCTCCACAGCACCCCTCCCCCTTGATAGTGATCTCCACAGAACCCTCTACCTTAATAGTGATCTCCACAGCACCCTCCCCCTTAATAGTGATCTCCACAGCACCCTCCCCCTTAATAGTGATCTCCACAGCACCCTCCCCCTTAATAGTGATCTCCACAGCACCCTCTACCTTAATAGTGATCTCCACAGCCCCCATAAGTGTTCTCCTATTCCCTTAACATTGACCTCCACAGCAGTCTTCCCCCTTAACAATGACATCCACATCACCTCGCCCCCTTAACATTGACCTCTACAGCACCACGACCCTTTAATAGTGACCTCCACTGCACCACACTCCCTTAAGAGTGACCTCTAACAGTGAAGAAAAATGGCTGAGTTGTTATGGAAACCTGGTGTAACTGTGCATGTCAAGGACTGAAGGACCTGCGAGTTTCTATTGGATAATAAGAGTCATGTGACTGTGTGAATGTCAGTTAGAATGTGAGTCAACCTGCAAGCTCCTATTGGCTAATACATTTTTGGGGAATATCTTAGGAACGGTAGGTACATTCTAGAAGAGAGCTGAGACTCAGTCTGAAACCTGGAACTAACATGGATTGTATGAGGATCTGCATCATGTAATTACAGCACCTGCCGACAACCGCGAAGATACAAATACAACAAATAGGACAAAATAACAGACAAGGTCAATGTGCAGAACTAGTCACCCCCTACAGTCAGTGTGCAGAACTAGTCACCCCCTACAGTCAGTGTGCAGAACTATTCACCCCCTACAGTCAGTGTGCAGAACTAGTCACCCCCTACAGTCAGTGTGCAGAACTAGTCACCCCCTACAGTCAGTGTGCAGAACTAGTCACCCCCTACAGTCAATGTGCAGAACTAGTCACCCCCTACAGTCAATGTGCAGAACTATTCACCCCCTACAGTCAGTGTGCAGAACTAGTCACCCCCTACAGTCAGTGTGCATAACCAGTCACCCCCTACAGTCAGTGTGCAGAACTAGTCACCCCCTACAGTCAGTGTGCAGAACTAGTCACCCCCTACAGTCAGTGTGCAGAACTAGTCACCCCCTACAGTCAGTGTGCAGAACTAGTCACCCCCTACAGTCAATGTGCAGAACTAGTCACCCCCTACAGTCATGTGCAGAACTAGTCAACCCCTACAGTCAGTGTGCAGAACTAGTCACCCCCTACAGTCAGTGTGCAGAACTAGTCACCCCCTACAGTCAGTGTGCAGAACTAGTCACCCCCTACAGTCAGTGTGCAGAACTAGTCACCCCCTACAGTCAGTGTGCAGAACTAGTCACCCCCTACAGTCAGTGTGCAGAACTAGTCACCCCCTACAGTCAGTGTGCAGAACTAGTCACCCCCTACAGTCAGTGTGCAGAACTAGTCACCCCCTACAGTCAGTGTGCAGAACTAGTCACCCCCTACAGTCAGTGTGCAGAACTAGTCACCCCCTACAGTCAGTGTGCAGAACTAGTCACCCCCTACAGTCAGTGTGCAGAACTAGTCACCCCCTACAGTCAGTGTGCAGAACTAGTCACCCCTACAGTCAGTGTGCAGAACTAGTCACCCCCTACAGTCAGTGTGCAGAACTAGTCACCCCCTACAGTCAGTGTGCAGAACTAGTCACCCCCTACAGTCAGTGTGCAGAACTAGTCACCCCCTACAGTCAGTGTGCAGAACTAGTCACCCCCTACAGTCAGTGTGCAGAACTAGTCACCCCCTACAGTCAGTGTGCAGAACTAGTCACCCCTACAGTCAGTGTGCAGAACTAGTCACCCCCTACAGTCAGTGTGCAGAACTATTCACCCCCTACAGTCAGTGTGCAGAACTAGTCACCCCCTACAGTCAGTGTGCAGAACTAGTCACCCCCTACAGTCAGTGTGCAGAACTAGTCACCCCCTACAGTCAGTGTGCAGAACTAGTCACCCCCTACAGTCAGTGTGCAGAACTAGTCACCCCTACAGTCAGTGTGCAGAACTAGTCACCCCCTACAGTCAGTGTGCAGAACTAGTCACCCCCTACAGTCAGTGTGCAGAACTAGTCACCCCTACAGTCCGTGTGCAGAACTAGTCACCCCCTACAGTCAGTGTGCAGAACTAGTCACCCCCTACAGTCAGTGTGCAGAACTAGTCACCCCTACAGTCAGTGTGCAGAACTAGTCACCCCCTACAGTCAGTGTGCAGAACTAGTCACCCCACCCCCTACAGTCAGTGTGCAGAACTAGTCACCCCTACAGTCAGTGTGCAGAACTAGTCACCCCTACAGTCAGTGTGCAGAACTAGTCACCCCCTACAGTCAGTGTGCAGAACTAGTCACCCCCTACAGTCAGTGTGCAGAACTAGTCACCCCCTACAGTCAGTGTGCAGAACTAGTCACCCCCTACAGTCAGTGTGCAGAACTAGTCACCCCCTACAGTCAGTGTGCAGAACTAGTCACCCCCTACAGTCAGTGTGCAGAACTAGTCACCCCCTACAGTCAGTGTGCAGAACTAGTCACCCCCTACAGTCAGTGTGCAGAACTAGTCACCCCCTACAGTCAGTGTGCAGAACTAGTCACCCCCTACAGTCAGTGTGCAGAACTAGTCACCCCCTACAGTCAGTGTGCAGAACTAGTCACCCCCTACAGTCAGTGTGCAGAACTATTCACCCCCTACAGTCAGTGTGCAGAACTATTCACCCCCTACAGTCAGTGTGCAGAACTATTCACCCCCTACAGTCAGTGTGCAGAACTAGTCACCCCCTACAGTCAGTGTGCAGAACTAGTCACCCCTACAGTCAATGTGCAGAACTATTCACCCCCTACAGTCAGTGTGCAGAACTAGTCACCCCCTACAGTCAGTATGCAGAACTAGTCACCCCCTACAGTCAGTGTGCAGAACTAGTCACCCCCTACAGTCAGTGTGCAGAACTAGTCACCCCCTACAGTCAGTGTGCAGAACTAGTCACCCCCTACAGTCAGTGTGCAGAACTAGTCACCCCCTACAGTCAGTGTGCAGAACTAGTCACCGCCTACAGTCAGTGTGCAGAACTAGTCACCCCCTACAGTCAGTGTGCAGAACTAGTCACCCCCTACAGTCAGTGTGCAGAACTAGTCACCCCCTACAGTCAGTGTGCAGAACTAGTCACCCCCTACAGTCAGTGTGCAGAACTAGTCACCCCCTACAGTCAGTGTGCAGAACTAGTCACCCCCTACAGTCAGTGTGCATAACTAGTCCCCCCTACAGTCAGTGTGCAGAACTAGTCACCCCCTACAGTCAGTGTGCAGAACTAGTCACCCCCTACAGTCAATGTGCAGAACTAGTCACCCCCTACAGTCAGTGTGCAGAACTAGTCACCCCCTACAGTCAGTGTGCAGAACTAGTCACCCCTACAGTCAGTGTGCAGAACTAGTCACCCCCTACAGTCAATGTGCAGAACTATTCACCCCCTACAGTCAGTGTGCAGAACTATTCACCCCCTACAGTCAGTGTGCAGAACTAGTCACCCCCTACAGTCAGTATGCAGAACTAGTCACCCCCTACAGTCAGTGTGCAGAACTAGTCACCCCCTACAGTCAGTGTGCAGAACTAGTCACCCCTACAGTCAGTGTGCAGAACTAGTCACCCCCTACAGTCAGTGTGCAGAACTAGTCACCCCCTACAGTCAGTGTGCAGAACTAGTCACCCCCTACAGTCAGTGTGCAGAACTAGTCACCCCCTACAGTCAATGTGCAGAACTATTCACCCCCTACAGTCAGTGTGCAGAACTATTCACCCCCTACAGTCAGTGTGCAGAACTAGTCACCCCCTACAGTCAATGTGCAGAACTATTCACCCCCTACAGTCAATGTGCAGAACTATTCACCCCCTACAGTCAGTGTGCAGAACTAGTCACCCCCTACAGTCAGTGTGCAGAACTAGTCACCCCCTACAGTCAGTGTGCAGAACTAGTCACCCCCTACAGTCAATGTGCAGAACTATTCACCCCCTACAGTCAGTGTGCAGAACTAGTCACCCCCTACAGTCAGTGTGCAGAACTATTCACCCCCTACAGTCAATGTGCAGAACTAGTCACCCCCTACAGTCAATGTGCAGAACTAGTCACCCCCTACAGTCAATGTGCAGAACTATTCACCCCCTACAGTCAGTGTGCAGAACTATTCACCCCCTACAGTCAATGTGCAGAACTATTCACCCCCTACAGTCAGTGTGCAGAACTATTCACCCCCTACAGTCAGTGTGCAGAACTAGTCACCCCCTACAGTCAGTGTGCAGAACTAGTCACCCCCTACAGTCAGTGTGCAGAACTAGTCACCCCCTACAGTCAGTGTGCAGAACTAGTCACCCCCTACAGTCAGTGTGCAGAACTAGTCACCCCCTACAGTCAGTGTGCAGAACTATTCACCCCCTACAGTCAGTGTGCAGAACTATTCACCCCCTACAGTCAATGTGCAGAACTAGTCACCCCCTACAGTCAATGTGCAGAACTATTCACCCCCTACAGTCAGTGTGCAGAACTATTCACCCCCTACAGTCAATGTGCAGAACTATTCACCCCCTACAGTCAGTGTGCAGAACTATTCACCCCCTACAGTCAGTGTGCAGAACTATTCACCCCCTACAGTCAGTGTGCAGAACTATTCACCCCCTACAGTCAATGTGCAGAACTAGTCACCCCCTACAGTCAATGTGCAGAACTAGTCACCCCCTACAGTCAATGTGCAGAACTATTCACCCCCTACAGTCAGTGTGCAGAACTATTCACCCCCTACAGTCAATGTGCAGAACTATTCACCCCCTACAGTCAATGTGCAGAACTATTCACCCCCTACAGTCAATGTGCAGAACTAGTCACCCCCTACAGTCAGTGTGCAGAACTATTCACCCCCTACAGTCAATGTGCAGAACTATTCACCCCCTACAGTCAGTGTGCAGAACTATTCACCCCCTACAGTCAATGTGCAGAACTAGTCACCCCCTACAGTCAATGTGCAGAACTAGTCACCCCCTACAGTCAGTGTGCAGAACTATTCACCCCCTACAGTCAGTGTGCAGAACTAGTCACCCCCTACAGTCAGTGTGCAGAACTAGTCACCCCCTACAGTCAGTGTGCAGAACTATTCACCCCCTACAGTCAATGTGCAGAACTATTCACCCCCTACAGTCAGTGTGCAGAACTATTCACCCCCTACAGTCAATGTGCAGAACTAGTCACCCCCTACAGTCAATGTGCAGAACTAGTCACCCCCTACAGTCAATGTGCAGAACTATTCACCCCCTACAGTCAGTGTGCAGAACTATTCACCCCCTACAGTCAATGTGCAGAACTATTCACCCCCTACAGTCAATGTGCAGAACTAGTCACCCCCTACAGTCAATGTGCAGAACTATTCACCCCCTACAGTCAATGTGCAGAACTAGTCACCCCCTACAGTCAATGTGCAGAACTAGTCACCCCCTACAGTCAATGTGCAGAACTAGTCACCCCCTACAGTCAATGTGCAGAACTATTCACCCCCTACAGTCAATGTGCAGAACTAGTCACCCCCTACAGTCAGTGTGCAGAACTAGTCACCCCCTACAGTCAGTGTGCAGAACTAGTCACCCCCTACAGTCAGTGTGCAGAACTAGTCACCCCCTACAGTCAGTGTGCAGAACTATTCACCCCCTACAGTCAATGTGCAGAACTATTCACCCCCTACAGTCAGTGTGCAGAACTATTCACCCCCTACAGTCAATGTGCAGAACTAGTCACCCCCTACAGTCAATGTGCAGAACTATTCACCCCCTACAGTCAGTGTGCAGAACTATTCACCCCCTACAGTCAATGTGCAGAACTAGTCACCCCCTACAGTCAGTGTGCAGAACTAGTCACCCCCTACAGTCAGTGTGCAGAACTATTCACCCCCTACAGTCAATGTGCAGAACTATTCACCCCCTACAGTCAGTGTGCAGAACTATTCACCACCTACAGTCAATGTGCAGAACTATTCACCCCCTACAGTCAGTGTGCAGAACTATTCACCCCCTACAGTCAATGTGCATAACTATTCACCCCCTAAAGTCAGTACTCTGTAGAGACCCTTTTGCGGCAATCACAGCTCCAAGTCTCTTTGGATAAGTCTCTAGGAGCAGTTGCCACATCTGACCGCTGGGATTGTTGCCCGTTCCTCCTTGCAGAACGGCTCCGGCTCCTTCAGGTCGGATGTTTGCGCTTGTGAACAGCGATCTTTACGTCTGACCTCAGATCTTCTATTGGACTGAGATCTGGGCTGTGACTCGGCCGTTCCATCACATTTACATGTCTCCCCTTAAACCCCCCAAGTGTTGCTGTAGCCAGGGCCGGCCTTAGGTGCGAGCTAACCTTGTGGTGCTCCCCCCCCCCCCCCCTTACCCCTGGTCACATAAACATACACAAAGAGGAAAAAAATCTCTGAGTACAGTCTACAGATAATGTAGTAGTGTTACCTGCAGTCCTATGTAAAACCACAGATAACACTAGTGCTGATAATGTGGTAGTGTTACCTGCAGTCCTGTGTAAAACCACAGATAACACTAGAGCTGATAATGTAGTAGTGTTACCTGCAGTCCTGTGTAAAACCACAGATAACTCTAGTGCTGATACTGTAGTAGTGTTACCTGCAGTCCTGTGTAAAACCACAGATAACACTAGTGCTGATAATGTAGTAGTGTTACCTGCAGTCCTGTGTAAAACCACAGATAACACTAGTGCTGATAATGTGGTAATGTTACCTGCAGTCCTATGTAAAACCACAGATAACACTAGTAATGATAATGTGGTAATGTTACCTGCAGTCCTGTGTAAAACCACAGATAACACTAGAGCTGATAATGTGGTAGTGTTACCTGCAGTCCTATGTTAAACCACAGATAACACTAGTGCTGATAATGTAGTAGTGTTACCTGCAGTCCTGTGTAAAACCACAGATAACTCTAGTGCTGATACTGTAGTAGTGTTACCTGCAGTCCTGTGTAAAACCACAGATAACACTAGTGCTGATAATGTGGTAGTGTTACCTGCAGTCCTGTGTAAAACCACAGATAACACTAGAGCTGATAATGTGGTAGTGTTACCTGCAGTCCTATGTAAAACCACAGATAACACTAGTGCTGATAATGTAGTAGTGTTACCTGCAGTCCTGTGTAAAACCACAGATAACACTAGAGCTGATAATGTGGTAGTGTTACCTGCAGTCCTGTGTAAAACCACAGATAACACTAGAGCTGATAATGTGGTAGTGTTACCTGCAGTCCTGTGTAAAACCACAGATAACACTAGTGCTGATAATGTGGTAATGTTACCTGCAGTCCTATGTAAAACCACAGATAACACTAGTGCTGATAATGTGGTAATGTTACCTGCAGTCCTATGTAAAACCACAGATAACACTAGTGCTGATAATGTGGTAATGTTACCTGCAGTCCTGTGTAAAACCACAGATAACACTAGAGCTGATAATGTGGTAATGTTACCTGCAGTCCTATGTAAAACCACAGATAACACTGGAGCTGATAATGTGGTAGTGTTACCTGCAGTCCTATGTAAAACCACAGATAACACCAGTGTCGATCATGTGGAAGTGTTACCTGCAGTCCTTAGTGTGCCTCCCTGTGTCTATCGCACGGACTTCATGCTGGCGGCGCTGCCTCCTCTTCCTTCTTCTTCTTCTTCTCTTGCACAGAATGTTCTGAAGCAGCTGCGTCAAGACATAGGAACACCGTGGCCATGGTGACACACAGGAAGAGACACACATATACAGGGACGGACACGCACACACAGGGACAGACACGCACACACAGGGACGGACACGCACACACAGGGACGGACACACACACAGGGACGGACACACACACAGGGACGGACACACACACACAGGGACGGACACGCACACACACACAGGGACGGACACACACACACAGGGACGGACACGCACACACAGGGACGGACACACACACAGGGACGAACACACACACACAGGGACGGACACGCACACACAGGGACGGACACGCACACACAGGGACGGACACGCACACACAGGGACGGACACACACACACAGGGACGAACACACACAAACAGGGACGAACACACACACACAGGGACGAACACACACACACAGGGACGAACACACACACACAGGGACGGACACACACACACACAGGGACGGACACACACACACAGGGACGGACACGCACACACAGGGACGGACACGCACACACAGGGACGGACACACACACACAGGGACGAACACACACAAACAGGGACGAACACACACACACACAGGGACGGACACACACACACAGGGACGAACACACACACACAGGGACGAACACACACAGGGACGGACACACACACACACAGGGACGGACACACACACACACACAGGGACGGACACGCACACACAGGGACGGACACGCACACACAGGGACGAACACACACACACACAGGGATGAACACACACAGACGGACACACACACAGACGGACACACACACACAGGGACGAACACACACACACAGGGACGAACACACACACACAGGGACGAACACACACACAGAGACGGACACACACACAGGGACGGACACACACACACAGGGACGGACACACACACACAGGGACGAACACACACAAACAGGGACGAACACACACACACACACACACAGGGACGAACACACACAGACGGACACACACACAGACGGACACACACACACAGGGACGAACACACACACACAGGGACGAACACACACACACAGGGACGAACACACACACACACAGGGACGAACACACACAAACAGGGACGAACACACACACACAGGGACGAACACACACACACAGGGACGGACACACACAGGGACGAACACACACAAACAGGGACGAACACACACACAGGGACGAACACACACACAGGGACGAACACACACACAGGGACGGACACACACACAGAGACGGACACACACAGGGACGAACACACACAAACAGGGACGAACACACACAGGGACGAACACACACAGACGGACACACACACACACAGGGACGAACACACACACATAGACGGACACACACACACAGACGGACACACACACACACAGGGACGAACACACACACATAGACGGACACACACACACACACAGGGACGAACACACACACAGAGACGGACACACACACAGAGACGGACACACACACACAGGGACGAACACACACACAGAGACGGACACACACACAGGGACGGACACACACACACACAGGGACGGACACACACACAGGGACGGACACACACACACAGGGACGAACACACACACAGAGACGGACACACACACACACAGGGACGGACACACACACAGGGACGAACACACACACAGGGACGAACACACACACAGGGACGAACACACACACAGAGACGAACACACACACAGGGACGAACACACACACAGAGACGGACACACACACAGAGACGGACACACACACAGAGACGGACACACACACACAGTGACGAACACACACACAGGGACGAACACACACACAGGGACGAACACACACACAGGGACGGACACACACACAGAGACGGACACACACACAGAGACGGACACACACACAGAGACGGACACACACACACAGTGACGAACACACACACAGAGACGGACACACACACACAGTGACGAACACACACACAGAGACGGACACACACACACAGGGACGAACACACACACAGAGACGGAAACACACAAACAGGGACGAACACACACACAGAGACGGACACACACACAGAGACGGACACACACACACAGAGACGGACACACACACACAGAGACGGACACACACACACAGAGACGGACACACAGGGACGGACACACACACACACACAGGGACGGAGACAGTCTCTCACACACAGACAGTCTCTCACACACACACACACACAGAGACGGACACACACACACACAGGGACGAGCACACACACAGAGACGGACACACACACACAGAGACGGACACACAGGGATGGACACACAGGGACGGACACACACACACACACACACAGGGACGGAGACAGTCTCTCACACACAGACAGTCTCACACACACACACACAGGGACGGACACACACACAGGGACGGACACACACAGTCTCTCACACACAGACAGTCTCACACACACACACACAGGGACGGACACACACACACATACATACAATAAATATGATCACCACATGGCTCCTGCCTGTCTGCACTGGTAAAGCAGGGCATAGCTGGGCTATGCCAGGCTTTAGCAGAGTGGGCACAGGACAGTGGACACAGGGCACGATATGTATGCAAGCACAGCTGAGCGAGTGCAGGACAAGGGCCCGCATACACATTGCTCCTCCTGCCTGTCATACCACCCCCCCACCGGGCATTTTGGGGGGCATTAGGGGTTGGATGATGTGGAGTGTGCACATAGCCACCAATCATATCCCCCCCCCCCTCCTAAAGGTAACTGATGTGCTGGGGGGAGGGGAATATGATTGGTGGCACTGGCACACTCAACATCAGCAGCATGGATCAGAAGAAGAAGAAGAAATGGAGCTCAAAACGCCAAAATAGAAATTATTGTAAATATTTTATTATATCATAAAAAGACATCAAAATTACATATAACAAGATTACATATAAAATTACTTCTGGCATCGCACGGCTGAGGGCTTTCCCCGTCCTCAGCCGTGACCTTATGACCACAAGGGTGGCCCCCACTGGCAGATGGAATAACCAGGAGGGTATCTCCAGCAAAGCATGGCTGAAGAACCCCTCAGCTTCTGATCTCCAAAGAGGCTTTATAGCCCAAAGTGGCCACACCCAGACAGACACACAAGGAGAGGGAATTAACCCTTCCAACACTAACCAGGGAGTGAAACCACTTAAAGGGGAAGTGTCCAAATGCACAACACACTGCAATACTCACTGCAGCTGTTACCGTTGACAACGACATGTGTGGCAAACGTGTCCTGGGAGCCGGCCAAAAGGCCGAGACACTGCCACCACATGTACATACACCAAACGTTGCCACGGGCAGCTACAGTGAAGGGAAGATGTCACAGTGCACACCTAACATAAGACCTCATGCACACCAGACATACAGAGTGCATAACATACACACACAAGCAAAGTGCAACCGCATGCACAACATAGCCAGCTGCAAGGATACAGCTCAGGCTGCTATGCTGCCACATAAATACTGTTGCCAGCGGCAACCACAGGTGAGGCAAATACCACAGCCCTCACCTGTGATTGACAACAGACCAAACCGCTGACAACCGCATGCGGTTCAGGAGTCACGACCATGGCCGTGACAGTAGCTGACAGTTAGGCACCTATCCTTTAACCCTAGGGTACTTCCCATGTACACTGACTTGTGGCATCATATGACAGAGGCAGGTTTACAGTCACTGAGCTCTACCCGTGTGCTGGAGCAGCTTCTTGCAATGAATGTGGTTTAAACACATGAATTAGATAATTAGGGGTTCACATACTTTTGGCCATATATCTGTACATGTGAGTTATGTAGGTGTATGTATGGCTGCAGGCATGAGTCATCTTCATGTACACAAAAATGTGGTTCCTTCTGTTAAAGAAAGAAAAACCCACAATGGTCACTGAAATAACTTCTGAATTGTGGTTCAACAGAATCATTTCTAAAACTAAATAATGACCCCGGCCTGGAGATGATGGGCCTCTTACCTTAATACTCTCCTCGACAGTCTTTAGAGGTTTCTGTAACTCTCGATGAGACTTCTCTTCCTGTCCACAGGTATTTTGGCCACTCCTCATGAGGACACTCTTCCAGCTGTCTGAGGTGTGAAGGAGCCATCTCCAGACTTCTGGTTTCAGCTCCTTCCACAGAGGTTCAGTAGGATAAGGGCTCACAAAGGCCACTTCATAGTAGTCCAATGCTTTGCTCTTAGCCATTCTTGGATGTGTTTTGGGTCATTATGCTGTTGGACGACCAACGATCTGTGACTGAGACCAAGCTTTCTGACACTGGGCAGCACATTGTGCTCCAGAATGCCTTGGTAGTCTTGAGATTTAATTGTACCCTGCACAGATTCAAGACACCCTGTGCCAGATGCAGCAAAGCACCCCCAAAAAAATCCCTGAGCCGCCTCCATGTTTCACACTTTTTACAGTATTCATGTTGTGTCTGAACATAGAGCTGATGTGACTCGCCAAAAAGCTCCAATGTTGTCTCATCTGTCCAAAGGACATTCTCCCAGAGCCTTTGTGACTTGTCAATATGCATTTTGGCAAATTCGGTCTTGCTCTTTTATGATTTGCTCTCAACAGGGTTTCCTCTTTGGTCGTTGACTGTGTCAGATTTTGCAATCTCACGATGATGTACCTTGACCTTGGAGTTCACCTCTTACCTCTTTGGAAGTTGTTCTGGGCTCTTTGATTACCATTCATATTATCCACCTCCTCAATTTGTCATCATGCGGCCAAGTCCAGGGAGGTTGGCTACAGTCCTGTAGACCTTAAACTTCTGAATAACAAGTGCAACTGTAGTAACAGGAACATCAGGCTGTTTGGAGATGGTCTTATAGCCTTCACCTATAAAATATTTGTCTAGAATGTTCTTATCTCCTGAGACAACTCTCTCCTTTGCTTTCTTTGGTCCATGTTCAGTGTGGTATCCACCATGATACCAGACAGCACAGTGACCACTTTTCACCCTTTAAATAGGCAGACGGACTGAATACAACTCAAGAACCTGTGATGCTAATTACAGCACATACCTTAGTTTAACATGTCCCTATGGTCAAATTATATTCAATCTTTTCTAGGGGAACCATCATTTCTGTCCAGGGTCATCAGTCTGTTTTATAAATTATTCTGTTGAACCACAATTGAAAAGCAATGTCTGATTTTCATTTGCTGATTGGGAGTACATTTTTGTTTATTACTTTCGTCAGTTTGTTATTTTGGTGACGATTGTGGGGTTTTCTTTCTTTTAAAGGAAGGCTACCAAAAAGTGTGTTCACGTGTGTCTATATATTCGTGTGGTTACTTATGTTACACAGACTTCTGTTTTATTTCTCATCTATGGAGGAAATTGGTGGCTTTTCTCACGTGATGTTCTTCCTGCAGGTGGAGTTCCCTGACTACAATCCTCCACTCTATAATGCAGAGAGATATGACCGGGGAACATACAACCCAGCACAAGAGTAAGACACGATCTATCTTTATTAGATATTTCAGAAAGTCCTCACACCCTCTCACTGTCCTCACTCGCTCCTTGTGCTATCAGTTCCTCCATCATTCTACCCTCGATCCCATAAAAACGAATACCTCACAATGACATAAGTCTTCAGCCTCTTTACTCAGGACATACGTATTCAGCCTCTTTACTCAGGACATAAGTCTTTAGCCCCTTTGTTATGACACTTGATATTTAGCTCTGGGGCCTCCTATTTCTCTGGATCATCTCTGAGATGTTCTACACATTCATTGGAGTCACCTGTTGTAAATTGACAATGCAGAACAGAGCAAAAACCAAGCTATAACGAGAAAAGAACTGCCTGTAGAGCTCAGACAGGTTTGTGTGGAGGCACAGATCTGTAGAAGGGGCAAAGGGGATTTCTGCTGCATTGAAAGTTACCAAGGTCACAGTGGCCTCTATAATTATTACATGGAAGAACAACCAGTACTCTTCCTAGAGCTACCCCCAAAATAAGTAATCTGAGACAAGGACCTTGGTAAGAGAGGTGACCATGAACCCAGTGGTCACTCTGGCTGAACTTCAAAGATCCTGTTTGCAGATGGGAGACAGATCCAGAAGGTCAACCATCATTGAAGCCTCAGCCAATCTGGGCTTTATGGCAGAGTGCCTCTCCTCAGTGAAAGACACATAAAAGCCACCTGGAGTTTGTACAAAAGCACCCAAAGGACTGTCAGACTGTGAGAAACAAGATTCTCTGCTCTGATGAAATTAAGATTGAACTTTGTGGCCTCAATTCTAAGCGTCATGTCTGGAGGACACCAGGTGCCGCTCAGCACCTGCCCAATACCATCCCTACAGTGAAGCATGGTGGTGGTAGCATCATGCTGGGGGGACAGGGAGACTGGTCAGGGCGGATGGAAAGCTGAATGGAGCAAAATACATAGATACTCTTAAATAAAGACCTGATCCAAAGCACTCTGGATCTCAGACTGAGCCGAAGGTTCACCTTCCAACAAGACAATGACCTTAAGCACACGGCCAGGACAACATAGGAGCGGCTTAGGAACAACTCTGGGAGAGAAAATGTCCTTGGGTGGCCCAGCCAGAGCCTTGAACCCAATGGAACATCTCTGGAGAGACCTGAAAATGACTGTCCACCGATGGCATTCATCCAATCTGACTGAGCTGGAGAGGATCTGCAGATATAAGTGAATGACAATCCCAAAATCCAGGTGTAAACCTTGTGGCATAATCTCCAAGAAGACTGGGGGCTGGAATCACTGCCAAAGGGGCATCAACTAAGTCCTGAGGAAAGGGGCTGCAGACTTATGTCCCGAGTAAAGGCGCTGCAGACTTATGTCCCGAGTAAAGGGGCTGCAGACTTATGTCCCGAGTAAAGGGGCTGCAGACTTATGTCCCGAGTAAAGGGTCTGAAGACTTATGTCCCGAGTAAAGGGTCTGAAGACTTATTGTCTGGAGACAAAAGTTGTGCATGTAGGACTTTTGTCTCTTGCTTGAAAATCATCTTCTGAGCGGAAACATAACGGACCACATTATAGTCTATGGGGTCCTTATGCTCTGTTTGGCTCAGTTATGTGCCTTCTCCTAAACAGAGCAGGAGAACGGAAAGGCTGAACGGTGATGTGAACGAAGCCTTATGCCCGTGTGAGGTGTTAGTTTTCCCCTCTCAGCAAATATTTCTCACCTTCTCTATTCACTTTCTCATTCTGAGGACTGAGGGCAGAACGATGGGGGACTAACAGCACAAGGAGCGGGAGGACACTGAGAGGGTGTGAGGATTTTCCAAAGGCACTGTAAGTGAAGTGAGCCAATGCTCCAGCTGAGTGGCCATGATGAGAGCAGTGTGGAGTCATTGCTTAACTATCCAAAGATTATGAAAAGGGAAAAACAAAACCATAATCCAGCGAAGCGGCAGATGGGGGGGGGGGGGGGGGGGGTGACAACTCATGCAGGACATTGGTTGTCAGTATCAGTAGATAGATGTGTAGTGAGCAATGGCAGGTGGTCAATAATATTTGTGATGTCTCCACAGAATGCAGCAGCAGAAGAGGAAATACAATGGTGTGGACGGACTACTGGATTTCCGCAGCTGCCTGGGAACATATCAAGTGGAGAACGGACTCCCCCTGTAAGTGCCCAGTGGTGACCGGGTAGAAGACAGGGCCGGTGTGGAGGGGCCTGGAGAATGAACATATTCACTGCACTCCACCGCCCTGCGTCACGGCACTCCACCGCCCTGCGTCACGCCACTCCACCGCCCTGCGTCACGGCACTCCACCGCCCTGCGTCACGCCACTCCACCGCCCTGCGTCACGCCACTCCACCGCCCTGCGTCACGGCACTCCACCGCCCTGCGTCACGGGACTCCACCACCCTGCGTCACTGCACTCCACCACCCTGTATCACGCCACTCCACCGCCCTCTGTCACGCCACTCCACCGCCCTGCGTCACGGCACTCCACCGCCCTGCGTCACTGCACTCCACCACCCTGTATCACGCCACTCCACCGCCCTGTATCACGGCACTCCACCGCCCTGTATCACGCCACTCCACCGCCCTGTATCACGCCACTCCACCGCCCTGTATCACGGCACTCCACCGCCCTGCATCACGGCACTCCACCGCCCTGTATCACCGCACTCCACCGCCCTGCATCACGGCACTCCACCGCCCTCTATCACGGCACTCCACCGCCCTGTATCACGGCACTCCACCGCCCTGTATCACTGCACTCCACCGCCCTGTATCACCGCACTCCACCGCCCTGCATCACGGCACTCCACCGCCCTGTATCACCGCACTCCACCGCCCTCTATCACGGCACTCCACCGCCCTGTATCACTGCACTCCACCGCCCTGTATCACTGCACTCCACCGCCCTGTATCACGGCACTCCACCGCCCTGTATCACGGCACTCCACCGCCCTCTATCACGGCACTCCACCGCCCTGTATCACCGCACTCCACCGCCCTGCATCACGGCACTCCACCGCCCTCCATCACGGCACTCCACCGCCCTGCATCACGGCACTCCACCGCCCTGCATCACGGCACTCCACCGCCCTGTATCACGGCACTCCACCGCCCTGTATCACGGCACTCCACCGCCCTGTATCACGGCACTCCACCGCCCTGTATCACGGCACTCCACCGCCCTGTATCACGGCACTCCACCGCCCTGTATCACGGCACTCCACCGCCCTGTATCACGGCACTCAACCGCCCTGTATCACGGCACTCCACCGCCCTGTATCACGCCACTCCACCGCCCTCTATCACGGCACTCCACCGCCCTGTATCACGCCACTCCACCGCCCTCTATCACGGCACTCCACCGCCCTGTATCACCGCACTCCACCAGTCCTCTATCACGCCACTCCACCGCCCTGTATCACGCCACTCCACCGCCCTGTATCACGGCACTCCACCGCCCTGTATCACGGCACTCCACCGCCCTGTATCACGGCACTCCACCGCCCTGCATCACGGCACTCCACCGCCCTCTATCACGGCACTCCACCGCCCTGCATCACGCCACTCCACCGCCCTGCATCACGCCACTCCACCGCCTTGCATCACGGCACTCCACCGCCCTGTATCACCGCACTCCACCGCCCTCTATCACGGCACTCCACCGCCCTGCATCACGGCACTCCACCGCCCTGCATCACGGCACTCCACCGCCCTCTATCATGGCACTCCACCGCCCTCTATCACGCCACTCCACCGCCCTCTATCACGGCACTCCACCGCCCTCTATCACGGCACTCCACCGCCCTCTATCACGCCACTCCACCACCCTCTATCACGGCACTCCACCGCCCAGTATCACGGCACTCCACCGCCCTCTATCACGGCACTCCACCGCCCAGTATCACGCCACTCCACCGCCCAGGGTCACGCCACTCCACCTTCTCACATATCACGGAACTCAGCTATTCCATATAACGTGTGACTGGTGATGTGTAGACTCCAAACATCACTGACTGATTACTCCTCATCCACTGGTCAATGTTGACTTTCTCTTTGTGGATCCCACATTAACCTCATGAAGATAGAAGCTGTGGTAACATTCTCATCTCATTCTCAAACCCCCAGGAATCCAATGGGAAGAACCGGACTGAGAGGAGTTGGGAGTCTGCGCTGGTTTGGACCTAATCACTCCCTGCACCCAGTACTGACCCGGTGAGGAGAAATGAGTGGTACATGTTAGATCCCTGACAGTATATGAAGGAGGGGGCAGATATACACATAACTGAATGCTCCATAGGGACATATAGGCGGTCTGTAGAGAATATCGTCCTATCATTCCCATCAGTACTGCTGCTGATTGTGGATTGTGTTAGCCAGATCGTCATGCGTCTCTATCCTTCATCTACAGGTGGAGTAGAAACAAAGAGGGTGGTCTTAATAAGAAGATGTCCCGGAGAACGCTGGAGGTCCTGGTTGTGAAGATGAGGGGTAATGAGCTGTGGGCACTGCCAGGGGTAAGCTGTGGGGATCTGCCAAGGATGAATGTACTATTTGCTAAGGAGGAAGACTAGCTCTGTATAAGATTGCCTAGGATTCTGGGTAACTCTATATGTTGCATCACAGGGGACTCTTGAACCTGGGGAACAGGTTCCGCTTAAGTTCCAAGTCCTCCTCAATCGTGGATATCTGAGTGAGTTCTTGGCCTTGCTTGGTGCTGGGACGGAGGTTAGTATATTGGTTTGAATGGGGCTTCCAGAGTTTACAACTTTGTGGGAAATATAAGACAATATGGTGTCTGACAATTTATATGACCAATGTGATGTGGATTTACCTCAGATTTTCCATGGTTACCTGGATGATCCACGAAACACGGATAATGCTTGGATCGAGACCTTGGCCATTAATATTCACTTTGACACTCAAGAATCTAACAACAGATTTATTCAGGTAATCGACAAAAACCAAAGCATAATGGAGAACCAATTCCCTCTTCTGCACGATTGTCTTTATCGACTTCCATGACTCCTCCTCTCCTGCTGCAGGACATTTTATATAAAGTACTTTGTAGTAGAGCTGAAATTAGGTCCACAGTCAACAACGCAGAGGCCCCTGGGCAAGAGCCGGTATATGGGCCACTTGTGCCTACTGTCTCAGCATAGAGCCCCTCTTTGTGTCCTTAACATTCCACCACTGATCCATGAAAACTCCTCAGCTCAGTCCTTGCTGGGTCCCTATGGAACTTCCCTATGAAATGCCCACCTGCTGCAGAGAATGGCTGACAGAATGTGTGGGGGGAAATGGTGGAGCGCGTCTATGGGTCAAATCACTTTCTTCTAGTCTCTATATTTGTCTATTGAGTTATCCCTGAGCTCTTCATTATACAGCTACACCACCAACCAAAAAGGAAAGACAATATAATGTGGCTGTGGTAGTCCTCTGGAGTTCCCACCCCACCCGGATGTCCTAGCACAGGCATGCTCAACCTGCGGCCCTCCAGCTGTTGTAAAACTACAACTCCCACAATGCCCTGCTGTAGGCTGATACCTGTAGGCTGTTCGGGCATGCTGGGAGTTGTAGATTTGCAACAGCTGGAGGACTGCAGTTTGAGGATGCCTGTCCTAGCATATGGTTGGGTCTATAGAGGTTCTAAGTCATTCTATAATTCTGCAAACTGTTTATGGAAAATACACTTGGGACGTTTTAATACTTCAGTATTGCTCTCATTTATCAGCTGCTCTTCGGATCGGAGTACTTTCCACTAATGACATTTGTTTTGTTGTAGAACTTAAAAGAGTCTGATTTTGAGGTGTCACTCCGGTGGCAGCTCCTGGACCACAAGATCCCCCTATATGCCAACGAGAAGGAGATCCTTCAGAGGACAGCAGAGCATCTGAACGCTCACTACTGAGTGACAAGTCAGTCCCTCTCAGAACTTATGGGCACCTCAATTATAGCCTGAACACAAAGTGAATCAGGGACTGAGGACACAAGCGGCCAAAGAACCAAAAAGACCCATAGCTGCACTTACAGGAAACCTAAAGGAACCACAAAGACTAAAGATCACAGGAGAAGCTGCCGTCACCTTAAGAAATGACCAGCACTGAACCCTCCTGCTACAAACACAATCGGCCATAGACTCGCTCATCTGAAGAAAAGAGACAGAACCTACTGGAAAATGTAGACCCGGACAGTTCTCTAGTGGCGTGATGATACCACAACCTTCCACTCAAAGAATCCCAGTATTATAACACAATGGTGGGAAGTAATGACCACCATCACATGTAGAGTCAGAATAAACAAAAGGAGGCCACCCACCATGTGCCACATATAATAACAGGGTGGTTTTTTGTGTGGCAAATCTTTGTGACCCCCCCAGAACATTGTGACCCCCCCCAGTACATTTGTAGTGTTACAAGACATGACCAGTCCTCCCAGTATTATAATACTAGAGTAGGCTGTAATGGGGAAGAGTGAAATTCTTGAAATTCGTTTCATGTCCAATTTGTCAAATTTTTGAAAACCTTAGCTTTATATCTGAATTGATTCTATGTAAATCGAAGTTAATCCAATTGCCCTGAAACTTGGTATAAACCTCCTTCTGGTCTCCTTTTTATGAAAACATGTCATCTTTTTTTGTAAATTGTTTACAGATTTTTGTGCTTTTTCTCTCTACCCTTCCCTTTTAAACTCCTGAATGCAATGACACTTACATACAGAGCCATGGGTAAACACAGGGGTGACTGCATTAACGAATAGCGTGTTTAATATCCTGCTGCGACATCACACGTGCTCTGCTTCTTCATATTTCATTATATGGGGCAAATGGTGTTTAAACACACGGTGTTATGCAAAAAAACTGGATTGTTGGGACCAAGTGTCCAAAAATTAGGCCTCAACGAGGGCAGAATCCTCTTTATACACACACGTTAATCTCACAAGAAAAAGCGGCTTGTTCTGCACAAGCATCAAAAAATAAAGCCTTAATGGGGGCAGGATGACTGCCTGTATTTATACACGCACAAGCGTTGTCAGAAGAAACAGTGTCTTGTTCTGAACAAGCCTTGAAGAATTCTCCCTTTCAGTTTAAAGTAGCAGTACAGTGTGGATGTGGAAAGGGTAGGGTAATAGTGGCATGTGGCTGCAGCAGTAGCAGCCAAAAAATAAGTAGAATAAGCCACGGCACTCCAAATGGATCCAATTAACTTCTTTATTACACCTTGTGCAGCAACGTTCCAACCAAAGGTCTTTATCAAGCTCCCAGTACACAAATGACATAGTGACCATTAAATACTATCCCATGGCCTCGCATTGGTTACAGCTGAGCCCTACCCATTAACCCCCTACATACTTCCTAGAATCTTATACATATTATAGCATCACCATTATCCTTCCCCTATAACATACTTTTGCATGCTGCGCCGCCATGCTGCAGGAGACTCCGTCTGACCCTCTTCGCTCAGGTGTGTCCAAATATTCGCGCGCTGATCAGTGAAACCTCGGCGTCCCTAGGTTCAATCTGCGCGTGCGCGATGTCCTCACTTCCGCCCTTCTATGCGCACTTCCGCCAGGTTATGCGCTTTTATGCCCCGAAATTCCGGTTCACATGACTCTACCGCTCCAGTGACGTAATGTCACCTGATCCTGCATCGGTCTCACGGCAACACCTATGTAGTAGCATAGCATCACCTGACCTTCCGTTATCATGCTGCAGGACGCTAAAGCGCAGTGACGTCAGATATTGAGACAACCTCTAGACGGAGTCTCTCGGTTAAGTGATGTAGGCGGCCTGGTGCACACCATAGAAGGACATTTAGAGTTAGACAGCCATATATTAGATGCATCACCTGACCTTCCGTTATCATGCTGCAGGACGCTAAAGCGCAGTGACGTCAGATATAGAGACAACCTCTAGGCGGGGTCTCTCGGTTAAGTGATGTAGGCGGCCTGGTGCACACCATAGAAGGACATTTAGAGTTAGACAGCCATATATTAGATGCATCACCTGACCTTCCGTTATCATGCTGCAGGATGCTAAAGCGCAGTGACGTCAGATATAGAGACAACCTCTAGGTGGGGTCTCGGTTAAGTGATGTAGGCGGCCTGGTGCACACCATAGAAGGACATTTAGAGTTAGACAGCCATATATTATATATATACAATATTATTCACAAGATACTGCAACGAAGGGATCCAACGTGACATCCTTTTAGGGGTACATCCATCACAGCTTCAGTGGAGCCATAGAGTGAATTGCATGGTGTTTATTCAAAAGGCTGTTCTAGCAGGTCCTCCACCATTCATCCAGTGGCTGGTGTATAGAGCAAGCGTTCCGGGGGTAGTGAGCCCTCAGTCCACAAGCCCATCCAGGGGGAGTGTGTGGGGTTACCCTCCTCTGACTGGATAGGTCCTCCTCATTCCCCCATACCCTCCTAACACTTGTGGTTAGAGCCGCTATATCAGTATCCAGCTCCATTTCACTGCATTGACATTAGTCTTATCCCCAAGATATGAGAACTAGATCCCTATGATTACAGTCTCCATGCACTATCTGTATTGTTTCTGGTGCGGACCTCGGCAACCTCTCATCACCATCCAGAGACTTACATGGTAGGTTCTCCTACTCCGCTGATTAGCTGTAGATCTCCCAGATACGGTTCTCCCACAGTATGTGCTGCTGCATCTAGGGACAAGGAAAAAAGATAAAAAGATAAACTGATTACATAAAAATGGAGATGCCAAAAATAAACTGGAGGGTTAAATATTATACATATATAAAAAACAGGGTTAATAGAAGGGGAGGACTAGCAATGGTTGATGCATAGGATTGAACGATGCGGCGCTAGGGTCCGGAGAGGTAGGTGGGCGGTGCCAATACTTTGAGATCAGGTGACCGATGACGCGACGGAACATGACTGACTATTGGCCGGGTACTGACTGGGCACGCCCCCCTATGCAAGGAGTAGTTGATCGGCTCAATTAGGGAAAGCTTAATGGATGTGTTCGGATTGGCTGAACCTAGATGTCAGGGGTATATAGGAGGCCAGTATGGAGGAAGTCAGTATGCCCCAAGAGGAAGCAATTCAGCGAAACGATCGTCGGGCGGCTGCTTCAGACCAGGGTCAGTAGGTATAAATTGCACTTGCACTTTAAATTGTGATCTTTTTCCCCCGTTCCTTTTGCAGTCCCTGCCCAGTGTTGGCTGCACCCAGGCTCACACTCCTTTAATGTTTGGAGTGTTCATGTCCTGGGTGCTATTACCACTATAGGTGCCCCACTGGGCGGATACTGCTCTATATTTGTGTATGGGGGGATACTAGTCCCTTATTGCTTTGGAGCTTACTCTGTTTTTATACAAATTATTTGTAACACCGTAGTGTTCCCATTATGTGCTGTTTTTGTATATGTTTTAATTGATATACCATTCAATGTTTTTGGATATCCAATAAAGGAAATAATTAATTAATAATTGCTCTCTGTGTGGCTGCTCCTTGAGCTGTGTAGGTGATAATGCGAATAACTCCATGCGAGATATTTATGAGATAGTTGTTTTTTGGTGTTTTATATATAAAAAACAGGGCTACTTAGCCTAGTGTTTAGGTTATATAAACGCATATCTCGGGTTCAGAAGAGGGAGCCAACCTTGAGTTCCTTGTTCAGGCGCTTTGGCTCCATGGTCTCCAGCTCATAGATCCACCTCAGCTCTTTCTAACAGCTTTTCCCTGTCTCCATCCTCCTCAACACGGGGACACCATCGATGATCCTATACCTTAGCTGAGAGACATTGGGCCAGATTTGTCACGACTCTGACGCTCACTCCACTTTCACATATGGCTAATGTCAGTTTTAGCCAAGTCAGATTTATGATCGGCCCTTTAAGACTGTAATAAATGTGGTTTGACGGTAGCAGTTTATCCGTCAGTAAGCAGCTTTACAAAAGTCGCATGTTTTTATGAAAAAGTCGCATGTTCTATTAAAAAGTCTCATAAGATAAGCATGGTCCTCACTGGAGTGAAATTGCGACTTTTTTGCGACTTTTTAAATAGTCCCAATAGTAAATCTGTCTAGAGATTAATTTACATAAGAAAACACGCCCACTTTCAGAAAACTGGCGAGCACAGTGCAGAGCAGAAAAAAGTCGCAAATCTGTGCGCAGTTTAAGCGATTGGGACTTTTTCCCTCCATTATTCTGACCTGAGCTAATGATAAATCTGGCCCATTGTGTTTATGTCTCCAAACGTGTTCCGGTACCGGCGGCACCTCCGCCTCTTCCTCACTTTCCTGGTTTTAGCTAACAGCTTCCATATTGTGTACCTGTGCTGGTTTACAGGGCTGAGTCGTCTCTCCAATATAGAGAAGGCCACACGGGCACTGCAAACTGTAGATGACAAAATCCGTAGTGCACGTGTAGTGTCCTCTGATGTCGTATTCTTTCCCCGTTCTAGGGTGGCAGAAGGAGTCACCCTTGATTAGGCCGCCGCAATTGCAGCAGCCCAAGCAAGGGTAACAGCCCCTTCTACCAACCTCAGCTGATGTCAGACTATCCTTAAAGCGAACCTTTCACCAGGATTTCACTTAATAAACTATTACCAGTACCTTATAGATGATCCTCATTGTGTTTCAATGCATTCTTGTGCCGCTTTCCTGGGATGGATATTCCTGAAAACGACTTATAAAGTCCTCGTCTCCAGCTCCTGAAGTCAAGGGGGTAGCCCTCCCCTCACTCCGGGCTGTACCTCCCCTGCCCTAACCCCGCCTCTAAGTAGTGTAACTGACACCCGGCTCAGTCGGACTCGAGCGCGATCCTGTAACTGAATCGCACATGCGCCGTCCCCGATGCCTGCCTGTCTTCTCTTCCTCACGCGAGATTTAGTTACAGGATCGCGTTTGAGTCCGACGGCGCATGCGCCACCTGTACAAGCGCGGTCCCAGCGACTGAGCCGGGTGTCAGTTACACTGCTTAGAGGCGGGGTTAGGGCAGGGGAGGTACAGCCCCGAGTGAGGGGAGGGCTACCCCCTTGACTTCAGGAGCTGGAGACGAGGACTTTATAAGTCGTTTTTTTCAGGAATATCCATCCCAGGAAAGCGGCACAAGAATGCATTGAAACACAATGAGGATGATCTATAAGGTACTGGTAATAGTTTATTAAGTGAAATCCTGGTGAAAGGTTCGCTTTAATATTTCTAGGTCTTTTATATGACATCAGTGGGGGGGGGGGGTGGAATTCAATTACCTTTGGGAAGGATTGTGTCAGTAGGTGCCAATTATGCCTCAATATGTCAGAGATGCGATTGCTCATTCTTGTGTATGTCTCCTACTTGCCTTGTGTTCCTCCCTCTTTGTTGTTAGTAGTTGCTGTCGATCGCTATTCCTAGCTTTTTCTAGATGTCGGTCTACCAATTTTTTGGGATACTTCCTATCCCTAAATCTTTGTCCCATTTTTTTCAATCTATCATCTACCAAGTTTTCTTCTGACACTATTCTTCTTGCCCATAAGAATTGGCTTGTGAATAACATTGAATATATCTAATATATGTTGTATAATGTAGAGAGAGAATCTGAATCGCACCTCCTCATTCCTATACTAATGACTACTGTACGTAATTTGCAGCATTTCGTTTGATAAAACATGGCTATACAGCACAAGTATCAAACATTTGCTGTGCACTATGAAGAGGCATTAGTATACAGTTTGATCAAAGAGCACCTTGTCGCGGTAGGTGGGCCTATGCTCCTTGATCAAACTGTATACTAATGCCTCTTTTAGTGCACAGCAAATGATTGATACTTGTGCTGTATAGCCATGTTTTATCAAACGAAATGCTGCAAATTACGTACAGTGGTCATCAGTATAGGAATGAGGAGGTGCGATTCAGATTCTCTCTACATTATACAATTTATATCTAATATATGGTTGTCTAAATCTAAATGTCCTTCTATGGTGTGCACCAGGCCGCCTACATCACTTAACCGAGAGACTCCGCCTAGAGGTTGTCTCAATATCTGACGTCACTGCGCTTTAGTGTCCTGCAGCATGATAACGGAAGGTCAGGTGATGCATCTAATATATGGTTGTCTAACTCTAAATGTCCTTCTATGGTGTGCACCAGGCCGCCTACATCACTTAAAGGGATTCTGTCACCTCCCCTAACCCAAAAAACGATTTTAAAGCAGCCATGCAGCACAGCTTACCTGGATTAAGCTGTGCTCTTTTATCTTGTAATCCGTCCAGCAGTTTCTGCAAAAAACGACTTTTATTGATATGCAAATGAGTCCTGAAGGTGCCCAGAGGGGCATTTTGTTCCTCTTAGGCCTCGTTCACACGTCAGTGTTCGGCCAGTGATTTCCATCAGTGATTTGTGAGCCAAAACCAGGTGCAACTCTAAACACAGAACAGGAGCAGATCTTTCCCTTCTACCTCATGTCTGTGGAGGCTCCACTTGTGGTTTTGGCTTACAAATCACTGATGGAAATCACTGACCAAACACTGAAGTGTGAACGAGGCCTTAGTGAGCCCAGTACCGCCCCTCTTTCAGTGCCCAGCCCGCCTTCCTTGTACTGTCTAACCGCCGCCCCCAGCCTGCCACAGCCTCTCCTCCCTCTCCTCCCCCTCCCTCACGCCGAACAAACTCTCGCACAGGCGCAGTACCCACTGAGGGCTGCGCCTGTGCGATCAGCAGGAGACTGAGGGCAGGAGCTTCATCCTCGTCACTGGGCATGCGCCGAGCCCAGTGACGTCCGATGCTCGCTCTGCCCTCAGTGGGTACTGCGCCTGTGCGAGAGTTCGTTCGGCGTGAGGGAGGGGGAGGAGGAGGAGAGGCTGTGGCAGGCTGGGGGCGGTTAGACAGTGCAAGGAAGGCGGGCTGGGCACTGAAAGAGGGGCGGTACTGGGCTCTCTAAGAGGAACAAAACGCCCCTCTGGGCACCTTCAGGACACATTTCCTTATCAATAAAAGTCGTTTTTTGCAGTAACTGCTGGACGGATTGCAAGATAAAAGAGCACAGCCTAATCCAGGTAAGCTGTGCTTCATGGCTGCTTTAAAATCGTTTTTTGGGTTAGGGGAGGTGACAGAATCCCTTTAACCGAGACCCCGCCTAGAGGTTGTCTCTATATCTGACGTCACTGCGCTTTAGCGTCCTGCAGCATGATAACGGAAGGTCAGGTGATGCTATGCTACTACATAGGTGTTGCCGTGAGACCGATGCAGGATCAGGTGACATTACGTCACTGGAGCGGTAGAGTCATGTGAACCGGAATTTCGGCGCATAAAAGCGCATAACCTGGCGGAAGTGCGCATAGAAGGGCGGAAGTGAGGACATCGCGCACGCGCAGATTGAACCTAGAGAAGCCGAGGTTTCACTGATCACTGAATATTTGGACACACCTGAGTGAAGAGGGTCAGACGGAGTCTCCTGCAGCATGGCGGCGCGGCATGCAAAAGTATGTTATAGGGGAAGGATAATGGTGATGCTATAATATGTATAAGATTCTAGGAAGTATGTAGGGGGTTAATGGGTAGGGCTCAGCTGTAACCAATGCGAGGCCATGGGATAGTATTTAATGGTCACTATGTCATTTGTGTACTGGGAGCTTGATAAAGACCGTTTGGTTGAAACGTTGCTGCACAAGGTGCAATAAAGAAGTTGGATCCATTTGGAGTGCCGTGGCTTATTCTACTTATTTTTTGGCTATTACAGGAACCCCTGGACCAGGATCCAACGCTACGGGCACCACCACATATTGGAACTACTGTAACAACAGTGAGTAGTGCTGGCCTATGTGCTATTTAATGTACATGGAACAGACAAGGCAGTAGATGTGTGCGCAGCTGGGATGGTATTAGTAGTACTGGCAACTGTAAGATAAGTATTAGCAGGAAGGGAATGGCAGTGGCAGCAGCAGCAGCCAAACGGTACAGAACATGATGGTAGGCAGGCAGAGAGCACAGTGCCAGTGGAGGCAGCAGCAGCCAAGAGGTACAGAACATGATGGTAGGCAGGCAGAGAGCACAGTTCCAGTGGAGGCAGCAGCAGCCAAACGGTACAGAACATGATGGTAGGCAGGGAGCACAGTGCCAGTGGAGGCAGCAGCAGCCAAACGGTACAGAACATGATGGTAGGCAGGCAGAGAGCACAGTGCCAGTGGAGGCAGCAGCCAAACGGTACAGAACATGATAGTAGGCAGGCAGAGAGCACAGTGCCAGAGGAGGCAGCAGCAGCCAAGAAGTACAGAACATGATGGTAGGTAGGCAGAGAGCACAGTTCCAGTGGAGGCAGCAGCAGCCAAACGGTACAGAACATGATGGTAGGCAGGGAGCACAGTTCCAGTGGAGGCAGCAGCAGCCAAACGGTACAGAACATGATGGTAGGCAGGCAGAGAGCAGAGTGCCAGTGGAGGCAGCAGCAGCCAAATGGTACAGAACATGATGGTAGGCAGGCAGCGAGCACAGTGCCAGAGGAGGCAGCAGCAGCCAAACGGTACAGAACATGATGGTAGGCAGGCAGAGAGCACAGTTCCAGTGGAGGCAGCAGCAGCCAAACGGTACAGAACATGATGGTAGGCAGGCAGAGAGCACAGTGCCAGAGGAGGCAGCAGCAGCCAAATGGTACATAACATGATGGTAGGCAGGCAGAGAGCACAGTGCCAGAGGAGGCAGCAGCAGCCAAATGGTACATAACATGATGGTAGGCAGGCAGGGAGCACAGTGCCAGTGGAGGCATCAGCAGCCAAACGGTACAGAACATTATGGTAGGCAGGCAGAGAGCACAGTGCCAGAGGAGGCAGCAGCAGCAGCCAAACAGTACAGAACATGATGGTAGGCAGGCAAAGAGCACAGTGCCAGTGGAGGCAGCAGCGGCCAAACGGTACAGAACATGATGGTAGGCAGGCAGAGAGCACAGTGCCAGTGGCATGATAGGGCACAGTCAGCAAGGGTAGAGCTATTAATTGGCCTCAGCTGGAGGAGTCTGAAAATCCTCTCGGATCCATGCTTTGGACACTGGTGGAGGACAACTTGGTCCATTTGGGTGTCACAACGCCTCCACCACAATGAAAACATTCTCTGAGATGACACTGGAGGCTGGGCTAGAGAAAACAAACAGAACATAGCAGGCCAGTTTGGGCCACTGTTCCAGTATAACTGCCCAGTAGTCAATAGGGTTAGAGAACACAGTATGCACAGAAGAAAGTCCAGGTAGGACTGAATCTAGGTGCTAAAGGTAGTAGGTCTCCACTTGGCACATGAAACAATTGCTCCAACATGCTTGTGCCTGCAGAGAGGATGGGATGCGGATGATTCTGCAGGGTGGCCTTCCTTTTAGACATGAAGGTGGCAAGTGTCTGCATGCTGAAAGCTGCAGCAAGCTGCGTACACAGTGTTTCCTGGCAATAATGTAATTTAGCCTGCCTTTCGAAGGGAGTAAAACATTCCTCCATTTTGCTTTGATAGCGAGGGTCTAAAAGCATGGCTATCTAGTAATCATCACTGCTTCATGTGAATGATATGCCTGTCAGTACATAAGCAAGCATGCATGCAGATTGCCATTTTGGCCAGCGTACCCAAGGATCCAATTCTTTCCAGCTCTGCCGCTGCGATGACTGGGTGTCTTATTGTCACATTAAGCTTCCTGCTCTTCCTCCATCAACAACTCCTCCTCCTCCTCTGAACTTTTTCCTTGTGGGTCCCCAACAACGACAGGGCGCACAGCAAGATGTGTTAGCTACCCTTCTTCCATCATCGTCCCTTGCATCAATGTGGGAATGGAATCATTTAAAGAGGACCTTTCACTACTCTACAAACGAAAAACTAACTATACCTGTGGGCAGAGCGGCGCCCAGGGGTCCCCCTGCACTTACTAGTAAGTCTGGGCGCTGCTCCGTTCGCCCGGTATAGGCTCCGGTGCCTGCGCTCCCTCTGACTGTTTTCTTGTAGGAGGCGTGTCCCTTGCTGCACTGCTGGCCAATCGCAGCGCACAGCTCATAGCCTGGCTATGAGCTGTGCGCTGCGATTGGCCAGCAGTGCAGCAAGGGACACGCCTCCTACAAGAAAACAGTCAGAGGGAGCGCAGACACCGGAGCCTATACCGGGCGAACGGAGCGGCGCCCAGACTTGCTAGTAAGTGCAGGGGGACCCCTGGGCGCCGCTCTGCCCACAGGTATATAGTTAGTTTTTCGTTTGTAGAGTAGTGAAAGGTCCTCTTTATGTCACAGTTTTTCCTACTAACAAATTTGTAGTCTCTGCAAATGGCTTAAGCAGGTAACAGACCTCGAAACATCTGCTCCCTGCTGAGACAAAATCACGCACCGCTTTACACTGCTCCTACGGACGCTCTACCGTCTGCTAAGCATAATTCAGCAAGTTGCAGATTAAGCAGTGTAAGGTTAGACCGTTCTGTCGATCCAAGTCCAGGAGACCATTCCCCGCCACATTAAGAATGGTTGAAATGTGAAGACAGTCTCCTAAACATCGCCAACACCTTCTGCAAGCCAGTGCACATTTTCAAAAAGCGTCATGACTAGAGATATCCCATGCATCATGCAGGAAGCATGTGTTATCTCCCTAAATGCAGCATGGCCACAATGTTCTGGTCGTTTTCACTGACCACCTTGACCAGTTGGAGTTGGCGGGATGACTGCTAGTGGGATTACTGGCTGATGTACTTTAGCAGGTGATCGACTGTGCGGCTACTCAGCTCCAACACCGCCTGGCAACACTTGACTTTACACATATAATAAAAGGGAAAGGGATTGTCAGGGTAACAATTACCAGGGATAGTGCAGCCGTAAACCGCCCAGCCCCACTCTGCCACGTGACCAACCTCCTCTAAGGGTATTGTCTAAATGAACCCCATGCTCTTCACAGGACCTCAGATGATGGGGATAAACCTTCCCGAGAGGACCACCAGGTTGCTAGCTCTTGAGGAGGATTGGCACACAAAGCAGTTAGTCCAGACAGACCAGGCGGTATCAGAGGTAAGGATTTAGTCAACAGGCCGAGGCAAAGCAAGACCAAGGATGAGGTAGAGGCGTAGTCGTAAAAGCAATGTGTCAGGGCAGGCGGCACAGATACAGGTCAAGCAATCTGGGTCAGCAACAGGAAAGTGGAGACATAGCAGGCAAGGGTTAGACAGGAAGAGGAATCCAGAAGAAGCACAGGTCAGGAACACAGGAACTCAGGCACAGACAAATTCCACCTTTGCAGGACACAAGGACCTTTGATGCTCAGGCACCATGGGAAGGGGGCTTGACCACTAACGTATATAGGTGCAGGAGGGCTGGGATTGGTCACACAGTTCACATGTGCAAACCTTTAAAGAACAGGCTTGAAGGCATGCAGTGTGCAGGGCTGGAAGGAAACCATGGAGCGGATTCCAGGAAGGACAATGACTGCAAGGACAGAACCCAGGATCGCAACGGTGAATGGGAAGACATGGGAAACATCACTGCAGCTACCTGCCCCATAATGCAGCCAGAAGTAGACAATGACGGAGCCAGCCAAGAAGAACATTGCTTCCCAAACACGGAGCCCAGGACTGCAGCGGTGAGTAGGGGAACATTGGCGGTCAGCAACCTCCGTTACACCCACTATCCCTACCTACCCGCATGATCACCCTAGAAAGTGACGGGCGACACACAAACAGGGACCGAGGCAGAAACACAGTAAGAGTCGTCATACGGAACAAGGGTCAAATGTCAGTCAGTCAACACAGTACAGATACGCCAGAGGCAAAGAGTCAGAACTGGGACATCAAATACCGTACCAGAACGCCTGGAGCCAAATTCGTAGTCCCAAGTCCTATCCAGAAATCAAAGCCAGGGGAGTCTGCAACAATAATCACCATCAGGGGGATCCAGACGCCGCAAAGTTCACCGGCATCTGTACACTGCCTTTATACTGGGGAGAGGCTACTCACACAAGCTTGCATGTAAAACGGGTGGAGCTGCCGCCCATGTGCCCTGATGCTCGGGAGCCAGGGTGGACTTCCTCATTGGCCCTGGGCTCTGAGGGCCGGTCTGCACCCGGACATTGCTGCTACACGGAGGAAGCAGCAGCCAGGGAAGCCATGACAGAGAGTGGAAGCAATGCTCTGCCCTGCTTCTATTGGGGATAGGAGGGCGTCCATGAAGGAGGAGATGAAGGAGGCGGATGAGCACATGGTGTGGGAACTAGGGTTGTCACCATACCAAAATTTTGATTCGATTTCGATACCATAAAAAGCCGCGTGCCTTCTGCATTTTATGGAAGGTCCGGCACATAATAGAACAGTCCTTTCCTGTCTTTTGGGGGAACAAGGTGACAAAAAAAATTTGAATCGCGCAGTTTTTTTTCTGTTACGGCGTTCACCACATAGGAGATTTTTTTATATTTTAATAGTTAGCACTTTTTGGGGCGTGGCGATATGTAATATGTTTATTTATTTTTTGTATGTTTTATATGTAAAATTGGGAAAGGGGGTGATTTATACTTAATATTTTTTATTATTTTTTTACTTTTTATTTAATAACGATTTCCCCCCTGAGGGGCTAGAGCCTGGGATTCATCCCTTGTCCTAAGCACTCTGAGCTCACACTGTCCCTGCTGCCCTGGGCTTTGTGCACACAGCAGCAGGGAGATTACCATGGGCGGCTTCAGTAGCATCTTGGCTGCCATGGTAACCGATCGGAGCCCCAGGATTACACTGCTGGGGCTCCGATCAGAAGCTTCCACTGCCACCAATGACTTTAATACTGGGAGGGGGTGCACTGAGCCACCAATGAAGATAACGAACCCATTAATACAGATACAGGAGGCGGGTGCTGGCTGCAGAATCACATAGCACCCGGCCTCTATCACAGGGCGCTGCCATCCGCAGCAGTTAAGGCTACTTTCACACTAGCGTATTTTGCGGATTCGTTATGGATCTGCAAAAATGCTTCTGTTACAAAAATACAACCGCCTGCATCCGTCATGAACGGATCCGGTTGTATTATGTCTTATGACGGATCCGTCTTGATCTCCACTGAAAGTCAATGGAGGACGGATCAGTTTTCTATTGTGCCAGATTGTGTCAGAGAAAACGGATCCGTCCCCATTGACTTACATTGTGTGACTCCGCTTCGTCAGGTGGACGGCACAACGCTGCAAGCAGCATATTTTTCCATTCAGAATACATTAGTGCAAAACTGATCCGTATTGGACGCTGAGCCCTGAACGGATCTCACAAACGGAAAGCCAAAACGCCAGTGTGAAAGTAGCCTAACCCCTCAGGTGCCACAGGTGTCAGCTATGTGATTTGGCATCCAGCACCCGCCGCCTGTATTTGTATTAATGGGTTAGTTATCTTCACTGGTGGCACAGTGGCCACAGCCCCTCCCCTCCCTCTCGTCACTGGTGGCAGCGGCAGCCACGTCACAGTGGGGAGGGAGGGAGAGACTGCAGTAGCGCAGCCTAGTATCAGCAAAAGGCAAATCCCACTATCGAATCAATCCGGGTACAAAAGTATCGATTGGGTATCGATAATTCAATACTCGGTGCAATCCTAGTGGGAATAAGACCTTCACAAATATGGCGGTGTCAATAAGATCCAGCCTACCTGTTGCAATGCTGTCTCACCATGAAAAACACTGACCCAGTGGGCTGTGAGAGACATGTACTGTCCCTGCCGTGTCAGCTGCTCCAGGTGTCCACCGAGGTGTGAACATTGCTGCACAGTGAGAATTGCAAGGAGCAGCTCACGTTCTCGGCTAAGTGAGAGTACCAGGCAGGGAGGACTTTTTGTGAGAAATAATGGCGGCTAAGTATCTTACAGTGAGGCTGAGCGCAAGCCATCAGTTCCCTAAAGCCAGCAGACACAACTACATGGTATGGCAGCGACTGCACCACCAGCAACTTGTCAGGGTGGGAATCAAGCTAGTGCACCGGCTTATTGGTAGAAGCCTTATACAGAAAAATATTCATGCAGAGTCAGCAGATGACACTAAACTGTAAAGTAATTAGCACAAAGGATGATAGTATACGGTATATACACTACAGAGGATAGTATACTATATATACACTACAGAGGACAGTATACTATATACACACTACAGAGGACAGTATACTGTATATATACTACAGAGGACAGTATACTGTATATACACTACAGAGGACAGCATACTGTATATATACTACAGAGGATAGTATACTATATATACACACTACAGAGGACAGTATACTGTATATACACTACAGAGGACAGTATACTGTATATACACTACAGAGGACAGTATACTATATACACACTACAGAGGACAGTATACTGTATAAATACTACAGAGGACAGTATACTGTATATATACTACAGAGGACATTATACTGTATATATATATATACTACAGAGGACAGTATACTGTATATATACTACAGAGGACAGTACACTATATATATACTACAGAGGACAGTACACTGTATATATACTACAGAGGACAGTATACTATATATACTACAGAGGACAGTATACTGTATATATACTACAAAGGAGAGTATACTGTATATATACTACAGAGGACAGTATACTATATATACACTACAGAGGACAGTATACTGTATATATACACTACAGAGGACACTATACTGTATATATACACACTACAGAGGACAGTATACTGTATATATACACTACAGAGGACAGTATACGTTATATACACTACAGAGGACAGTATACTGTATATATACACTACAGAGGACAGTATACTGTATATATACACTACAGAGGACAGTATACTGTATATACACTACAGAGGACAGAATACGGTATATATACTACAAAGGAGAGTATACTGTATATATACACTACAGAGGACAGTATACTGTATATATACACTACATAGGACACTATACTGTATATATACACACTACAGAGGACAGTATACTGTATATATACACTACAGAGGACAGTATACATTATATACACTACAGAGGACAGTATACTGTATATATACACTACAGAGGACAGTATACTGTATATATACACTACAGAGGACAGTATACTGTATATACACTACAGAGGACAGAATACGGTATATATACTACAAAGGAGAGTATACTGTATATATACACTACAGAGGACAGTATACTGTATATATACACTACAGAGGACAGAATACTGTATATACACTACAGAGGACAGTATACGGTATATATACTACAAAGGAGAGTATACTGTATATATACTACAAAGGAGAGTATACTGTATATACACTACAGAGGACAGTATACTGTATATACTACAGAGGACAGTATACTGTATATATAGACTACAGAGGACAGTATACTGTATATACACTACAGAGGACAGTATACTGTATATATATACTACAGAGGACAGTATACTGTATATATACTACAGAGGACTGTATACTGTATATATAGACTACAGAGGACAGTATACTGTATATACACTACAGAGGACAGTATGCTGTATATATAGACTACAGAGGACAGTATACTGTATATACACTACAGAGGACAGTATACTGTATATACACTACAGAGGACAGTATACTGTATATATACTACAGAGGACAGTATACTGTATATATACTACAGAGGACAGTATAGTGTATATATACTACAGAGGACTGTATATATATATATATATATATGTGTAGTAAAAAATCCAATGCAGCGCACAAATATCCGTAAAAAGCAGAAGGGTATTTTATTCCCCATGTGAAAACAGCCACGTTTCGTCTCTCTGTGGAGCCTTTGCCAAGCCATAGCATTCAGTGCAAACACAGCTGCTTATAAAGCTTACAGATTACTGTGTAATTTACACGATTACATTCCAATTAGTACAGAAAATCATAAAAAAATGAATATTAATTGTACAAATTCATAATATACATGTAGTAATCAAACCTTATAATTTATCAACATCAGTGTCAAAATTGTGATCTATATAAAATCCATAATCCAGGTAGTGATAGTGCATAAACCTGATTATTGCTCATTGGTTACAGGCGCCCACATACTGTTGAAGATTGCAGGATTCACTCGGCGTCCGGAACTTGACACTGCGCATGCGCGGGACACAGGTCATACCGCGAGACTATCTATAATGAGCAGAGACCGGCGGCCCACAACCAAGATGGCCGCGTGACAACAGAAGCGCACTGAGCATGCTCACTCCCAGACATGGGCGGACACGGATCGGCAGGCATAACAGTCACATGATGCACACACATCACGTCACGGACTTGTCTTAACCGCTTGCCGCCACGCTAACGCCAAAAGGGGTCATTGCGGCGGCTCTCCCAGGCTACGCTAACGCCAATAGGCGTCATCTCGCGTGAGCCGAGATTTCCTGTGAATGCACGCGCGCGCTCACAGGAACGGAAGGTAAGCGAGTGGATCTCCAGCCTGCCAGCGGCGATCGTTCGCTGGCAGGCTGGAGATGTGATTTTTTTAACCCCTAACAGGTATATTAGACGCCGTTTTGATAACAGCGTCTAATATACCTGCTACCTGGTCCTCTGGTGTCCCTTTTGTTAGGATCGACCACCAGAGGACTCAGGTAGCTGTGTAATAAGTAGCATCAATCACTACTACACTACACCCCCCCCTGTCACTTATTAACCCTTTATGAACCACTGATCACCCCATATAGACTCCCTGATCACCCCCCTGTAAGGCTCCATTCAGACGTCCGTATGATTTTTACGGATCCACGGATACATGGATCGGATCCGCAAAACACATGCGGACGTCTGAATGGAGCCTTACAGGGGGGTGATCAATGACAGAGGGGTGATCAATGACAGGGGGGTGATCAATGACAGGGGGGTGATCAATGACAGGGGGGTGATCAATGACAGGGGGGTGATCAGGGAGTCTATATGGGATGATCACCCCTCTGTCATTGATCACCCCCCTGTAAGGCTCCATTCAGACGTCTGCATGTGTTTTACGGATCCGATCCATGGATCGGATCCGCAAAACGCATACGGACGTCTGAATGGAGCCTTACAGGGGGGAGATCAGTGACAGGGGGGTGATCACCTCATATACACTCCCTGATCACCCCCTGTCATTGATCACCCCCCTGTCATTGATCGCCCCCCTGTCATTGATCACCCCCCCCCCCTGTAAGGCTCCATTCAGACATTTTTTTGGCCCAAGTTAGCGGAAATATTATTATAATTTTATTTTTTCTTACAAAGTCTCATATTCCACTAACTTGTGTCAAAAAATAAAATCTCACATGAACTCGCCAGACCCCTCACGGAATCCAAATGCGTAACATTTTTTAGACATTTATATTCCAGACTTCTTCTCACTCTTTAGGGCCCCTAAAATGCCAGGGCAGTATAAATACCCCACATGTGACCCCATTTCGGAAAGAAGACACCCCAAGGTATTCCGTGAGGGGCATATTGAGTCCATGAAAGATTGACATTTTTGTCCCAAGTTAGCGGAAAGGGAGACTTTGTGAGAAAAAAAAATAATAAATAAATTTCCGCTAACTTGTGCCAAAAAAAAAAAATTCTATGAACTCGCCAGGCCCCTCATTGAATACCTTGGGGTGTCTTCTTTCCAAAGTGGGGTCACATGTGGGGTATTTATACTGCCCTGGCTTTTTAGGGGCCAGAAACCGTGAGAAGAAGTCTGGGATCCAAATGTCTAAAAATGCCCCCTTAGAAGGAATTTGGGCCCCTTTGCGCATCTAGGCTGCAAAAAAGTGTCACACATCTGGTATCGCCGTACTCAGGAGAAGTTGGGGAATGTGTTTTGGGGTGTCATTTTACATATACCCATGCTGGGTGAGAGAAATATCTTGGTCAAATGCCAACTTTGTATAAAAAAATGGGAAAAGTTGTCTTTTGCCAAGATATTTCTCTCACCCAGCATAGGTATATGTAAATTGACACCCCAAAACACATTCCCCAACTTCTCCTGAGTACGGCGATACCACATGTGTGTCACTTTTTTGCTGCCAAGGTGGGCAAAGGGGCACATATTCCAAAGTGCACCTTTCGGATTTCGCAGGCCATTTTTTACACATTTTGATTTCAAACTACTTACCACACATTAGGGCCCCTAGAATGCCAGGGCAGTATAACTACCCCACAAGTGACCCCATTTTGGAAAGAAGACACCCCAAGGTATTTCGTGATGGGCATAGTGAGTTCATGGAAGTTTTTATTTTTTGTCACAAGTTAGTGGAATATGAGACTTTGTAAGAAAAAAAAAAAAAAATCCTCATTTTCCGCTAACTTGTGACAAAAAATAAAAAGTTCTATGAACTCACTATGCCCATCAGCGAATACCTTAGGGTGTCTACTTTCCGAAATGGGGTCACTTGTGGGGTGTTTCTACTGTCTGGGCATTGTAGAACCTCAGGAATCATGACAGGTGCTCAGAAAGTCAGAGCTGCTTCAAAAAGCGGAGATTCACATTTTTGTACCATAGTTTGTAAACGCTATAACTTTTACCCAAACCATTTTTTTTTTACCCAAACATTTTTTTTTATCAAAGACATGTAGAACAATAAATTTAGCGAAAAATTTATATATGGATGTGGTTTTTTTTTGCAAAATTTTACAACTGAAAGTGAAAAATGTCATTTTTTTGCAAAAAAATCGTTACATTTCGATTAATAACAAAAAAAGTAAAAATGTCAGCAGCAATGAAATACCACCAAATGAAAGCTCTATTAGTGAGAAGAAAAGGAGGTAAAATTTATTTGGGTGGTAAGTTGCATGCAATACACACAAAAACAATTGGATTGATAGACGTTTCTATAATACTTAGATAATCACAGCCTGATGAACGTTTAAAATAAAAAAACAAAGCTTTATTTAAAGTCTGTTTAAAAAGAGGGTGGGGAAACCCATATGTCACAATCTGTGACCATCAGGCAACTAATCTTAGAAATGTATACAGAGAGGGGAGCAAATATCTCTGCACATTAAGAAGATTAGGGTAAGACCCGACTTGCTAGCTGGAATAGCTATGTATCTGCAGGTCGGGATAAATGGACACTAAAGTCAGTGTGAATGGATGCACTATGTGTGTATCATCGGTGATCCTGTAGGATGTATATACACAGATAAGGTTGTGCCACCTGGTATATGTAACCAGGAATGTTCAATACATTAGATCGCACTGCCTCTGTCATATAACAGTCTCAAAGGACTTGCAGCCACTAACTGTAGTGCAGATGACAGATCAGTCTTTAATGTGTATTGCTGATGGTAAATACCTAGGTCACAGCCTTATATCCGCAGCCAGTATTGGCTAAATACAACCACTCAGAGCCAATTGATTAAGCTCCATTCACACACATAAAAGCCAGTATATTTTGGCTCATCCATCCATCACATGCATACTCCAAGGCTGACTAAAGGGTTAAATGCATCTAGTGCAGTCCTGCCTAAAGAGCTGTATCCTGATACAATGTATTAGCTCTACGCGTTTCCACGTGACCTGTTATTATCACGCATCTTCAGGAGCTTATTGTTTGCTAATGTCAAAACAGTAGAGCCGCACTGTGGTGTGCTATGGCTAATGGCGCTGTAATGGCCGCACGCGGCCGATAGAACGCCGAGTTCATATGGACGAGGCCCCGCCCACCAGGAGGCGTGTCCCGGTACCGTATCCAATCAGAAGTAGGGGCGGGCTCTCTAGCTCCGCCCCCTGACCGGCCGATGCCGAAATTGATTCCAACACTTCCTGACATGAATTGCGTTATACGCAGTGACAGGGGGAGTGAGATTCGCGGCCCATATACTGTCATTCCAGACCGGAGCAAATCCACACAAGGGGTGCCCTCATGATTCATAACCAGAAAAAAGACAGGTACCGCTCACACCCATGTCGTGTGACATCAAAGGGGAGGGGTAAATTACAACACTGATAGATTCAAAAGAAGCATCACTGTTGCACGCAGCTCAGGTTGGACATGCACATATACTATACATCCAGATTGTATAGATGCACATCGATATGTACATATACAGACCCTATTATACCAAAAATGGAAAAAACAAGATGCAACTTACATCATGTTATGTTATATTTATTAAAGATTTTTTTTCTTCCTTTTGTTATTATTAAATTTCAAAGGGCAGCATATACATGTGTGCAGATCAACTCCAAGGTTTAAATATAAAGGGCAGCATATAGGTATATGCGACTCCAAAATCAGACGTGCTCCAATATCAGACGTCCAGCTCTAATGTAGACCATCCCATGTATAATGGGGCTACTGTATTAGATGAAACTGGCGAAAGATATGGACTCGTTGAGCCCTAATGGTTGAACTGTCTGCAACTTGTATGTCCACATCGCTTCTTTTCGTAATAGGGGTATATCAATATCCCCTCCACGGATTGACATCTTTACTAATTCAATCCCTTGTACTTTTAACACATCAGGGTCACCGTCATGCATTTCACATACATGACGTGCCACTGATGTGTCCCGTTTGTTACGGATGTCCGACATGTGTTCGCCGAATCTGCGTCTCAACTCACGTCTTGTTTTGCCGACGTATTGTGACCCACATTGGCAACTGATTAAATACACAACACCCGCAGAAGTACACCTGATAAACGCCCGTATCTTGTACCTTTTATTTGTTATGTGGCTGGTAAAGAATTCTCCTCTCAGGATATTCCTGCAGATGATACACGAGCCACAGGGGAAGGTACCTTTGAGGGTATTTTTTAACCAGGTCTCAGGTTTGGGTTGTGTATATAAACTCTTCACCAAGTGGTCACGTAGATTTGAACTACGTCGGTACGTGATTGAGGGAAACTCTGGAATAAGCTTCCCAATATCTGGGTCAGATTGCAGAATAGACCAGTGATTTTGTAAAATGTCACGAACATTTTTGTGGGCCTTATCAAAAGTTGCGACAATTCTGGGCGTAGAGTCCGCAGTGTTTCTTGGTTTTGGAACCAGCAATTGGGTACGGTCTGTGCTCATGGAGTGATGGAACGCTTGTTTCAAAGCATATTGTGGGTATCCCCGATTGATAAATCGGCCTCTAAGGTCAGATGCAGCAGCCCTAAAATCACCTAGGCCTGAACAGTTCCTCCTGGCCCTGAGGTATTGTCCCTTCGGGATACCTCTTTTCAGGGCCAGGGGATGACCACTCTGCCAGTGTAGAAGGCTGTTAGTCGAGGTTTTTTTCCTAAACAGATTTGTGGTTATCTTTCTGTCAGTGCCGATGGTGATCATCAGGTCCAGAAATGCTATCTGTTGTTCTTGTACCTCAGATGTAAAAAATAAACCCATCTGATTCACATTTAATGCTGCCACAAATGCCGCAAATTGTTCTTGTGTCCCCTTCCACAGGATCAGCACATCATCGATGTACCTGATCCATAGTTGCACCTTCGATGTGTGCTGCTCCATCTCGTCGCCGAACACAACTTCCTTCTCCCACCAGCCCAGGTACAAGTTGGCAAAAGTCGGGGCACAGGGACTGCCCATCGCGACACCCCTGAGCTGGTGGTAGAAGCGTTGGTCGAAGATGAAGACATTGTGGGTGAGGACGAATTCCAGCAGCTGTAGCAAGAAGATGTTGTGCCGGCGACATTGTTCACCTCTCTGTTGGATGAAGGCCTCGACAGCCCTACACCCAAGATCATGGGGTATAGAGCTGTACAAGGCCTCAACATCCAAACTAGTGAGGAGGACACCTTCCTCACACTGTATTCCATCCAGGCGTTGTAGCACATCCATTGTGTCTCGGGCATAGGATGGCAACGACATCACGAATGGACGCAAAATTGTGTCCAAATACGTGCTTACGTTGGCAGTAAGGCCACCTATGCCCGAGACAATGGGCCTGCCCTTCAGTACCGATCCTGCTTTGTGCAGTTTCGGCAGACTGTAAAATGTTGCCACAACCGGGGATTTAGGAAGAAGATAGTCCAATTCATTTTTGCTGATGAGTTTGTCTCCAAAAGCACTATTTAACAAACTCGCCAGCTCATGTCTGAATATGGAGGTAGGGTTAGTTGGAAGACGCTTGTATGTTTTGGGATCCTCAAGCAGGCGGAGACACATTAAACGATAATCCCCCTGCTCCATCACGACAATATTGCCTCCTTTGTCGGAGGGCTTAATAACAATGGACGTGTCCGTCTCCAGTGCTTCCAAGGCCTGTCTTTCAGCTGATGTAAGGTTATCCCTGCCCAGAGGTATATCCTCTAATTTTTGGAGGTCCTGTGTGACTACATACAGAAAAGTATCGATAGGGGTGGTATCACTAACCGGGGGAAATATTTTAGATGGATTTCTCAACTCCGTAAATGGACCATCTCCTATCATTTTGTCACCCTCTTCCGATAGACCTGCCAATAGCAGAACGTCTTGCAAATCCTCCACCTCAATACCCAGTTCATGACATCTTCTCCTGTCATGGATTTTAAAAAACTTTTTCCATTTTAATCTGCGTGCAAACAACTGTAAATCTTTAACCCAATTAAATAAGTTAAACTTCTGCAGGGGTACAAACGAGAGTCCTTTCTTCAAAAGACTCATCTCTGTGGTGGAAAGTGTACGTTTGGACAGATTGACAACTTGTAGTTCATCTACTTGGGGAGCTAAGGTAGTTTCTTGTGGCGCAGTAGGTAGTCGGACACTGGAGGAAAGTCTAAAAAACCTCCACGGGAACCTCTCCCTGATCTACCTCCTTGTTGAGAGCCACGTGCTCTACGATTTCCTCGTCTATAACTACCTCGTCCTCTTGTAGATCCACTATTCTGTTCGGCATCCGTGTCACATTCAGAGGACGATACTTCTGTATCCACCTCAGCCGCAACAGGACGTCTAGGTCCAAAATCAAAAATACGGCCCTCCCTAAAGTCACTAATATCTCTATTAAATAGATTATGTTTCCTCTCTTTCACTTGAGAGGTAAAGCGTTCGATGTTCTGCTGTAATAGAGATTCCTTCTTTGTGAAGTCAGTGTGATCCTTGAATTTCTGAGCCTGTGCTACAGCCTCTTTCAATTCAACCTCACTATTAGATAGATGTTTGCGCTCTTCCTCAGCCAATAATTTCATCAAACGAATGGAGCCCGCTATAGACTCCTGTTCCCACCTTTTGAGAAATTCGGGAGAGCGCAATCTTGTGACCGGAAGAATGGTATTTCTCAGGCCCCTTGGCACTATATTATTTTTCAGATAAGTGTCAAGTGTCTGTACTTCCCACCAACATTTAACATGGTTTTTGTACACCCTATTCAAATTCTTAAAAGAAGCAGTGATGCTAGTCTGAATAGACTGTGTGGGTAACTCTTTTTCTGAGAACACCTCACTAGGGTCCCCTAGCCAGGATTCAGAACTCAGGTCATGGGACAAAAAGCCTGCCATTCCCCAGACTAGAATTAATTCGAGTTAAATACAATACACACAAAAACAATTGGATTGATAGACGTTTCTATAATACTTAGATAATCACAGCCTGATGAACGTTTAAAATAAAAAAACAAAGCTTTATTTAAAGTCTGTTTAAAAAGAGGGTGGGGAAACCCATATGTCACAATCTGTGACCATCAGGCAACTAATCTTAGAAATGTATACAGAGAGGGGAGCAAATATCTCTGCACATTAAGAAGATTAGGGTAAGACCCGACTTGCTAGCTGGAATAGCTATGTATCTGCAGGTCGGGATAAATGGACACTAAAGTCAGTGTGAATGGATGCACTATGTGTGTATCATCGGTGATCCTGTAGGATGTATATACACAGATAAGGTTGTGCCACCTGGTATATGTAACCAGGAATGTTCAATACATTAGATCGCACTGCCTCTGTCATATAACAGTCTCAAAGGACTTGCAGCCACTAACTGTAGTGCAGATGACAGATCAGTCTTTAATGTGTATGGCTGATGGTAAATACCTAGGTCACAGCCTTATATCCGCAGCCAGTATTGGCTAAATACAACCACTCAGAGCCAATTGATTAAGCTCCATTCACACACATAAAAGCCAGTATATTTTGGCTCATCCATCCATCACATGCATACTCCAAGGCTGACTAAAGGGTTAAATGCATCTAGTGCAGTCCTGCCTAAAGAGCTGTATCCTGATACAATGTATTAGCTCTACGCGTTTCCACGTGACCTGTTATTATCACGCATCTTCAGGAGCTTATTGTTTGCTAATGTCAAAACAGTAGAGCCGCACTGTGGTGTGCTATGGCTAATGGCGCTGTAATGGCCGCATGCGGCCGATAGAACGCCGAGTTCATATGGACGAGGCCCCGCCCACCAGGAGGCGTGTCCCGGTACCGTATGATTGGATACGGTACCGGGACACGCCTCCTGGTGGGCGGGGCCTCGTCCATATGAACTCGGCGTTCTATCGGCCGCATGCGGCCATTACAGCGCCATTAGCCATAGCACACCACAGTGCGGCTCTACTGTTTTGACATTAGCAAACAATAAGCTCCTGAAGATGCGTGATAATAACAGGTCACGTGGAAACGCGTAGAGCTAATACATTGTATCAGGATACAGCTCTTTAGGCAGGACTGCACTAGATGCATTTAACCCTTTAGTCAGCCTTGGAGTATGCATGTGATGGATGGATGAGCCAAAATATACTGGCTTTTATGTGTGTGAATGGAGCTTAATCAATTGGCTCTGAGTGGTTGTATTTAGCCAATACTGGCTGCGGATATAAGGCTGTGACCTAGGTATTTACCATCAGCCATACACATTAAAGACTGATCTGTCATCTGCACTACAGTTAGTGGCTGCAAGTCCTTTGAGACTGTTATATGACAGAGGCAGTGCGATCTAATGTATTGAACATTCCTGGTTACATATACCAGGTGGCACAACCTTATCTGTGTATATACATCCTACAGGATCACCGATGATACACACATAGTGCATCCATTCACACTGACTTTAGTGTCCATTTATCCCCGACCTGCAGATACATAGCTATTCCAGCTAGCAAGTCGGGTCTTACCCTAATCTTCTTAATGTGCAGAGATATTTGCTCCCCTCTCTGTATACATTTCTAAGATTAGTTGCCTGATGGTCACAGATTGTGACATATGGGTTTCCCCACCCTCTTTTTAAACAGACTTTAAATAAAGCTTTGTTTTTTTATTTTAAACGTTCATCAGGCTGTGATTATCTAAGTATTATAGAAACGTCTATCAATCCAATTGTTTTTGTGTGTATTGTATTTAACTCGAATTAATTCTAGTCTGGGAAATGGCAGGCTTTTTGTCCCATGACCTGAGTTCTGAATCCTGGCTAGGGGACCCTAGTGAGGTGTTCTCAGAAAAAGAGTTACCCACACAGTCTATTCAGACTAGCATCACTGCTTCTTTTAAGAATTTGAATAGGGTGTACAAAAACCATGTTAAATGTTGGTGGGAAGTACAGACACTTGACACTTATCTGAAAAATAATATAGTGCCAAGGGGCCTGAGAAATACCATTCTTCCGGTCACAAGATTGCGCTCTCCCGAATTTCTCAAAAGGTGGGAACAGGAGTCTATAGCGGGCTCCATTCGTTTGATGAAATTATTGGCTGAGGAAGAGCGCAAACATCTATCTAATAGTGAGGTTGAATTGAAAGAGGCTGTAGCACAGGCTCAGAAATTCAAGGATCACACTGACTTCACAAAGAAGGAATCTCTATTACAGCAGAACATCGAACGCTTTACCTCTCAAGTGAAAGAGAGGAAACATAATCTATTTAATAGAGATATTAGTGACTTTAGGGAGGGCCGTATTTTTGATTTTGGACCTAGACGTCCTGTTGCGGCTGAGGTGGATACAGAAGTATCGTCCTCTGAATGTGACACGGATGCCGAACAGAATAGTGGATCTACAAGAGGACGAGGTAGTTATAGACGAGGAAATCGTAGAGCACGTGGCTCTCAACAAGGAGGTAGATCAGGGAGAGGTTCCCGTGGAGGTTTTTTAGACTTCCCTCCAGTGTCCGACTACCTACTGCGCCACAAGAAACTACCTTAGCTCCCCAAGTAGATGAACTACAAGTTGTCAATCTGTCCAAACGTACACTTTCAACCACAGAGATGAGTCTTTTGAAGAAAGGACTCTCGTTTGTACCCCTGCAGAAGTTTAACTTATTTAATTGGGTTAAAGATTTACAGTTGTTTGCACGCAGATTAAAATGGAAAAAGTTTTTTAAAATCCATGACAGGAGAAGATGTCATGAACTGGGTATTGAGGTGGAGGATTTGCAAGACGTTCTGCTATTGGCAGGTCTATCGGAAGAGGGTGACAAAATGATAGGAGATGGTCCATTTACGGAGTTGAGAAATCCATCTAAAATATTTCCCCCGGTTAGTGATACCACCCCTATCGATACTTTTCTGTATGTAGTCACACAGGACCTCCAAAAATTAGAGGATATACCTCTGGGAAGGGATAACCTTACATCAGCTGAAAGACAGGCCTTGGAAGCACTGGAGACGGACACGTCCATTGTTATTAAGCCCTCCGACAAAGGAGGCAATATTGTCGTGATGGAGCAGGGGGATTATCGTTTAATGTGTCTCCGCCTGCTTGAGGATCCCAAAACATACAAGCGTCTTCCAACTAACCCTACCTCCATATTCAGACATGAGCTGGCGAGTTTGTTAAATAGTGCTTTTGGAGACAAACTCATCAGCAAAAATGAATTGGACTATCTTCTTCCTAAATCCCCGGTTGTGGCAACATTTTACAGTCTGCCGAAACTGCACAAAGCAGGATCGGTACTGAAGGGCAGACCCATTGTCTCGGGCATAGGTGGCCTTACTGCCAACGTAAGCACGTATTTGGACGCAATTTTGCGTCCATTCGTGATGTCGTTGCCATCCTATGCCCGAGACACAATGGATGTGCTACAACGCCTGGATGGAATACAGTGTGAGGAAGGTGTCCTCCTCACTAGTTTGGATGTTGAGGCCTTGGACAGCTCTATACCCCATGATCTTGGGTGTAGGGCTGTCGAGGCCTTCATCCAACAGAGAGGTGAACAATGTCGCCGGCACAACATCTTCTTGCTACAGCTGCTGGAATTCGTCCTCACCCACAATGTCTTCATCTTCGACCAACGCTTCTACCACCAGCTCAGGGGTGTCGCGATGGGCAGTCCCTGTGCCCCGACTTTTGCCAACTTGTACCTGGGCTGGTGGGAGAAGGAAGTTGTGTTCGGCGACGAGATGGAACAGCACACATCGAAGGTGCAACTATGGATCAGGTACATCGATGATGTGCTGATCCTGTGGAAGGGGACACAAGAACAATTTGCGGCATTTGTGGCAGCATTAAATGTGAATCAGATGGGTTTATTTTTTACATCTGAGGTACAAGAACAACAGATAGCATTTCTGGACCTGATGATCACCATCGGCACTGACAGAAAGATAACCACAAATCTGTTTAGGAAAAAAACCTCGACTAACAGCCTTCTACACTGGCAGAGTGGTCATCCCCTGGCCCTGAAAAGAGGTATCCCGAAGGGACAATACCTCAGGGCCAGGAGGAACTGTTCAGGCCTAGGTGATTTTAGGGCTGCTGCATCTGACCTTAGAGGCCGATTTATCAATCGGGGATACCCACAATATGCTTTGAAACAAGCGTTCCATCACTCCATGAGCACAGACCGTACCCAATTGCTGGTTCCAAAACCAAGAAACACTGCGGACTCTACGCCCAGAATTGTCGCAACTTTTGATAAGGCCCACAAAAATGTTCGTGACATTTTACAAAATCACTGGTCTATTCTGCAATCTGACCCAGATATTGGGAAGCTTATTCCAGAGTTTCCCTCAATCACGTACCGACGTAGTTCAAATCTACGTGACCACTTGGTGAAGAGTTTATATACACAACCCAAACCTGAGACCTGGTTAAAAAATACCCTCAAAGGTACCTTCCCCTGTGGCTCGTGTATCATCTGCAGGAATATCCTGAGAGGAGAATTCTTCACCAGCCACATAACAAATAAAAGGTACAAGATACGGGCGTTTATCAGGTGTACTTCTGCGGGTGTTGTGTATTTAATCAGTTGCCAATGTGGGTCACAATACGTCGGCAAAACAAGACGTGAGTTGAGACGCAGATTCGGCGAACACATGTCGGACATCCGTAACAAACGGGACACATCAGTGGCACGTCATGTATGTGAAATGCATGACGGTGACCCTGATGTGTTAAAAGTACAAGGGATTGAATTAGTAAAGATGTCAGTCCGTGGAGGGGATATTGATATACCCCTATTAAGAAAAGAAGCGATGTGGACATACAAGTTGCAGACAGTTCAACCATTAGGGCTCAACGAGTCCATATCTTTCGCCAGTTTCATCTAATACAGTAGCCCCATTATACATGGGATGGTCTACATTAGAGCTGGACGTCTGATATTGGAGCATGTCTGATTTTGGAGTCGCATATACCTATATGCTGCCTTTTACATTTAAACCTTGGAGTTGCTCTGCACACATGTATATGCTGCCCTTTGAAATTTAATAATAACAAAAGGAAGAAAAAAATCTTTAATAAATATAACATAACATGATGTAAGTTGCATCTTGTTTTTTCCATTTTTGGTATAATAGGGTCTGTATATGTACATATCGATGTGCATCTATACAATCTGGATGTATAGTATATGTGCATGTCCAACCTGAGCTGCGTGCAACAGTGATGCTTCTTTTGAATCTATCAGTGCTGTAATTTACCCCTCCCCTTTGATGTCATACGACATGGGTGTGAGCGGTACCTGTCTTTTTTCTGGTTATGAATCATGAGGGCACCCCTTGTGTGGATTTGCTCCGGTCTGGAATGACAGTATATGGGCCGCGAATCTCACTCCCCCTGTCACTGCGTATAACGCAATTCATGTCAGGAAGTGTTGGAATCAATTTCGGCATCGGCCGGTCAGGGGGCGGAGCTAGAGAGCCCGCCCCTACTTCTGATTGGATACGGTACTGGGACACGCCTCCTGGTGGGCGGGGCCTCGTCCATATGAACTCGGCGTTCTATCGGCCGCGTGCGGCCATTACAGCGCCATTAGCCATAGCACACCACAGTGCGGCTCTACTGTTTTGACATTAGCAAACAATAAGCTCCTGAAGATGCGTGATAATAACAGGTCACGTGGAAACGCGTAGAGCTAATACATTGTATCAGGATACAGCTCTTTAGGCAGGACTGCACTAGATGCATTTAACCCTTTAGTCAGCCTTGGAGTATGCATGTGATGGATGGATGAGCCAAAATATACTGGCTTTTATGTGTGTGAATGGAGCTTAATCAATTGGCTCTGAGTGGTTGTATTTAGCCAATACTGGCTGCGGATATAAGGCTGTGACCTAGGTATTTACCATCAGCAATACACATTAAAGACTGATCTGTCATCTGCACTACAGTTAGTGGCTGCAAGTCCTTTGAGACTGTTATATGACAGAGGCAGTGCGATCTAATGTATTGAACATTCCTGGTTACATATACCAGGTGGCACAACCTTATCTGTGTATATACATCCTACAGGATCACCGATGATACACACATAGTGCATCCATTCACACTGACTTTAGTGTCCATTTATCCCGACCTGCAGATACATAGCTATTCCAGCTAGCAAGTCGGGTCTTACCCTAATCTTCTTAATGTGCAGAGATATTTGCTCCCCTCTCTGTATACATTTCTAAGATTAGTTGCCTGATGGTCACAGATTGTGACATATGGGTTTCCCCACCCTCTTTTTAAACAGACTTTAAATAAAGCTTTGTTTTTTTATTTTAAACGTTCATCAGGCTGTGGTAAGTTGCATGACCAAGCAATAAACCGCTAAAGTTGTGGAGTGCCGATTTGTAAAAAAAGGGCCTGGTCACTAAGGGGGTATAAACCTGTGGTCCTTAAGTGGTTAATATCAATTCATGGGTTACATTATCGTAGAGAAAAGGGGGTCCAGCGTTTTTTTTTCAAACTGGTGGCAAAAGCCACTCTCATATTTCACCACCTCATTCCCATATTTAAATATTTGAAATGATTACCCTCCAAGTCCGTGCATCACATACATTCACACTTATGTCTCCTATACAGGTAACCTCCAACTGGGGACCAATCGGAGGCTACAGGTAAATCCAGCCTCTTTCTTCTTATGGTGTATCTGTGCCGATTTAGCCTTGTTTTGACATCCCAGGTCGTTTCCCCAACGTACCATAGTCCACAAGGACAAGATAACATATAGATTGCAGAAGTTGAATCGCATGTCAAATACTGCTTAATCCGCACTGTCTTCCCAGAGGCTGGATTTACAAATGAATCACCCCTAAGCATATACAGGCAATTCACACAATTGCAGCATGGATAGCAGCCCTTACGAGTAGAGCCAAAATACGTGCTGCAATCGACCCTCGCAGACCCAACGTCTTAGACCTACAAAGGTTTTATCGTATGATCAGATTGAAGGTGTGGGCCTCTGAGCAACAGGACAGACCCCGATTGACAATATGAGAACCAGTGAATTAAGTTTGCAGGGTACGGGACTGTTTTTGAAGAGTGATTTCAATCCTGTGTCACACCATCCTGCTATTGAGGCTTTTCCTCTAGCGGTAGGGCGAGACATAGAAAAATTAAAACAAGAAATGGTGGTGAATTCTTTGAGCCGTTAATGATCTGTCTGCGGACCACAGCCTCACCATCAAGTCTGCGGACAAAGGTGGTGGGGTTGTGGTAATGGACACGGATCATTACGTGCAAGAAATGTTATCACAGTTAGCCGATACAAATCAGCGGGTCTCTAATGACCCTAAATTTAACTTACTGAGGGAACTTAGAGATATGTTGTTACAGGCTAAATCTGGTGGCATCATAGACGAGAAATTGTGTAGTTATTTATGTGAAAAACCGATAACTCCAATATTATATACTCATCCAAAAATACACAAGAATCTGCGGACTCCCCCGGGCCGGCCTATTGTATCCGGCAGGGGGTCTCTGTTTTGCAATCCGGCGATTTTTCTGGACAGGATCTTGCGGCCTTTTGAGGTATCCGCTAGATCCTATATCAGAGATACAAATGATTTTTCGATGAAGATCAAGGATCTGAGGGTCCCAGATGGCGCCATTCTTGCTTCTTTTGACGTGTGTAGCTTATACACGTCAATGGAGCATGAATTAGGTCTCCATGCAGTGGAATTATGTCTCCTCCAGAGGAGTGCAGAATGTTCCTACTTGGCTTATTGAGATTTATTTTATGTAGGAATTATTTCTTATTCCAGGATGATTACTATGTACAGTTAAGAGGGACCGCGATGGGGTCCAATGTGGCGCCCTACCTATGCAAATATATATATGACGTATTTGGAGGATTCCTATATCTATGGGTGCCCCCACTTCAGCCATGTGCTGGGGTGGTGGCGCTACATAGATAATGTTTTTTTGATATGGGTGGGCGCCACAGATGACCTCATGGCTTTCCACTTGTTCTTGAATGGGATTGACCCTAGTGTCAAGTTTACCTTGATGCATTCTCATGACAAATTACAATTTCTTGACACAGAGGTAGTGATTCAGGGTGATACTCTGGCCACTGACCTCTTTGTGAAGCCTACGGACAAAAGTACCCTTGTCAGATATGAGAGCCACCACCCGCGGCCGATGATTAAGTCTCTTCCCCTGAGTCAGATGCTACGAGTGGCCAGGATAGTTGGTGAGGGCCCGGTGAGGGACCAAGGATTAACAGAAATGGCTGGAAAATTTAGGGCTAGGGGTTATCCCAAAAAACTGGTTTCAGAGAGTATTCATAAAACTAAAGTTAAGATGAGAGATGGAGACCTTGTGAGATCTAAAGAGTCAATACAAAGGATACTGTTGGTGACCGATTACTGTACCAGTAGCCCTCAGGTTTCCTCTATTGTTAGGAAACACTGGTCGATTCTAGCTAGTGGTTTCGACAATATAGAAGAATTTAAAGTTCCTTCACTATGCTCCTTTCGGAGAACCTGGAATTTAGGAGACAAACTAGTCAAGTCAGACGTTGGGTCTGCGAGGGTCGATTGCAGCATGTATTTTGGCTCTACTCGCAAGGGCTGCTATCCATGCTGCAATTGTGTGAATTGCCCGTATATGCTTAGGGGTGATTCATTTGTAAATCCAGCCTCTGGGAAGACAGTTCGAATTAAGCAGTATTTGACATGTGATTCAACTTATGCAATTTATATGTTATCTTGTCCTTGTGGACTATGGTACGTTGGGGAAACAACTGGGATGTCAAAACAAGGCTAAATCAGCACAGATATACTATAAGAAAAAAGAGGCTGGATTTACCTGTGCCTAAGCACTTTACAGAAGCAGGACATCAAGAACGGGATTTAAAGTTTAGGATACTTGAACAAGTGCCCTTACCCAGACGTGCTGGGGACAGGACGATACGTCTCAAAAGAAGGGAGCTCTATTGGATTTTCGAGCTTAAGACTCTAAAACCAAGGGGTCTCAATGTTGATTTTAGGGTGGTCTGAGTCTCTTAGTCTTGTCTAATTGTTCCCTTTTCCTGTATGTTTGTTATTAATGTAGGTGGTCCTGTATTGTCTAGTTTGCCCTGTGTTGAGAGTTATATGTGGGGTTCTGGGAAATTCTACTTGTCCCCCGTGCAAGGTTGTCTACAAGTGCAATCGTTATATTACAAGTTGATAATTAATACTGTTTCTATATATTTTCTGTAGATGAACGTGAAGTCACATCTTACAATTGGATCATCTCTGTGAATACTGGAAGATGGCAGGACCTTACCGGCATTAAATAGTTGATATCATTGATATATTTTTGCAAATAATGTGTTTTTCATGGGCAGTTACCTGGGGCCCGGTAATATGGATGGAACTAGGCACCAATTGCGGTCTGGGACATCGTTCTTCCAGATATACATGTGGCTGGACGGAGATTAGGTGCACGACACATGTGTAGAATGACTATAATTGTTTGTTCTCCTAATGAGGTAACTGGGATGTGGAGTCATCTTACGGTGACATCTTTGTCTGCTGGTGCCTCTAAGGCTTGTAGCCTCCGATTGGTCCCCAGTTGGAGGTTACCTGTATAGGAGACATAAGTGTGAATGTATGTGATGCACGGACTTGGAGGGTAATAATTTCAAATATTTAAATATGGGGAGAGGTGGTGAAATATGAGAGTGGCTTTTGCCACCGTTTTGAAAAAAAACGCTGGACCCCCTTTTCTCTACGATAATGTAACCCATGAATTGATGTTAAGACAAGTCCGTGACGTGATGTGTGTGCATCATGTGACTGTTATGCCTGCCGATCCGTGTCCGCCCCTTGTTTGGGAGTGAGCATGCTCAGTGCGCTTCTGTTGTCACGCGGCCATCTTGGTTGTGGGCCTCTGTCTCTGCTCATTATAGATAGTCTCGCGGTATGACCTGTGTCCCGCGCATGCGCAGTGTCAAGTTCCGGACGCCGAGTGAATCCTGCAATCTTCAACAGCATGTGAGCAATAATCAGGTTTATGCACTATCACTACCGGGATTATGGATTTTATATAGATCACAATTTTGACACTGATGTTGATATATTATAAGGTTTGATTACTACATGTATATTATGAATTTGTACAATTAATATTCATTTTTTTATGATTTTCTGTACTAATTGGAATGTAATCGTGTAAATTACACAGTAATCTGTAAGCTTTATAAGCAGCTGTGTTTGCACTGAATGCTATGGCTTGGCAAAGGCTCCACAGAGAGACGAAACGTGGCTGTTTTCACATGGGGAATAAAATACCCTTCTGCTTTTTACGGATATTTGTGCGCTGCATTGGATTTTTTACTACACATATATATATATATATATATACAGTATACTGTCCTCTGTAGTATATATACAGTATACTGTCCTCTGTAGTATATATACAGTATACTGTCCTCTGTAGTGTATATACAGTATACTGTCCTCTGTAGTGTATATACAGTATACTGTCCTCTGTAGTATATATACAGTATACTGTCCTCTGTAGTATATATACAGTATATGGTCCTCTGTAGTATATATACAGTATACTGTCCTCTGTAGTGTGTATATAGTATACTGTCCTCTGTAGTGTATATACAGTATACTGTCCTCTGTAGTATATATACAGTATATTGTCCTCTGTAGTATATATACAGTATATGGTCCTCTGTAGTATATATACAGTATACTGTCCTCTGTAGTGTATATACACAGTATACTGTCCTCTGTAGTATATATACAGTATACTGTCCTCTGTAGTCTATATATACAGCATACTGTCCTCTGTAGTGTATATACAGTATACTGTCCTCTGTAGTCTATATATACAGTATACTGTCCTCTGTAGTCTATATATACAGTATACTGTCCTCTGTAGTGTATATACAGTATACTCTCCTTTGTAGTATATATACAGTATACTCTCCTCTGTAGTATATATACAGTATACTTTCCTCTGTAGTATATATACAGTATCATGTCCTCTGTAGTATATATACAGTATACTGTCCTCTGTAGTATATATACAGTATACTGTCCTCTGTGGTATATATACAGTATACTGTCCTCTGTGAGTATATATACAGTATACTGTCCTCTGTAGTATATATACAGTATACTATGTCCTCTGTAGTAATATACAGTATACTGTCCTCTGTAGTATATATACAGTATACTGTCCTCTGTGAGTATATATACAGTATACTGTCCTCTGGGTGTATATTACAGTATACTGTCCTCTGTGGTGTATATACAGTATACGTCCTCTGTAGTGTATATACAGTATACTGTCCTCTGTAGTATATATACAGTATACTGTCCTCTGTAGTATATATACAGTATACTGTCCTCTGTAGTATATATACAGTATACTGTCTCCTCTGTAGTATATATACAGTATACTGTCCTCTGTGGATATATACAGTATACTGTCCTCTGTAGGTATATATACAGTATACTGTCCTCTGTAGGTATATATACAGTACCCCCCCCCTATATACAGTATCCTGTCCTCTGTAGTGTATATACAGTATACTGTCCTCTGATAAGTATATATACAGTACCCTGTCCTCTGTAGTATACTATATATAGATACTTCCCTGTAGTATATATACAGTATACTGTCCTCTGTAGTGTATAACAGTATACTGTCCATCTGGTGGTATATATACAGTACACTGTCCTCTGTAGTGTATATATACAGTACACTGTCCTCTGTAGTATATATATATATACACAGTCCTCTGTAGTATATATACAGTACACTGTCCTCTGTAGTATATATACAGTATACTCTCCTCTGTAGTATATATATATATATACAGTCCTCTGTAGTATATATACAGTACACTGTCCTCTGTAGTATATATACAGTATACTCTCCTTTGTAGTGTATATACAGTATACTGTCCTCTGTAGTATATATACAGTTATCTGTCCCTCTGTAGTATATATAGTGTACTGTCCTCTGCAGTGTATATACAGTATACTGTCCTCTGTAGTATATATACAGTATACTGTCCTCTGTAGTATATATACAGTATACTGTCCTCTGTAGTGTATATACAGTATCTGTCCTCTGTAGTGTATATACAGTATACTGTCCTCTGTAGTATATATACAGTATACTGTCCTCTGTAGTATATATACAGTATATGGTCCTCTGTAGTATATATACAGTATACTGTCCTCTGTAGTGTGTAATATAGTATACTGTCCTCTGTAGTGTATATACAGTATCGTCCTCTGTAGTATATATACAGTATATTGTCCTCTGTAGTATATATACAGTATACGGTCCGCTGTAGTATATATACAGTATACTGTCCTCTGTAGTGTATATACACAGTATCCTGTCCTCTGTAGTATATATACAGTATACTGTCCTCTGTAGTCTATTATACAGCATACTGTCCCTCTGTAGTGTATATACAGTATACTGTCCTCTGTAGTGTATATACAGTATACTGTCCTCTGTAGGTATATATACAGTATACTGTCCTCTGTAGTCTATATACAGTATACTGCTCCTTTGTAGTATATATACAGTATACTCTCCTCTGTAGTATATATACAGTATACTTTCCTCTGTAGTATATATACAGTATCACTGTCCTCTGTAGTATATATACAGTATACTGTCCTCTGTAGTATATACAGTATACTGTCCTCTGTAGTGTATATACAGTATACTGTCCTCTGTAGGTATAACAGTATACTGTTCCTCTGTGGTATATATCCAGTATACTTTCCTCTGTAGTATATATACAGTATCATGTCCTCTGTAGTATATATACAGTATACTTTCCTCTGTAGTATATATACAGTATACTGTCCTCTGTAGTATATATACAGTATACTGTCCTCTGTGGTATATATACAGTATACTGTCCTCTGTGGTGTATATACAGTATACTGTCCTCTGTAGTGTATATACAGTATACTGTCCTCTGTAGTATATATACAGTACACTGTCCTCTGTAGTATATATATACAGTATACTGTCCTCTGTAGTATATATACAGTATACTGTCCTCTGTATATATACAGTATACTGTCCTCTGTAGTATATATACAGTATACTGTCCTCTGTAGTATATATACAGTATACTGTCCTCTGTAGTATATATACAGTATACTGTCCTCTGTAGTATATACAGTATACTGTCCTCTGTAGTATATACAGTATACTGTCCTCTGTAGTATATATACAGTATACTGTCCTCTGTAGTATATATACAGTATACTGTCCTCTGTAGTATATACAGTATACTGTCCTCTGTAGTGTATATACAGTATACTGTCCTCTGTATATATACAGTATACTGTCCTCTGTAGTATATATACAGTAACTGTCCTCTGTAGTATATATATACTGTCCTCTGTAGTATATATACAGTACTGTCCTCTGTAGTATATATACAGTATACTGTCCTCTGTAGTATATATATATATATACTGTCCTCTGTAGTATATATACAGTATACTGTCCTCTGTAGTATATATACAGTATACTGTCCTCTGTAGTATATACAGTATACTGTCCTCTGTAGTATATACAGTATACTGTCCTCTGTAGTATATATAGTATACTGTCCTCTGAGTGTATATACAGTATACTGTCCTCTGTAGTTATATACAGTATACTGTCCTCTGTAGTGTATATACAGTATACTGTCCTCTGTAGTATATATACAGTATACTGTCCTCTGTAGTATATATATACAGTATACTGTCCTCTGTAGTATATATACAGTATACTGTCCTCTGTAGTATATATACAGTATACTGTCCTCTGTAGTGTATATACAGTATACTGTCCTCTGTAGTGTATATACAGTATACTGTCCTCTGTAGTGTATATATACAGTATACTGTCCTCTGTAGTATATACAGTATACTGTCCTCTGTAGTATATATACAGTATACTGTCCTCTGGTATATATACAGTATACTGTCCTCTGTAGTATATATATAGTATACTGCCCTCTGTAGTATATATACAGTGTACTGTCCTCTGTAGTATATATACAGTATACTGTCCTCTGTGGTATATATACAGTATACTGTCCTCTGTAGTATATATATAGTATACTGCCCTCTGTAGTATATATACAGTGTACTGTCCTCTGTAGTATATTTACAGTATACTGTCCTCTGTAGTATATATACAGTATACTCTCCTCTGTAGTATATATACAGTATACTGTCCTCTGTAGTATATATATACAGTATACTGTCCTCTGTAGTATATATACAGTATACTGTCCTCTGTAGTATATATACAGTATACTCTCCTTTGTAGTATATATACAGTATACTGTCCTCTGTAGTATATATACAGTATACTGTCCTCTGTAGTATATATATAGTATACTGCCCTCTGTAGTATATATACAGTATACTGTCCTCTAGTGTATATTACAGTATACTGTACTCTGTAGTATATATACAGTATACTCTCCTTTGTAGTATATATACAGTATACTGTCCTCTGTAGTATATATACAGTATACTGTCCTCTGTAGTATATATACAGTATACTCTCCTTTGTAGTATATATACAGTATACTGTCCTCTGTAGTATATATACAGTATACTGTCCTCTGTAGTATATATACAGTATACTCTCCTTGTAGTATATATACAGTATACTGTCCTCTGTAGTATATATACAGTATACTGTCCTCTGTAGTATATATACAGTATACTGTCCTCTGTAGTATATATACAGTATACTGTCCTCTGTAGTGTATATACAGTATACTGTCCTCTGTAGTATATATACAGTATACTGTCCTCTGTAGTGTATATATAGTATACTGTCCTCTGTAGTATATATACAGTATACTCTCCTTTGTAGTATATATAGAGTATACTGTCCTCTGTAGTATATTTACAGTATACTGTCCTCTGTAGTATATATACAGTATACTCTCCTCTGTAGTATATATACAGTATACTGTCCTCTGTAGTATATATACAGTATACTGTCCTCTGTAGTATATATACAGTATACTGTCCTCTGTAGTATATATACAGTATACTCTCCTTTGTAGTATATATACAGTATACTGTCCTCTGTAGTATATATACAGTATACTGTCCTCTGTAGTATATATATAGTATACTGCCCTCTGTAGTATATATACAGTATACTGTCCTCTAGTGTATATTTACAGTATACTGTACTCTGTAGTATATATACAGTATACTCTCCTTTGTAGTATATATACAGTATACTGTCCTCTGTAGTATATATACAGTATACTGTCCTCTGTAGTATATATACAGTATACTCTCCTTTGTAGTATATATACAGTATACTGTCCTCTGTAGTATATATACAGTATACTGTCCTCTGTAGTATATATACAGTATACTCTCCTTTGTAGTATATATACAGTATACTGTCCTCTGTAGTATATATACAGTATACTGTCCTCTGTAGTATATATACAGTATACTGTCCTCTGTAGTATATATACAGTATACTGTCCTCTGTAGTGTATATACAGTATACTGTCCTCTGTAGTATATATACAGTATACTGTCCTCTGTAGTGTATATATAGTATACTGTCCTCTGTAGTATATATACAGTATACTCTCCTTTGTAGTATATATAGAGTATACTGTCCTCTGTAGTATATATACAGTATACTGTCCTCTGTAGTATATATACAGTATACTGTCCTCTGTAGTGTATATACAGTATACTGTCCTGTGTAGTTTATATACAGTATACTGTCCTCTGTAGTATATATACAGTATACTCTCCTTTGTAGTATATATAGAGTATACTGTCCTCTGTAGTATATATACAGTATACTGTCCTCTAGTGTATATTTACAGTATACTGTACTCTGTAGTATATATACAGTATACTCTCCTTTGTAGTATATATAGAGTATACTGTACTCTGTAGTATATATACAGTATACTGTCCTCTAGTGTATATTTACAGTATACTGTACTCTGTAGTAGATATATACAGTATACTCTCCTCTGATTTTTACGGATATTTGTGCGCTGCCTTGGATTTTTTACTACACATATCTAATTTGGATCAAGTCCGTGGTCTGCTCCAAGGATTTGCACCTATTGAAAAATTGTGTGCTGCTCATCTATTTTTTGTTATATATATATATAGATGTCTCAAAGAAGAGGCAGCACTCCAAGATAAAGTGAAAAAATGACCCGCTTTATTTCCCCTGTGCAGTGTTTCTCATGCTTGAGAAAGGCTCATGTAGAGCAGAAACGTTGCTTTTTTGCTGCCACCACATGGGTGAATAAACACTACCTGTTTTACTGAAGAAACCGTCTGGAGTGCTGTCCAATTTTTTCCATTATATATATATATATACACACATATATATATACACACACACTACAGAGGACTGTACAATGTATATAAAAACTACAAAAGACAGTATACTGTATATATATATACTACATAGGACAGACCAAAAGTTTGGACGCACCTTCTCATTCAAAGAGTTTTCTTTATTTTCATGACTATGACAATTGTAGATTCACACTGAAGGCATCAAAACTATGAATTATCACATGTGGAATTATATACATAACAAACAAGTGTGAAACAACAGAAAATATGTCATATTCTAGGTTCTTCACAGTAGCCGCCTTTTGCTTTGATCACTGCTTTGCACACTCTTGGCATTCTCTTGATGAGCTCCAAGAGGTAGTCACCTGAAATGGTCTTCCAACAGTCTTGAAGGAGTTCCCAGAGATGCTTAGCACTTGTTGGCCCTTTTGCCTTCACTCTGCGGTCAAGCTCACCCCAAACCATCTCGATTGGGTTCAGGTCCGGTGACTGTGGAGGCCAGGTCATCTGGCGCAGCACCCCATCACTCTCCTTCATGGTCACATAGCCCTTACACAGCCTGGAGGTGCGTTTGGGGTCATTGTCCTGTTGAAAAATAAATGATGGTCCAACTAAACGCAAACCGGATGGAATAGCATGCCGCTGCAAGATGCTGTGGTAGCCATGCTGGTTCAGTATGCCTTCAATTTAGAATAAATCCCCACCCGTGTCACCAGCAAAGCCCCCCCCACACCATCACACCTCCTCCTCCATGCTTCACGGTGGGAACCAGGCATGTAGAGTCCATCCGTTCACCTGTTCTGTGTCGCACAAAGACACGGTGGTTGGAACCAAAGATCTCAAATTTGGACTCATCAGACCAAAGCACAGATTTCCACTGGTCTAATGTCCATTCCTTGTGTTCTTTAGCCCAAACAAGTCTCTTCTGCTTGTTGCCTGTCCTTAGCAGTGGTTTCCTAGCAGATCTTCTACCATGAAGGCCTGATTCACACAGTCTCCTCTTAGCAGTTGTTCTAGAGATGTGTCTGCTGCTAGAACTCTGTGTGGCATTGACCTGGTCTCTAATCTGAGCTGCTGTAACCTGCGATTTCTGAGGCTGGTGACTCGGATGAACTTCTCCTCCGCAGCAGAGGTGACTCTTGGTCTTCCTTTCCTGGGGCGGTCCGCATGTGAGCCAGTTTCTTTGTAGCGCTTGATGGTTTTTGTGACTGCACTTGGGGAAACTTTCAAAGTTTTCCCAATTTTTCGGACTGACTGACCTTCATTTCTTAAAGTAATGATGGCCACTCGTTTCTCTTTACTTAGCTGCTTTTTTCTTGCCATAATACAAATTCTAACAGTCTATTCAGTAGGACTATCAGCTGTGCATCCACCTGACTTCTCCACAACGCAACTGATGGTCCCAACCCCATTTATAAGGCCAGAAATCCCACTTATTACACCTGACAGGGCACACCTGTGAAGTGAAGACCATATCTGGGCATAACTACTGTGAGGGGGCACATATCTGGGCATAACTACTGTGAAGGGGGCACATATCTGGGCATAACTACTGTGAAGGGGGCACATATCTGGGCATAGCTACTGTGAGGGGGGCACATATCTGGGCATAACTACTGTAAAGGGGGCACATATCTGGGCATAACTACTGTGAGGGGGCACATATCTGGGCATTACTACTGTGAGGGGGCACATATCTGGGCATTACTACTGTGAGGGGGCACATATCTGGGCATAACTACTGTGAAGGGGCCACATATCTGGGCATAACTACTGTGAAAGGGGGGGGGAGGCCCTTCACAGTAGTTATTAATCCCTTTCAGCAGTCTCCCCTTCAGTGAATGGGGAACTGCTGAAAGGGGTTAATAACTACTGTGAAGGGCCTAGCCGTCTGGGCAACCCCACAGATCATCCTCCCACCTAGTACTTGTTCCACTGATCCGCTACTTGCGGGCTACATGGGCATGAGTTCAGTCACTTCGGTGCGCGATCCCATCCTGTGGCGCGTGACCCAGCGAGACCCGTGACCTACAGCGGCAGGTCTTGCGGGATCACGCGCTGAAGGACGGGATTGCCCACCGAAGTGAATCAACTCATTCCCGCGCGCCCACAAGTAGCGGAACAATTACAAGAGGGGTGGGGAATAGCCAAATAAAAAAATATTTTGAACGAAAAGGTGTGGTGGGGGCTCTGTGGATGACACTGTCATTGGGGGGGGGGGGGGGGTCTGTGGATGGCACTGTTGTGGGGGGATCTGTGGATGGCACTGTTGTGGGGGGATCTGTGGATGGCACTGTTGTGGGGGGATCTGTGGATGGCACTGTTGTGGGGGGATCTGTGGATGGCACTGTTGTGGGGGGATCTGTGGATGGCACTGTTGTGGGGGCATCTTTGGATGACACACTGTTATGGGGGGATCTGTGGATGACACTGTTATGGGGGCTCTGTGGATGACACACTGTTATGGGGGGATCTGTGGATGACACACTGTTATGGGGCATCTGTGGATGACACACTGTTATGGGGCATCTGTGGAAGACACACTGTTATGGGGGCATCTGTGGATGACACACTTATGGGGGATCTGTGGATGACACACTTATGGGGGATCTGTGGATGACACACTGTTATGGGGGCTCTGTGGATGACACACTGTTATGGGGGCTCTGTGGGTGACACTGTTGTGGGGGGATCTGTGGGTGACACTGTTGTGGGGGGGATCTGTGGGTGACACTGTTGTGGGGGGGGATCTGTGGGTGACACTGTTGTGGGGGGATCTGTGGGTGACACTGTTGTGGGGGGATCTGTGGATGGCACTGTTATGGGGGGATCTGTGGATGGCACTGTTATGGGGGATCTGTGGATGGCACTGTTATGGGGGGGCATCTGTGGATGGCACTGTTATGGGGGCATCTGTGGATGGCACTGTTATGGGGGATCTGTGGATGACACACTGTTATGGGGGATCTGTGGATGACACACTGTTATGGGGGATCTGTGGATGACACACTGTTATGGGGGCTCTGTGGATGACACACTGTTATGGGGGCTCTGTGGGTGACACACTGTTATGGGGGCTCTGTGGGTGACACACTGTTATGGGGGCTCTGTGGGTGACACACTGTTATGGGGGCTCTGTGGGTGACACACTTATGGGGGCTCTGTGGGTGACACACTTATGGGGGCTCTGTGGGTGACACACTTATGGGGGCTCTGTGGGTGACACACTTATGGGGGCTCTGTGGGTGACACACTTATGGGGGCTCTGTGGGTGACACACTTATGGGGGCTCTGTGGGTGACACACTTATGGGGGCTCTGTGGGTGACACACTTATGGGGGCTCTGTGGGTGACACACTTATGGGGGCTCTGTGGGTGACACACTTATGGGGGCTCTGTGGGTGACACACTTATGGGGCTCTGTGGGTGACACACTTATGGGGGCTCTGTGGGTGACACACTTATGGGGGCTCTGTGGGTGACACACTTATGGGGGCTCTGTGGGTGACACACTTATGGGGGCTCTGTGGGTGACACACTTATGGGGGCTCTGTGGGTGACACACTTATGGGGGCTCTGTGGGTGACACACTTATGGGGGCTCTGTGGGTGACACACTTATGGGGGCTCTGTGGGTGACACACTTATGGGGGCTCTGTGGGTGACACACTTATGGGGGCTCTGTGGGTGACACACTTATGGGGGCTCTGTGGGTGACACACTTATGGGGGCTCTGTGGGTGACACACTTATGGGGGCTCTGTGGGTGACACACTTATGGGGGCTCTGTGGGTGACACACTTATGGGGGCTCTGTGGGTGACACACTTATGGGGGCTCTGTGGGTGACACACTTATGGGGGCTCTGTGGGTGACACACTTATGGGGGCTCTGTGGGTGACACACTTATGGGGGCTCTGTGGGTGACACACTTATGGGGGCTCTGTGGGTGACACACTTATGGGGGCTCTGTGGGTGACACACTTATGGGGGCTCTGTGGGTGACACACTTATGGGGGCTCTGTGGGTGACACTGTTGTGGGGGATCTGTGGGTGACACTGTTGTGGGGGGGGATCTGTGGGTGACACATATATAGCACCTTATGCTATATATGTGTCATCCACAGATCCCCCCATAACAGTGTGCCTGTGAGTGAATGATCCCCAATACACTGCACATGCGCGAAAAAGACTACCTGGCGCAGGCGCAGTAGAGGTTAACAAAACGCAAAAAAATATAAAGGTTAACAAAATGCAAATATCTAGACCTCTTCAGCACCTGTGTGACGTTTAACCCCCTCAGCTCCCCTAGCTTATACCCCCTTAATGACCAGGCCACTTTTTACACTTCGGCACTGCACTACTTTTACCGTTTATCGCTCGGTCATGCAACTTACCACCCAAATGAATTTTACCTCCTTTTCTCCTCACTAATAGAGCTTTCATTTCGTGGTATTTCATTGCTGCTGACATTTTACATTTTTCTGTTATTAATCGAAATTTAATGATTTTTTTGCAAAAAAATGAAATTTTTCAGTTGTAAAATTTTGCAAAAAAAATGACATCCATATATACATTTTTTGCTAAATTTATTGTTCTACATGTCTTTGATAACAAAAGAATGGTTTGGGTAAAAGTTATAGCGTTTACAAACTGGTACAAAAATGTGAATTTCCGCATTTTGAAGCAGCTCTGACTTTCTGAGCACCTGTCATGTTTCCTGAGGTTCTACAATGCCCAGACAGTAGAAACACCCCACAAATGACCCCATTTCGGAAAGTAGACACCCTAAGGTATTCGCTGATGGGCATAGTGAGTTCATAGAACTTTTTATTTTTTGTCACGTTAGCGGAAAATGATTTCTTTTTTTCTTTTCTTTTTTCTTACAAAGTCTCATATTCCACTAACTTGTGACAAAAAATAAAAACTTCCATGAACTCACCATACCCATCATGAAATACCTTGGGGTGTCTTCTTTCCAAAATGGGGTTCACTTGTGGGGTAGTTATACTGCCCTGGCATTTTAGGGGCCCAAATGCGTGAGAAGTAGTTTGAAATAAAAATGTGTAAAAAATGGCCTGTAAATCCTAAAGGTGCACTTTGGAATGTGGGCCCCTGGCGCACCTAGGCTGCAAAAAAGTGTCACACATCTGGTATCGCCGTACTCAGGAGAAGTCGGGCAATGTGTTTTGGGGTGTCATTTTACATATACCCATGCTGGGTGGGAGAGAAATATCTCGGCAAAAGACAACTTTTCCCATTTTTTTATACAAAGTTGGCATTTGACCAAGATATTTCTCTCACCCAGCATGGGTATATGTAAAATGACACCCCAAAACACATTGCCCAACTTCTCCTGAGTACGGCGATACCAGATGTGTGACACTTTTTTCCGCCTTTCCGAAATGGGGTCACATGTGGGGTATTTATACTGCCCTGGCATTTTAGGGGCCCTAAAGCGTGAGAAGAAGCCTGGAATATAAATGTCTAAAAAATTTTACGCATTTGGATTCCGTGAGGGGTATGGCGAGTGCATGGGAGATTTTAGTTTTTGACACAAGTTAGTGGAATATGAGACTTTGTAAGAAAAAAATAAATTAAAAAAAATTTCCGCTAACTTGGGCCCAAAAAATGTCTGAATGGAGCCTTACAGGGGGGTGATTAATAACAGGGGGGTGATCAGGGAATCTATATGGGGTGATCAGGGGTACATAAGGGGTTAATAAGTGACAGGGGGGGTGTAGTGTAGTGTGGTGCTTGGTGCTACTTATTACTGACCTACCTGAGTCCTCTGGTGGTCGATCCAAACAAAAGGGACACCAGAGGACCAGGTAGCAGGTATATCAGACGCTGTTATCAAAACTGCGTCTAATATACCTGTTAGGGGTTAAAAAAAAAATCACATCTCCAGCCTGCCAGCGAGCGATCGCTACTGGCAGGCTGGAGATCCTGTCTCTTACTTGCAGTTCCTGTGAACGCGCGCGCCTGTGTGCGCGCGTGCACAGGAAATCTCGCCTCTCGCGAGATGACGCGTATATGCGTGACTGCGCAGCGCTGTCGCCTCCGGACCACGATCCTGTGTTAGGCGGTCCGGAGGCGTTTAATTGACAGTATTATGTCTATATCGTGGAAAATAGTTTTAAGGAAAGAAATAAAGATTTTAAATGTTATATTAGTCAGCACTTCAAGCTGGAGGTCATGTAAGACTATCTCCCCCGATATAGACATAATACTGTCAAGTAAACGGAACACCGGCATCTGGTGCTGTAATGGCAGCGGCGCCCGGTGCAGTCACTGTATTCTATTGCACCGGGCCCGCTCACTGTAATAGTAATATTCCTATAGGAAAAAATGCGTATAGCAGCACAACGAAAAATTTAAGTCTTATCTTGTGGTGGTGCCAGCCATGTTGGGAGCCAGTCAGAAGTTCCCCCTTGGATGCGTCATATAGAAGAAACCGCAGCACTCTCCTGTCTTCAATTCAGTGGAATTTATTTCACTGGCAAAAAAAAATGCGACGGTTCGACCGTAAAGGTTGCTTGAGAAAGACCTTTACGGTCGAAACGTCGCATTTTTTTTGCTGGTGAAATAAATTCCACTGAATTGAAGACAGGAGACTAATATTCCTATGTGACAACTTGGAATCCCCTGCGACCCTCTCCCTCTCTGTACTCACACACTCCATAGCAGCCGGGCGGCAGCGCAACTCTCTGACGTCACCGCTCCTCCCGCTGTATGAATGAAGCAGGCGGAGCAGACGCGTGACGTCAGGGAGTTGCGCTGCCGCCCGGCTGCTACTGAGTTTTCGAGATGGGAAGTTCGGATCTTTTTCATGAATCGGATCTTCGGTTCACTTCCTGAGCCGGCAGAAGCAAGTGAACTGAAGATCAATGCGCATGCTCAGCTCATCCAATCCTCGGTTCACTTCCTGAGCCGGCAGAGGCAAGTGAACTGAAGATCAATGCGCATGCTCAGCTCATCCAATCCTCTGTTCACTTCCTGAGGCGGCAGAAGCAAGTGAACTGAAGATCAATGCGCATGCTCAGCTCATCAAATCCTCGGTTCACTTCCTGAGGCGGCAGAGGCAAGTGAACTGAAGATCAATGCGCATGCTCAGCTCATCCAATCCTTGGTTCACTTCCTGAGCCGGCAGAAGCAAGTGAACTGAAGATCAATGCGCATGCTCAGCTCATCCAATCCTCGGTTCACTTCCTGAGCCGGCAGAGGCAAGTGAACTGAAGATCAATGCGCATGCTCAGCTCATCCAATCCTCGGTTCACTTCCTGAGCCGGCCGGTTCACTTCCTGAGGCGGCAGAAGCAAGTGAACTGAAGATCAATGCGCATGCTCAGCTCATCCAATCCTCGGTTCACTTCCTGAGGCGGCAGAGGCAAGTGAACTGAAGATCAATGCGCATGCTCAGCTCATCCAATCCTCGGTTCACTTCCTGAGGCGGCAGAAGCAAGTGAACTGAAGATCAATGCGCATGCTCAGCTCATCCAATCCTCGGTTCACTTCCTGAGGCGGCAGAGGCAAGTGAACTGAAGATCAATGCGCATGCTCAGCTCATCGAATCCTCGGTTCACTTCCTGAGGCGGCAGAAGCAAGTGAACTGAAGATCAATGCGCATGCTCAGCTCATCCAATCCTCGGTTCACTTCCTGAGGCGGCAGAGGCAAGTGAACTGAAGATCAATGCGCATGCTCAGCTCATCCAATCCTCGGTTCACTTCATGAGTCGGCAGAGGCAAGTGAACTGAAGATCAATGCGCATGCTCAGCTCATCCAATCCTCGGTTCACTTCCTGAGGCGGCAGAGGCAAGTGAACTGAAGATCAATGCGCATGCTCAGCTCATCCAATCCTCGGTTCACTTCCTGATTCGGCAGAAGCAAGTGAACTGAAGATCAATGCGCATGCTCAGCTCATCCAATCCTCGGTTCACTTCCTGAGGCGGCAGAGGCAAGTGAACTGAAGATCAATGCGCATCCTCAGCTCATCCAATCCTCGGTTCACTTCCTGAGGCGGCAGAGGCAAGTGAACTGAAGATCAATGCGCATGCTCAGCTCATCGAATCCTCGGTTCACTTCCTGAGCCGGCAGAGGCAAGTGAACTGAAGATCAATGCGCATGCTCAGCTCATCCAATCCTCGGTTCACTTCCTGAGCCGGCAGAAGCAAGTGAACTGAAGATCAATGCGCATGCTCAGCTCATCAAATCCTCGGTTCACTTCCTGAGGCGGCAGAGGCAAGTGAACTGAAGATCAATGCGCATGCTCAGCTCATCCAATCCTTGGTTCACTTCCTGAGCCGGCAGAAGCAAGTGAACTGAAGATCAATGCGCATGCTCAGCTCATCCAATCCTCGGTTCACTTCCTGAGCCGGCAGAGGCAAGTGAACTGAAGATCAATGCGCATGCTCAGCTCATCCAATCCTCGGTTCACTTCCTGAGCCGGCCGGTTCACTTCCTGAGGCGGCAGAAGCAAGTGAACTGAAGATCAATGCGCATGCTCAGCTCATCCAATCCTCGGTTCACTTCCTGAGGCGGCAGAGGCAAGTGAACTGAAGATCAATGCGCATGCTCAGCTCATCCAATCCTCGGTTCACTTCCTGAGGCGGCAGAAGCAAGTGAACTGAAGATCAATGCGCATGCTCAGCTCATCCAATCCTCGGTTCACTTCCTGAGGCGGCAGAGGCAAGTGAACTGAAGATCAATGCGCATGCTCAGCTCATCGAATCCTCGGTTCACTTCCTGAGCCGGCAGAAGCAAGTGAACTGAAGATCAATGCGCATGCTCAGCTCATCCAATCCTCGGTTCACTTCCTGAGGCGGCAGAGGCAAGTGAACTGAAGATCAATGCGCATGCTCAGCTCATCCAATCCTCGGTTCACTTCATGAGTCGGCAGAGGCAAGTGAACTGAAGATCAATGCGCATGCTCAGCTCATCCAATCCTCGGTTCACTTCCTGAGGCGGCAGAGGCAAGTGAACTGAAGATCAATGCGCATGCTCAGCTCATCCAATCCTCGGTTCACTTCCTGATTCGGCAGAAGCAAGTGAACTGAAGATCAATGCGCATGCTCAGCTCATCCAATCCTCGGTTCACTTCCTGAGGCGGCAGAGGCAAGTGAACTGAAGATCAATGCGCATCCTCAGCTCATCCAATCCTCGGTTCACTTCCTGAGGCGGCAGAGGCAAGTGAACTGAAGATCAATGCGCATGCTCAGCTCATCGAATCCTCGGTTCACTTCCTGAGCCGGCAGAGGCAAGTGAACTGAAGATCAATGCGCATGCTCAGCTCATCCAATCCTCGGTTCACTTCATGAGCCAGCAGAGGCAAGTGAACTGAAGATCAATGCGCATGCTCAGCTCATCCAATCCTCGGTTCACTTCCTGAGCCGGCAGAGGCAAGTGAACTGAAGATCAATGCGCATGCTCAGCTCATCCAATCCTCGGTTCACTTCCTGAGGCGGCAGAGGCAAGTGAACTGAAGATCAATGCGCATGCTCAGCTCATCCAATCCTCGGTTCACTTCATGAGCCGGCAGAGGCAAGTGAACTGAAGATCAATGCGCATGCTCAGCTCATCCAATCCTCGGTTCACTTCCTGAGCCGGCAGAGGCAAGTGAACTGAAGATCAATGCGCATGCTCAGCTCATCCAATCCTCGGTTCACTTCCTGAGGCGGCAGAGGCAAGTGAACTGAAGATCAATGCGCATGCTCAGCTCATCCAATCCTCGGTTCACTTCCTGAGGCGGCAGAGGCAAGTGAACTGAAGATCAATGCGCATGCTCAGCTCATCCAATCCTCGGTTCACTTCCTGAGCCGGCAGAAGCAAGTGAACTGAAGATCAATGCGCATGCTCAGCTCATCCAATCCTCGGTTCACTTCCTGAGGCGGCAGAAGCAAGTGAACTGAAGATCAATGCGCATGCTCAGCTCATCCAATCCTCGGTTCACTTCCTGAGCCGGCAGAGGCAAGTGAACTGAAGATCAATGCGCATGCTCAGCTCATCCAATCCTCGGTTCACTTCCTGAGCCGGCAGAAGCAAGTGAACTGAAGATCAATGCGCATGCTCAGCTCATCCAATCCTCGGTTCACTTCCTGAGCCGGCAGAGGCAAGTGAACTGAAGATCAATGCGCATGCTCAGCTCATCCAATCCTCGGTTCACTTCCTGAGGCGGCAGAGGCAAGTGAACTGAAGATCAATGCGCATGCTCAGCTCATCCAATCCTCGGTTCACTTCCTGAGCCGGCAGAAGCAAGTGAACTGAAGATCAATGCGCATGCTCAGCTCATCCAATCCTCGGTTCACTTCCTGAGTCGGCAGAAGCAAGTGAACTGAAGATCAATGCGCATGCTCAGCTCATCCAATCCTCGGTTCACTTCCTGAGTCGGCAGAGGCAAGTGAACTGAAGATCAATGCGCATGCTCAGCTCATCCAATCCTCGGTTCACTTCCTGAGCCGGCAGAGGCAAGTGAACTGAAGATCAATGCGCATGCGCAGCTCATCCAATCCTCGGTTCACTTGCTGAGTCGGCTCTCAAGTGAACCGAAGGTCAGGAGGGACTGGCTCCTGGCAAACACAGCTCTGCTGCAGTGGAGCAGACTGATGTCATTACACTGTATAGCTATTGCAGGAATTTAGATAATGGTCTAAGAGTTTATTAGTTAAAAGAATCAAATGAGTCAGAGACTGTCACCGAGTCCCTGCCAGGCTTCCTGCTCTGCTACATTGCTGCAAGCCCCCTGTACACACAGCTCTGCTACATTGCTGCAAGTACCCTGTACACACACAGCTCTGCTACATTGCTGCAAGCACCCTGTACACACACAGCTCTGCTACATTGCTGCAAGCACCCTGTACACACACAGCTCTGCTACACTGCTGCATGAAGCCTGTACACACACAGCTCTGCTACATTGCTGCAAGCACCCTGTACACACACAGCTCTGCTACATTGCTGCAAGCCCCCTGTACACACAGCTCTGCTACATTGCTGCAAGCCCCCTGTACACACACAGCTCTGCTACATTGCTGCAAGCACCCTGTACACACACAGCTCTGCTACATTGCTGCAAGCACCCTGTACACACACAGCTCTGCTACATTGCTGCAAGTACCCTGTACACACACAGCTCTGCTACATTGCTGCAAGCACCCTGTACACACACACAGCTCTGCTACACTGCTGCATGAAGCCTGTACACACACAGCTCTACAGTATAACCCTAACCTCAAGTGACCCCATTTTGGAAAGAAGACACCCCAAGGTATTCTGTGAGGGGCATGGCGAGTTCCTAGAATTTTTTATTTTTTGTCGCAAGTTAGTGGAATATGAGACTTTGTAAGAAAAAGAAAAAAAAAGAAAAAATCATCATTTTCCGCTTACTTGTGACAGAAAATAAAAAAATTCTAGGAACTCGCCATGCCCCTCACGGAATACCTTGGGGTGTCTTCTTTCCAAAATGGGGTCACTTGTGGGGTAGTTATACTGCCCTGGCAATTTAGGGGCCCAGATGTGTGAGAAGAAGTTTGAAATCAAAATCTGTAAAAAATGGCCTGTGAAATCCTAAAGGTGCACTTTGGAATATGTGCCCCTTTGCCCACCTTGGCTGCAAAAAAGTGTCACACATGTGGTATCGCCGTACTCAGGAGAAGTTGGGGAATGTGTTTTGCGGTGTCATTTTACATATACCCATGCTGGGTGAGAAAAATATCTTGGTCAAATGCCAACTTTTCACATTTTTTTATACAAAGTTGGCATTTGACCAAGATATTTCTCTCACCCAGCATGGGTATATGTAAAATGACACCCCAAAACACATTGCCCAACTTCTCCTGAGTACGGCGATACCAGATGTGTGACACTTTTTTGCAGCCTAGATGCGCAAAGCGGCCCAAATTCCTTTTAGGAGGGCATTTTTAGACATTTGGATCCCAGACTTCTTCTCACACTTTCGGGCCCCTAAGATGCCAGGGCAGTATAAATACCCCACATGTGACCTCATTTTGGAAAGAAGACACCCCAAGGTATTCAATGAGGGGCATGGCCAGTTCATAGAATTTATTTTTTTGGGCACAAGTTAGCGGAAATTGTTATTTTTTTTGTATTTTCTCACAAAGTCTCCCTTTCCGCTAACTTGGGACAAAAATTTAAATCTTTCATGGACTCAATATGCCCCTCACGGAATACCTTGGGGTGTCTTCTTTCCGAAATGGGGTCACATGTGGGGTATTTATACTGCCCTGGCATTTTAGGGGCCCTAAAGCGTGAGAAGAAGTCTGGAATATAAATGTCTAAAAAGTTTTACGCATTTGGATTCCGTGAGGGGTATGGCGAGTGCATGGGAGATTTTATTTTTTGACACAAGTTTGTGGAATATGAGACTTTGTAAGAAAAAAAATAAAAAATAAAATAAAACAATTTCCACTAACTTGGGCCAAAAAAATGTCTGAATGGAGCCTTACAGGGGGGGTGATCAATGACAGGGGGGTGATCAATGACAGGGGGGTGATCAGTGACAGGGGGGTGATCAGTGACAGGGGGGTGATCAGTGACAGGGGGGTGATCAGTGACAGGGGGGTGATCAGTGACAGGGGGGTGATCAGTGACAGGGGGGTGATCAATGACAGGGGGGTGATCAATGACAGGGGGGTGATCAATGACAGGGGGGTGATCACGCATATAGACTTCCTGATCACCCACTGTCATTGATCACCCCCCGTCATTGATCACCCTCTGTAAGGCTCCATTCAGACATCCGCATGATTTTTTACGGATCCACGGATACATGGATCGGATCCGCAAAACGCATACGGACGTCTGAATGGAGTCTTACAGGGGGGTTATCAATGACAGGGGGTGATCAGGGAGTCTATATGGGGTGATCAGGGGTACATAAGGGGTTAATTAGTGACAGGGGGGTGTAGTGTAGTGTAGTGGTGCTTGATGCTACTTATTACAGAGCTACCTGTGTCCTCTGGTGATCGATCCAAACAAAAGGGACACCAGAGGACCAGGTAGGAGGTATATTAGACTCTGTTATCAAAACAGCATCTAATATACCTGTTAGGGGTTAAAAATAATCACATCTCCAGCCTGCCAGCGAGCGATCGCCGCTGGCAGGCTGGAGATCCACTCGCTTACCTTCCGTTCCTGTGTGCGCGCGTTCACAGGAAATCTCGGCTATCGCAAGATGACGCACGGATGCGTCCAGGAGGAATGAATCAACCACCTTCCGGACGCATCCGTGCGTTAGTAATCGAATAATGGTCAGCTGGCACTCCGTTCAGGAAGCGTGGTGCACGAGTCCGAGACAGAAGTCCCACCAATATAAGCAAAAGAAGAGACCGGCACTCACTTATCTTCTGCTAATTCAATCGCTTTATTCGCCACATACCATATGCCATTTGAGAAAGGCTTGCATCAGAGCCGAAACGTGCGTCACAGAATACCTTGTATGTGGCGAATAAAGCGATGGAATTAGCAGAAGATAAGTGAGTGCCGGTCTCTTCTTTTGCATCCGTGCGTACGGCGGTCCGGAGGTGGTTAAAGAAGAACGGGTGATGGAGGGCCATAGCAAAAAAAAAAATAAAAAAAAAATAAAAAAATCACTAAATGTTGATGAAGTACGGAAAAAATGGTTACTTTAGGGCTGGATAATTGGTTCTCTTTTCTTTCTACGTCCCCCCCCTAAGGGCGGTGGGTGGGTAAATGGGGGATTGGAAATATATTATTTTAAGCATAGAAAAATCAGTTGTTTTGATAAACTGAAATTTTTATTATTTATTGTTAATATGGAATTTTCTATTGCTGAGTTGATGTGTTTAGGGTACAAAGGTATATGTTTTTACGAAATGGAAATAAAGAGATTTAAAAAAATAATAATAATAAAAAATAAAAAAATATGACTATAATGGACCAGAGTGGAATGCCCATAGAGAGTAACGGACCGGAGCGGAATGCCCATAGAGAGTAACGGACCGGAGCAGAATGCCCATAGAGAGTAACGGACCGGAGCAGAATGCCCATAGAGAGTAACGGACCGGAGCAGAATGCCCATAGAGAGTAACGGACCGGAGCAGAATGCCCATAGAGAGTAACGGACCGGAGCGGAATGCCCATAGAGAGTAATGGACCGGAGCGGAATGCCCATAGAGAGTAATGGACCGGAGCGGAATGCCCATAGAGAGTAATGGACGGGAGCGGAATGCCCATAGAGAGTAACGGACCGGAGCGGAATGCCCATAGAGAATAACGGACCAGAGCGGAATGCCCATAGAGAGTAATGGACCGGAGCGGAATGCCCATAGAGAGTAATGGACCGGAGCGGAATGCCCATAGAGAGTAATGGACGGGAGCGGAATGCCCATAGAGAGTAACGGACGGGAGCGGAATGCCCATAGAGAGTAATGGACCAGAGCGGAATGCCCATAGAGAGTAATGGACCAGAGCGGAATGCCCATAGAGAGTAATGGACCCGAGCGGAATGCCCATAGAGAGTAATGGACCAGAGCGGAATGCCCATAGAGAGTAATGGACCGGAGTGGAATGCCCATAGAGAATAATACACCAGAGCAGAATGCCCATAGAGAGTAATGGACCAGAGCGGAATGCCCATAGAGAGTAATGGACCGGAGCGGAATGCCCATAGACTATAATGGACCAGAGCGGAATGCCCATAGAGAATAATGGACCGGAGCGGAATGCCCATAGAGTATAATGGACCAGAGCGGAATGCCCATAGAGAATAACGGACCAAAGCGGAATGCCCATAGAGAATAATGGACCAGAGCGGAATGCCCATAGAGAATAATGGACCAGAGCGGAATGCCCATAGAGAGTAATAGACCAGAGAGGAATGCCCATAGACTATAATGGACCAGAGCGGAATGCCCATAGAGAGTAATGGACCAGAGAGGAATGCCCATAGAAAGTAATGGACCAGAGTGGAATGCCCATAGAGAGTAATGGACCAGAGAGGAATGCCCATAGACTATAATGGACCAGAGCGGAATGCCCATAGAGAATAATGGACCAGAGCGGAATGCCCATAGAGAATAATGGACCAGAGCGGAATGCCCATAGACTATAATGGACCAGAGCGGAATGCCCATAGAGAATAATGGACCAGAGCGGAATGCCCATAGAGAATAATGGACCAGAGCGGAATGCCCATAGAGAATAACGGACCGGAGCGGAATGCCCATAGAAAGTAATGGACCAGAGTGGAATGCCCATAGAGAATAACGGACCGGAGCGGAATGCCCATAGAAAGTAATGGACCAGAGTGGAATGCCCATAGAGAGTAATGGACCAGAGCGGAATGCCCATAGACTATAATGGACCAGAGCGGAATGCCCATAGAGAATAATGGACCAGAGCGGAATGCCCATAGAGAATAATGGACCAGAGTGGAATGCCCATACAGAGTAATGGACCGGAGTGGACGCCCATAGAGAATAATGGACCAGAGCGGAATGCCCATAGAGAGTAATGGACCAGAGCGGAATGCCCATAGAGAGTAATGGACCGGAGCGGAATGCCCATAGAGAGTAACGGACCGGAGTGGACGCCCATAGAGAATAATGGACCAGAGCGGAATGCCCATAGAGAATAATGGACCAGAGCGGAATGCCCATAGAGAGTAATAGACCAGAGAGGAATGCCCATAGACTATAATGGACCAGAGCGGAATGCCCATAGAGAGTAATGGACCAGAGAGGAATGCCCATAGAAAGTAATGGACCAGAGTGGAATGCCCATACAGAGTAATGGACCGGAGCGGAATGCCCATAGAGAGTAATGGACCGGAGCGGAATGCCCATAGAGATTAATGGACCGGAGCGGAATGCCCATAGAGAGTAATGGACCAGAGCGGAATGCCCATAGAGATTAACGGACCAGAGCGGAATGCCCATAGAGAGTAACGGACCAGAGCGGAATGCCCATAGAGAGTAACGGACCGGAGCGGACGCCCATAGAGAATAATGGAAATGTAACATTTGAATTAGAGAGAAAACCATGTGACAGATCTGATAATTATGTAGCAGCTTTTACTCTCCAAATTCAGTGGATTATTTAATGGTCAGATTACGTGGAATTATCACTGTTTTCTGCAGAATGACGAGGGTGACTGACACAAGGGACGCCCATAGGCTGTAATGGGAAGTAAACTCTGAGCTCATTTGCAGGTAAATCTGTTATGTAGGACATTAGCCTTTACCGCCAGTGTTCCCTGGGCAGAGCAGCAGAAGCCTTTACCGCCAGTGTTCCCTGGGCAGAGCAGCAGAAGCCTTTACCGCCAGTGTTCCCGGGGTAGAGGAGCAGAAGCCTTTACCGCCAGTGTTCTCTGGGCAGAGCAGCAGAAGCCTTTACCGCCAGTGTTCCCTGTGCAGAGCAGCAGAAGCCTTTACCGCCAGTGTTCCCTGTGCAGAGCAGCAGAAGCCTTTACCGCCAGTGTTCCCTGTGCAGAGCAGCAGAAGCCTTTACCGCCAGTGTTCCCTGTGCAGAGCAGCAGAAGCCTTTACCGCCAGTGTTCCCGGGGCAGAGGAGCACAAGCCTTTACCGCCAGTGTTCCCGGGGCAGAGGAGCAAAAGATTTATTTGATATGTTGAATGGTTCAGACACCAAGTCCCGTTTTACTTCCCATTATAGCCTATAGGCATTCCATCACCTTTGCATTCTATAGAAAGCGGTTATAATCCAAGGTAATTTTCACTTTACAATCTGCTCCTCTACCCAGGGAACACTGGCGGTAAAGGCTTGTGCTCCTCTGCCCCGGGAACACTGGCGCTAAAGGCTTGTGCTCCTCTGCCCCGGGAACACTGGCGCTAAAGGCTTGTGCTCCTCTGCCCCGGGAACACTGGCGCTAAAGGCTTGTGCTCCTCTGCCCCGGGAACACTGGCGCTAAAGGCTTGTGCTCCTCTGCCCCGGGAACACTGGCGGTAAAGGCTTGTGCTCCTCTGCCCCGGGAACACTGGCGCTAAAGGCTTGTGCTCCTCTGCCCCGGGAACACTGGCGCTAAAGGCTTGTGCTCCTCTACCCCGGGAACACTGGCGCTAAAGGCTTGTGCTCCTCTGCCCCGGGAACACTGGCGCTAAAGGCTTGTGCTCCTCTGCCCCGGGAACACTGGCGCTAAAGGCTTGTGCTCCTCTGCCCCGGGAACACTGGCGCTAAAGGCTTGTGCTCCTCTGCCCCGGGAACACTGGCGCTAAAGGCTTGTGCTCCTCTGCCCCGGGAACACTGGCGCTAAAGGCTTGTGCTCCTCTGCCCCGGGAACACTGGCGCTAAAGGCTTGTGCTCCTCTGCCCCGGGAACACTGGCGCTAAAGGCTTGTGCTCCTCTACCCCGGGAACACTGGCGCTAAAGGCTCGTGCTCCTCTACCCCGGGAAAAACACTGGCGGTAAAGGCTCGTGCTCCTCTACCCCGGGAACACTGGCGGTAAAGGCTTGTGCTCCTCTACCCCGGGAACACTGGCGGTAAAGGCTTGTGCTCCTCTACCCCGGGAACACTGGCACTAAAGGCTTGTGCTCCTCTACCCCGGGAACACTGGCGGTAAAGGCTTGTGCTCCTCTACCCCGGGAACACTGGCGGTAAAGGCTTGTGCTCCTCTACCCCGGGAACACTGGCGGTAAAGGCTTGTCCTCCTCTACCCCGGGAACACTGGCGGTAAAGGCTTGTGCTCCTCTGCCCCGGGAACACTGGCGGTAAAGGCTTGTGCTCCTCTACCCCGGGAACACTGGCGGTAAAGGCTTCAGAGTTTACTTCCCATTACAGTCTATGGGCGTCCTTTGTGTCAGTCACCCTCGCCATTCTGCAGAAAACAGTGATAATTCCACTTAATCTGAACATGAAATAATCTACTGAATTTGGAGAGTAAAAGCCGCTACATAATTATCAGATCTGTCACATGGTTTTCTCTCTAATTCAAATATTACATTTCCCTTATTCTCTATGGGCGTCCACAATGTCATTCCTTTTAGTAGGTCCTGCATTTCCGGTATCAGTCCGGTTCCGGGGCCGCATTTCCGGTATCAGTCCGGTTCCGGGGCCGCATTTCCGGTATCAGTCCGGTTCCGGGGCCGCATTTCCGGTATCAGTCCGGTTCCGGGGCCGCATTTCCGGTATCAGTCCGGTTCCGGGGCCGCATTTCCGGTATCAGTCCGGTTCCGGGGCCGCATTTCCGGTATCAGTCCGGTTCCGGGGCCGCATTTCCGGTATCAGTCCGGTTCCGGGGCCGCATTTCCGGTATCAGTCCGGTTCCGGGGCCGCATTTCCGGTATCAGTCCGGTTCCGGGGCCGCATTTCCGGTATCAGTCCGGTTCCGGGGCCGCATTTCCGGTATCAGTCCGGTTCCGGGGCCGCATTTCCGGTATCAGTCCGGTTCTGGTCTGTATTTCCGGTATCAGTCCGGTTCTGGGGCTGTATTTCCGGTATCAGTCCGGTTCTGGGCTGTATTTCCGGTATCAGTCCTGTTCTGGGCTGTATTTCCGGTATCAGTCCGGTTCTGGGGCTGTATTTCCGGTATCAGTCCGGTTCTGGGCTGTATTTCCGGTATCAGTCCGGTTCTGGGGCTGTATTTCCGGTATCAGTCCGGTTCTGGGCTGTATTTCCAGTATCAGTCCGGTTCTGGGCTGTATTTCCGGTATCAGTCCGGTTCTGGGGCCGTATTTCCGGTATCAGTCCGGTTCTGGGCTGTATTTCCGGTATCAGTCCGGTTCTGGGGCTGTATTTCCGGTATCAGTCCGGTTCTGGGCTGTATTTCCAGTATCAGTCCGGTTCTGGGCTGTATTTCCGGTATCAGTCCGGTTCTGGGGCCGTATTTCCGGTATCAGTCCGGTTCTGGGGCCGTATTTCCGGTATCAGTCCGGTTCTGGGGCTGTATTTCCGGTATCAGTCCGGTTCTGGGGCTGTATTTCCGGTATCAGTCCGGTTCTGGGCTGTATTTCCGGTATCAGTCCGGTTCTGGGGCCGTATTTCCGGTATCAGTCCGGTTCTGGGGCCGTATTTACGGTATCAGTCCGGTTCTGGGCTGTATTTACGGTATCAGTCCGGTTCTGGGCTGTATTTCCGGTATCAGTCCGGTTCTGGGCTGTATTTCCAGTATCAGTCCGGTTCTGGGGTGTATTTCTTGGTTCTGTATTGCGGGTACCAGTCTGGTACCGGTTCGGTACCGCTCACCTACCTGCACTCACCGCTCTTCCGCCTCCTCAGACAGAACAGCCAATAAATGTCAGTTCTAGAGCCGGGATTCAGATCCATTCACTGCAGGTATAAGAGGTATTAATGCTATGGGTGTCGGGTGGAAACTCCGCACTGCACACATTAATACACATCATGCGGCTCTTCCCTGAGATACCGCTGCTCCACTGCTCGCTGTCCGTGCTAATAAAGTTATCACAGTGAGGGGGGGGCCGGAAGTGATGCCGGGAGAGGTCACGTGACCCGAGCGCGGCGGAGGGGAGGAGCCAGCAGAGAGGTAACATGTATACAATGTATCTATATAACAGTCTGTATGTGTACAATGTATCTATATATCTGTGTCTGTCGGTGTACATTGTATCTATATAACTGTATGTGTACAATGTATCTATATAACTGTATGTGTACAATGTATCTATATAACTGTCTGTGTACAATGTATCTATATAACTGTGTGTGCACAATGTATCTATATAACTGTCTGTGTACAATGTATCTATATAACTGTCTGTGTACAATGTATCTATATAACTGTCTGTGTACAATGTATCTATATAACTGTCTGTGTACAATGTATCTATATAACTGTCTGTGTACAATGTATCTATATAACTGTATGCGTACAATGTATCTATATAACTGTATGTGTACAATGTATCTATATAACTGTGTCTGTGTACAATGTATCTATATAACAATGTCTGTGTACAATGTATCTATATAACTGTCTGTGTACAATGTATCTATATAACTGTATGTGTACAATGTATCTATATAAATGTCTGTGTACAATGTATCTATATAACTGTCTGTGTACAATGTATCTATATAACTGTATGTGTACAATGTATCTATATAACTGTATGTGTACAATGTATCTATATATCTGTGTCTGTCGGTGTAGATTGTATCTATATAACTGTATGTGTACAATGTATCTATATAACTATGTGTACAATGTATCTATATAACTGTGTGTGTACAGTGTATCTATATAACAGTCTGTATGTGTACAATGTATCTATATAACAGTCTGTATGTGTACAATGTATCTATATAACTGTCTGTATGTGTACAATGTATCTATATAACTGTCTGTATGTGTACAGTGTATCTATATAACTGTATGTGTACAATGTATCTATATAACTGTCTGTATGTGTACAATGTATCTATATAACTGTCTGTGTACAATGTATCTATATAACTGTCTGTGTACAATGTATCTATATAACTGTCTGTGTACAATGTATCTATATAACTGTATGTGTACAATGTATCTATATAACTGTATGTGTACAATGTATCTATATAACTGTATGTGTACAATGTATCTATATAACTGTATGTGTACAATGTATCTATATAACTGTCTGTGTACATTGTATCTATATAACTGTGTGTGCACAATGTATCTATATAACTGTCTGTATGTGTACAATGTATCTATATAACAATGTCTGTGTACAATGTATCTATATAACTGTATGTGTACAATGTATCTATATAACTGTCTGTGTACAATGTATCTATATAACAATGTCTGTGTACAATGTATCTATATATCTGTGTCTGTCGGTGTACATTGTATCTATATAACTGTATGTGTACAATGTATCTATATAACTGTGTGTGCACAATGTATCTATATAACTGTCTGTGTACAATGTATCTATATAACAGTCTGTGTACAATGTATCTATATAACAGTGTCTGTATGTGTACAATGTATCTATATAACTGTCTGTATGTGTACAATGTATCTATATATCTGTCTGTATGTGTACAATGTATCTATATAACAATGTCTGTGTACAATGTATCTATATAACTGTCTGTGTACAATGTATCTATATAACTGTCTGTGTACAATGTATCTATATAACAGTCTGTATGTGTACAATGTATCTATATATCTGTGTCTGTCGGTGTACATTGTATCTATATAACTGTATGTGTACAATGTATCTATATAACTATGTGTACAATGTATCTATATAACTGTGTGTGTACAGTGTATCTATATAACAGTCTGTATGTGTACAATGTATCTATATAACTGTCTGTATGTGTACAATGTATCTATATATCTGTCTGTATGTGTACAATGTATCTATATAACAATGTCTGTGTACAATGTATCTATATAACTGTCTGTGTACAATGTATCTATATAACTGTCTGTGTACAATGTATCTATATAACTGTATGTGTACAATGTATCTATATAACTGTATGTGTACAATGTATCTATATAACTGTCTGTGTACAATGTATCTATATAACAATGTCTGTGTACAATGTATCTATATAACAATGTCTGTGTACAATGTATCTATATAACTGTATGTGTACAATGTATCTATATAACTGTATGTGTACAATGTATCTATATAACTGTCTGTGTACAATGTATCTATATAACTGTATGCGTACAATGTATCTATATAACTGTATGTGTACAATGTATCTATATAACTGTGTCTGTATGTGTACAATGTATCTATATAACTGTATGTGTACAATGTATCTATATAACTGTGTCTGTATGTGTACAATGTATCTATATAACTGTCTGTGTACAATGTATCTATATAACAGCGTCTGGACCTGTATGTGTACAATGTATCTATATAACAGCGTCTGGACCTGTATGTGTACAATGTATCTATATAACAGCGTCTGGACCTGTATGTGTACAATGTATCTATATAACAGCGTCTGGACCTGTATGTGTACAATGTATCTATATAACAGCGTCTGGACCTGTATGTGTACAATGTATCTATATAACAGCGTCTGGACCTGTATGTGTACAATGTATCTATATAACAGCGTCTGGACCTGTATGTGTACAATGTATCTATATAACAGTGTCTGTATGTGTACAATGTATCTATATAACTGTCTGTGTACAATGTATCTATATAACTGTGTCTGGACCTGTATGTGTACAATGTATCTATATAACAGCGTCTGGACCTGTATGTGTACAATGTATCTATATAACAGTGTCTGTATGTGTACAATGTATCTATATAACTGTCTGTGTACAATGTATCTATATAACTGTGTCTGGACCTGTATGTGTACAATGTATCTATATAACTGTCTGTGTACAATGTATCTATATAACTGTGTCTGGACCTGTATGTGTACAATGTATCTATATAACAGTGTCTGTATGTGTACAATGTATCTATATAACTGTCTGTATGTGCACAATGTATCTATATAACTGTGTACAATGTATCTATATAACTGTGTCTGGACCTGTATGTGTACAATGTATCTATATAACTGTCTGTGTACAATGTATCTATATAACTGTGTCTGTATGTGTACAATGTATCTATATAACTGTCTGTATGTGTACAATGTATCTATATAACTGTGTCTGGACCTGTATGTGTACAATGTATCTATATAACTGTCTGTGTACAATGTATCTATATAACTGTGTCTGTATGTGTACAATGTATCTATATAACTGTCTGTGTACAATGTATCTATATAACTGTGTCTGGACCTGTATGTATTCAATGTATCTATATAACTGTATGTGTACAATGTATCTATATAACTGTATGTGTACAATGTATCTATATAACTGTATGCGTACAATGTATCTATATAACTGTATGTGTACAATGTATCTATATAACTGTCTGCGTACAATGTATCTATATAACTGTCTGCGTACAATGTATCTATATAACTGTATGCGTACAATGTATCTATATAACTGTATGTGTACAATGTATCTATATAACTGTATGTGTACAATGTATCTATATAACTGTATGTGTACAATGTATCTATATAACTGTGTCTGGACCTGTATGTGTACAATGTATCTATATAACTGTCTGTGTACAATGTATCTATATAACTGTGTCTGGACCTGTATGTGTACAATGTATCTATATAACAGTGTCTGTATGTGTACAATGTATCTATATAACTGTCTGTATGTCCACAATGTATCTATATAACTGTGTACAATGTATCTATATAACTGTGTCTGGACCTGTATGTGTACAATGTATCTATATAACTGTCTGTGTACAATGTATCTATATAACTGTGTCTGTATGTGTACAATGTATCTATATAACTGTCTGTATGTGTACAATGTATCTATATAACTGTGTCTGGACCTGTATGTGTACAATGTATCTATATAACTGTCTGTGTACAATGTATCTATATAACTGTGTCTGTATGTGTACAATGTATCTATATAACTGTCTGTGTACAATGTATCTATATAACTGTGTCTGGACCTGTATGTATTCAATGTATCTATATAACTGTATGTGTACAATGTATCTATATAACTGTATGTGTACAATGTATCTATATAACTGTATGCGTACAATGTATCTATATAACTGTATGTGTACAATGTATCTATATAACTGTATGTGTACAATGTATCTATATAACTGTCTGCGTACAATGTATCTATATAACTGTCTGCGTACAATGTATCTATATAACTGTATGCGTACAATGTATCTATATAACTGTATGTGTACAATGTATCTATATAACTGTATGTGTACAATGTATCTATATAACTGTATGTGTACAATGTATCTATATAACTGTGTCTGGACCTGTATGTGTACAATGTATCTATATAACTGTCTGTGTACAATGTATCTATATAACTGTGTCTGGACCTGTATGTGTACAATGTATCTATATAACTGTCTGTGTACAATGTATCTATATAACTGTGTCTGGACCTGTATGTTTACAATGTATCTATATAACAGTGTCTGGACCTGTATGTGTACAATGTATCTATATAACTGTCTGTGTACAATGTATCTATATAACTGTGTCTGGACCTGTATGTGTACAATGTATCTATATAACTGTCTGTGTACAATGTATCTATATAACTGTATGTGTACAATGTATCTATATAACTGTGTCTGGACCTGTATGTGTACAATGTATCTATATAACTGTCTGTGTACAATGTATCTATATAACTGTGTCTGGACCTGTATGTGTACAATGTATCTATATAACAGTGTCTGTATGTGTACAATGTATCTATATAACTGTCTGTATGTGCACAATGTATCTATATAACTGTGTCTGGACCTGTATGTGTACAATGTATCTATATAACTGTCTGTGTACAATGTATCTATATAACTGTCTGTGTACAATGTATCTATATAACTGTGTCTGGACCTGTATGTGTACAATGTATCTATATAACTGCTTCTGGACCTAAATGAGTATCTATATGTGTGTATGTGCTGTATATGTGTGTCTCTGTGTAGTTTTGTTTGTGGTTTTCATATATTGTGTTTGTGACTAAAGCAGTGATATGTAGAGGAGCTTTCTGAGCAGATCTCAGTGTGGTGAAGCTATAGTACATAGTGTCCGATGTTAATGCTATGATGCTAAATCGCGCAGGGCAAAGGCATTTTCCGGAGTTCCGGTGACGAACCGGGCTCTCATGGGGCTGACAAGAAGCCCGGTGACCTCACCGGCACTGACGGGCAGGCTTGAGTGCTGCCCTAGCCTGTAAAATGGCTAGGGTAGCACTAAAGCCCGCCCATCAGGGCCGGTAACATCACCGAACACACTGCCGGGCGGAAGCTTCCGCCCACAGTGTGTTATTGTAAAAAAAAGAGTACAATCCAGAGCAGGGCAAGGGAGTGCATCAGAGTATGAGATGCTCCAATGCTAGCCTCAGGGGGCTTCTTGGGTGAAATTATGGGTATTTCCGGGTTCAACTCTGAACCCGGACAACCCCTTTAATCAAAAGGCGGGAGGAGTGTGCACAAGGGCTGTTACAAAAGCTTTGCTCCAAGGGTTCAGCCCTGCCCCCTGGTGCTCCAATGTGCTCATTTGCATATGAATGAAAACACAAATCTCTGAAGCTGTTTAATATACAGTATAGTAGTAATCAGCATGATGAGCCTCCATCAGGCAGAATAGAATTGATCCTGGTGACAGAGCCACTTGATGGGGTGACGTGGTATCTTCCAGTGACTTGTCCTTGTTTTGGGGATCGGTTTCACAGCCTGTAACCTACATAATATTGTGTGACTGTTCTTCTTCTCATCTCACTTTCCTACTTTCATTAACACTATAAACCTCTATACTTTTCCAGCAGACACGTAAACAAGAGAAGGGACCATGGAGGACCCAGAAGAGCTGACCAAGAGCCGCTCACAGGCCTTATCCATCGGTGGGTATCACGGCTGTAGGTGCCAGCATTGTGTTGAGGGACCTCTGCTCATCCATGTGAACCAGACCTCGTTCTTCCATCCACAGTCACATACATATCAGAAGGTCAAGCGTTAGGAATCTGTTCGCTCCACTCCATGACGAGTGACGAGTAAACCTCTGTAGGTGGACAATACCTGCTTCTCGTAGAACCACATGTTGGTGATAACTTCCCCTCCTGGCACCATTGGATTCATCTTGTCTTCCACATTCGCACACGCATCTTTCATGGTTGCTCATGGGTTTCCCAGGCAATGGTGCTGCAGCTTTGTGCTGTGTAATCTATTCCACAAGCTGTAGCTGCTAATAAGGGCCACGTAGCGGCGCGGTGCTGGGGTGACTCAGTAACGTGGCAGTCACAGTTGGGAATCTCCGGGATACTCTCAGTCCATTCCACACAGTAACAGAGCTAGTTGTACAGATGAGCCTGACCTAAATGTGATTCATTATTATCCCACAGACAGAAATGCTGCACATGGCACCGTCAGCACGTGTCCGAAGAAAGAACCACAGAGACGACGTCGAAAACCAGCCAAAACGCATCGCAGCCTGACAAGCAGCTCCCCAGAAAGACTGTCTTCAAATCTATTGAAATGCAGTGAATTTATTGTCCGGCCGCAAGACAGCGACTTATACTCTGGCAGTGAAGGCTCTGTGCTGGCTGCAGACAAAGTGGCTGCTGCTGATGACCCCTCTATAGGTGCCACCAAGGGTGACACTACGATATCTATAAAAACAGAGGTCCACGGTGCCAATGAGGAGTCTGCTATGGCATCAAATGTGAAAAAACACTCCATAGACAGGACGCCAAGATCACAAAAAAGAAGTAGTTCTAAGGCAAAGCCATTCCTGTGCACAGTGTGTGGAAAAAGGTTTAGCCAGAAATCCTTGCTCATCCAACATCACCGAAACCACACAGGAGAGAGACCCTACCCATGTCTGGAGTGCGGCAAGGGGTTCACCTCCTGCTCCCTGCTCATTCGCCACCATAAGATACACACAGGAGAGAAGCCCTTTTCCTGCCCAGACTGTGGAAAGCGATTCAGCGAAAGCTCCCAACTTGTTCGCCACCAGAGGACCCACACGGGTGAGCGGCCATACACCTGTATCGAGTGTGGCAAAAGCTTTAGTGAAAGCTCCAAGCTGGTCATTCACCAGAGAACACACACTGGAGAGCGTCCATATTCCTGTAGTGACTGCGGGAAGAGCTTCAGTGTGCGCTCCCATCTCATCACACATAAGAGAACACACACAGGGGAACGCCCATACACCTGCAACGAGTGCGGCAAGAGCTTCAGCGAGAGCTCCAAGCTGGTCATGCATCAAAGGATACACACAGGAGAGAAACCATACACATGTACCGCCTGTGGGAAGAGCTTCAGCCAGAGGTCAGTGCTAGTGACCCACCAGAGAATCCATACAGGAGAGAAACCATACACCTGCCCGGAATGTGGCAAGTGCTTCATTGATAAGGTGGGCTGTGACCGGCACCGTGTCACCCACAGTAATGAGAAGCCCTTCCAGTGCCTGCTGTGTGGCAAAAACTTCAGCCGCAACTCTGATTATAACAAGCACCAGAGAACCCACACTGGGGAGAAGCCATACTCCTGCATGCAGTGTGGGAAAAACTTCAGCTGGAGCTATCAGCTGGTCCGACACCAGCGAGTTCACACCGGCGAGAAGCCATACACCTGCATCGAATGTGGCCGCAGCTTCTGCTGGAGCTACCAACTAGTGACGCATCAAAAGACTCACTCCATGGAAAACTCCTACATGTAGATGTATTGTGCGGAGTGGAATGTGCTGCAGCAGGTATCTAGTGTCTGCCGCCCGGTCCATGCATCCCGTATGTAGGCGTCTGATCGGCAGCTTCTTATTGTCATAGACTCCTGAGGACTACATGGATTTCTGTAGAGAAAGGATCACTGGGAGTTTAGACTCCAGACCTTCTGCCATTAGCATCAAGCTGACGTACAAGATGTCACAGCTGTATTCCTTTACTGTAGACCCCTGCCCCCACCACTTACTGACCCGCTTAGGGTTTGGCATGTGCAAACTAAAAACTACAGGTCAAAATATTATAGACTGATGACTTTTATGGAAGCCATAAAAATATCTTCAGAAAATGGGTACCCGAGGGAGAAATGGTGACAATGTGGTACCTGAGCGGGAGAAATAGTGACAACGTGGTACGTGGAGGGGATAAATAGCGACAACGTGGTACCTGGGGTGAAACATGGTCACAATGCCGGCAGCTGACTGGAGAAATGGTCACAATGTTGTTAGCTGGGTTTTCGAAATGATCACGTTGCCGGTAGCTGACTGGAGAAATGGTCACAATGCCAGTAGCTGGGAATAGAAGTGGTCTTGATTCCAGTGCCTGGGGGCAGAAATGGTCACAATGTTGGTAGCTGGGTAGAGAAATGGCCACAGTGTCTATAGCTGTGTGGAAAAGTGGTCACAATGCTGGTAGCTGGGTGGAGATATGATCACAAAACCGGTAGCTGGTTGGAGAAATGGTCACGATGTTGGGAGCTGGTTGGAGAAATGGTCACAATGTCGGTAGTTGAGTGGAGAAATTGTCGCAATTCCAGTAGCTAGGGGGAGTAATGGTCACAATGGCGATATCAAGTTGGAGAAATGGTCAAAATGCTGGTGCCTGGGTGGAGAAATGGTCAAAATGCTGGTGCCTGGGTAGAGAAATGGTCTTGATTCCAATGTCTGGGGGCAGGAATGGTCATGTTGCTGGTAGTTGGATGTAGAAATGGTCACAATTTTGGTAGCTGGGTGGAAAAGTGGTCACAATGCCGGTAGCTGGGTCTAGAAATGATCACAATACCAGTAGCTGGGTGGAGAAATGTTCACAATACCAGTAGTTGGGTGGAGAAATGTTCACAATACCAGTAGCTGGGTAAAGCAATGGTCACAATGCCGGTAGCTGGGTGGAGAAATGATCACAATACCAGTAGCTGGGTAAAGAAATGATCACAATACCAGTAGCTGGGTAAAGAAATGATCACAATACCAGTAGCTGGGTAAAGCAATGGTCACAATACCAGTAGCTGGGTAAAGCAATGGTCACAATGCCGGTAGCTGGGTGGAGAAATGATCACAATACCAGTAGCTGGGTGGAGAAATGATCACAATACCAGTAGCTGGGTAAAGAAATGATCACAATACCAGTAGCTGGGTAAAGAAATGATCACAATACCAGTAGCTGGGTAAAGCAATGGTCACAATACCAGTAGCTGGGTAAAGCAATGGTCACAATTTTGGTAGCTGGGTGGAATAGTGGTCACAATGCCGGTAGCTGTGTAGAGAAATTGTGACATTACTGGTAGCTGGGTGGAGAAATGGTCACAGTGCCATTAGTTGGGTGGAGAAATGTTAACAATGCCATGAGCAGGTTAGGGAAATGATCATATTGCCAGGAGCCGAGTGTAAAATTGGTCACATTGCTAGTAGCTGGGTGGAGAAATGGTCACAGTGCCGATAGTTGGGTGGAGAAATTATCACATTGCCGGTGCCTGGGTTGAGAAATGGTTACAATGCCACTAGCTGGTTGGAGAAATAATCATATTGCCGGGAGCTGGGTGTAGAAATGGTTACAATGTCGGTAGCTGTGTGGAAAAGTGATCACAATGCTGGGAGTAGAAATGATCACATTGATGATGCCCTGATGGAGCAAATTATCTTGATTCCAGTGCCTGCAGCAGAAATGTTCACATTGCCAGTATCTAGATGGCGAAATGGTCACATTGCCGGTAACTGTGTGGAGAAATGGTCACATTGCTGGTAACTGTGTGGAGAAATGGTCACATTGCCGGTAACTGTGTGGAGAAATGGTCACATTGCTGGTAGCTGGGTGGAGAAATGGTCACATTGCCGGTAACTGTGTGGAGAAATGGTCACATTGCTGGTAGCTGGGTGGAGAAATGGTCACATTGCCGGTAACTGTGTGGAGAAATGGTCACATTGCCGGTAACTGTGTGGAGAAATGGTCACATTGCTGGTAGCTGGGTGGAGAAATGGTCACATTGCCGGTAACTGTGTGGAGAAATGGTCACATTACTGGTAGCTGGGTGGAGAAATGGTCACATTGCCGGTAACTGTGTGGAGAAATGGTCACATTGCTGGTAGCTGGGTGGACAAATGGTCACATTGCCGGTAACTGTGTGGAGAAATGGTCACATTACTGGTAGCTGGGTGGAGAAATGGTCACATTGCTGGTAACTGTGTGGAGAAATGGTCACATTGCCGGTAACTGTGTGGAGAAATGGTCACATTACTGGTAGCTGGGTGGAGAAATGGTCACATTGCCGGTAACTGTGTGGAGAAATGGTCACATTACTGGTAGCTGGGTGGAGAAATGGTCACATTGCCGGTAACTGTGTGGAGAAATGGTCACATTGCTGGTAGCTGGGTGGATAAATGGTCACATTGCCGGTAACTGTGTGGAGAAATGGTCACATTACTGGTAGCTGGGTGGAGAAATGGTCACATTGCTGGTAACTGTGTGGAGAAATGGTCACATTGCCGGTAACTGTGTGGAGAAATGGTCACATTGCCGGTAACTGTGTGGACAAATGGTCACATTGCTGGTAGCTGGGTGGAGAAATGGTCACATTTCAGGTAGGTGGATGTAGAAATTGTCACTATGTCAGTAGCTCGGTGGAGAAGTGGTCACATTGCTGGTAGCTGGGAGGAGAAATGGTCATGTTGCTTGTAGCTGGGTGTAGAAATGGTTAGATTGCCAGTAGGTGGGTGAAGAAGTGGTTACATTGCCGGTAGATGGGTGGAGAAATAGTCATGTTGCTGGCAGCTCGTGGAGAAATGGTCACAATGCTGGTAGCTGGGTGGAGAAATGGTCACAATGCTGGTAGCTGGGTGGAGAAATGGTCACCTCGCTGGTAGCTGGGTGGAGAAATGGTCACCTCGCTGGTAGCTGGGTGGAGAAATGGTCACCTCGCTGGTAGCTGGGTGGAGAAATGGTCACCTCGCTGGTAGCTGGGTGGAGAAATGGTCACCTCGCTGGTAGCTGGGTGGAGAAATGGTCACCTCGCTGGTAGCTGGGTGGAGAAATGGTCACCTCGCTGGTAGCTGGGTGGAGAAATGGTCACCTTGTTGGTAGGTGGGTGGGAAAATGGTCACAATGCCGGTAGCGGGGTGGTGAAATGGTCACAATGCCGGTAGCGGGGTGGTGAAATGGTCACAATGCCGGTAGCGGGGTGGTGAAATGGTCGCAATGCCGGTAGCGGGGTGGTGAAATGGTCACATTGCCGGTAGCTGGGTGGAGAAATGTTCTTAATTCCAGTGCCTGGGAACAGAAATGGTCACTTTGCCAATACCTGCGCACCTTTGGTCGTGATACATTGACACTGTTGTCTCCCAGAAGAGGATTTGCTGAAAATGTGTTGACAGAAATCTCTGACTGTAAGGCCCCCATGACGTCACAATCATGACTGCAGCAGGATTACTCGTCCTCTCAGTGCCTTGCTTCAAAGGCTCAGCTGTGCTGACTCTGAGGGGACGGGGGCATCAGTAGCAGCCTTTTCCTTGTCTGCCGGACTTCATTACCCCCGATGGATCTTGTTACGTAGACTCTTAACCTTGTGAATTGTAGTCGTGAATGGAATGGGGTGCCCACCTGTAGGTGTGTGGAGGTGTGCAGTAGCCTCCTGAGGTTTCATCCATGGTATCTCTCTGATCTCTTCGGATTCTCAGTCTCTGTATTGTTACCTCTTTCTTCTTTATTATAAAGCATTGTGTCTGAAGCGATAATTACAGCTAATATTCAGCCAGAATATGTGCGGAGTGCCCTCATCCCTGGAGGAGAGCAAAGCGTGGAGATGCTGTGCGCTGCCACATGGATTTCGTGCCAATATGTTCTGCAGCTCTGTAGAGAGATATTCGTCACATCAGCACCCCTCCCCTTTGAGGCTCAGTCCAATTTTCCCATAAAGCGGTGACTTTGAATTGTTTCCTATGAATGTCTCATTTTCTACAGTAGATACAATATTCATACAGGGAAGGTGGCAGGCAGGGCGGCACAGGGGCCACACTGAAGCAATAGAGGGGTCATTGTATTGTAATGTGACGGGTTGCACTGCGCAGTGATGTTCTCACAGTCCCGTCCATATAGGGAGGACAAGTCCTGAAGAACGGGCTCCATGGCCTCTTGTATCTCTGTCCCCTGGAGTACAAACAGGGTTGTGGACACCTTTCTGATGCTTTGGGGCAGAACTTGGACAAAATGGGATTGTAACTGAACCAGATGAAAAACTGTTCCCTTTTGGTCTTGCTGGGATCCGAAATCTACTCAGAACCCAGATGCTGACATAGTTAATACGGACGCGAATCCCAGAAGGAAGTGAGACTCTGATTTCTACACGTTTTCATAAATATTAATGTCATTTACTTTTAAGAATTCATCTAAAGCAGGTTTTCTCAACTGCAGTCCTCGGGATTCGCCTACCAGTCAGGATTTGAGAATATCCCACAGAATTAATACCTGTGGTAAGTCCTGATGCATGGACACTAATTGTATCACCTGCTCAATACTAAGGAAATCCTGAAACATGACTGGTAGGTGGGCCCCGAGGACCGGAGTTGAGAATCCCTGATCTAAACCCTTGTATAAACCCGTCCCCTGTTCCTGCTGTGACCACGTCCTGAGGTGACTGCTCCACAGATTCCCAGCTCTTACAGTAAAGAACCCTTGTATAAACCCGTCCCCTGTTCCTGCTGTGACCACGTCCTGAGGTGACTGCTCCACAGATTCACAGCTCTTACTGTAAAGAATCCTTGTATAAACCCGTCCCCTGTCCCTGCTGTGACCACGTCCTGAGGTGTCTGCTCCACAGAGTCACAGCTCTTACAGTAAAGAATCCTTGTATAAACCCGTCCCCTGTTCCTGCTGTGACCACGTCCTGAGGTGACTGCTCCACAGAGTCACAGCTCTTACAGTAAAGTATCCTTGTATAAACCGTCCCCTGTTCCTGCTGTGACCACGTCCTGAGGTGACTGCTCCACAGATTCCCAGCTCTTACAGAAAAGAATCCTTGTATAAACCCGTCCCCTGTTCCTGCTGTGACCACGTCCTGAGGAAGTCTGCTCCACAGATTCCCAGCTCTTACAGTAAAGAAGCCTTGTATAAACCTGTTCCTGCTGTGACCATGTCCTGAGGTGTCTGCTCAACAGATTCCCAGCTCTTACAGTAAAGAAGCCTTGTATAAACCCGTCCCCTGTTCCTGCTGTGACCACGTCCTGAGGTGACTGCTCAACAGATTCCCAGCTCTTACAGTAAAGAAGCCTTGTATAAACCCTTCCCCTGTTCCTGCTGTGACCACGTCCTGAGGAGACTACTCAACAGAGTCACAGCTCTTACAGTAAAGAAGCCTTGTATAAACCCGTCCCCTGTTCCTGCTGTGACCACGTCCTGAGGTGACTGCTCCACAGATTCCCAGCTCTTACAGAAAAGAACCCTTGTATAAACCGTCCCCTGTTCCTGCTGTGACCACGTCCTGAGGAAGTCTGCTCCACAGATTCCCAGCTCTTACAGTAAAGAAGCCTTGTATAAACCCGTCTCCTGTTCCTGCTGTGACCACGTCCTGAGGTGACTGCTCAACAGAGTCACAGCTCTTACAGTAAAGAATCCTTGTATAAACCCGTCCCCTGTTCCTGCTGTGACCAATTGTCCTGAGGTGACTGCTCAACAGAGTCACAGCTCTTACAGTAAAGAATCCTTGTATAAACCCGTCCCCTGTTCCTGCTGTGACCACGTCTTGAGGTGACTACTCAACAGAGTCACAGCTCTTACAGTAAAGAATCCTTGTATAAACCTGTCCCCTGTTCCTGCTGTGACCACGTCCTGAGCTGTCTATTCCACAGATTCACAGCTCTTACAGTAAAGAATCCTTGTATAAACCCGTCCCCTGTTCCTGCTGTGACCACGTCCTGAGGGGACTGCTCCACAGAGTCACAGCTCTTACAGTAAAGAACCCTTGTATAAACCCGTCCCCTGTTCCTGCTGTGACCATGTCCTGAGGTGACTGCTCCACAGATTCACAGCTCTTACAGTAAAGAATCCTTGTATAAACCGTCCCCTGTTCCTGCTGTGACCACGTCCTGAGGTGACTGCTCCACATAGTCACAGCTCTTACAGTAAAGAATCCTTGTATAAACCCGTCCGCTGTTCCTGCTGTGACCACGTCCGGAGGTAACTGCTCCACATAGTCACAGCTGTTACAGTAAAGAATCCTTGTATAAACCCGTCCCCTGTTCCTGCTGTGACCACGTCCTGAGGGGACTGCTCCACAGAGTCACAGCTCTTACAGTAAAGAACCCTTGTATAAACCCGTCCCCTGTTCCTGCTGTGACCACGTCCTGAGGTGACTGCTCCACAGAGTCACAGCTCTTACAGTAAAGAACCCTTGTATAAACCCGTCCCCTGTTCCTGCTGTGACCACGTCCTGAGCTGTCTATTCCACAGAGTCACAGCTGTTACAGTAAAGAATCCTTGTATAAACCCGTCCCCTGTTCCTGCTGTGACCACGTCCTGAGGTGACTGCTCCACAGAGTCACAGCTGTTACAGTAAAGAACCCTTGTATAAACCCGTCCCCTGTTCCTGCTGTGACCACGTCCTGAGCTGTCTATTCCACAGAGTCACAGCTGTTACAGTAAAGAATCCTTGTATAAACCCGTCCCCTGTTCCTGCTGTGACCACGTCCTGAGGTGACTGCTCCACAGAGTCACAGCTGTTACAGTAAAGAATCCTTGTATAAACCCGTCCCCTGTTCCTGCTGTGACCACGTCCTGAGGTGACTGCTCCACAGAGTCACAGCTGTTACAGTAAATAATCCTTGTATAAACCCGTCCCCTGTTCCTGCTGTGACCACGTCCTGAGGTGACTGCTCCACAGAGTCACAGCTGTTACAGTAAATAATCCTTGTATAAACCCGTCCCCTGTTCCTGCTGTGACCACGTCCTGAGGTGACTGCTCCACAGAGTCACAGCTCTTACAGTAAAGTATCCTTGTATAAACCCGTCCCCTGTTCCTGCTGTGACCACGTCCTGAGGAGTCTATTCCACAGAGTCACAGCTCTTACAGTAAAGAATCCTTGTATAAACTCGTCCCCTGTCCCTGCTGTCACCACGTCCTGAGGAAGTCTATTCCACAGAGTCACAGCTCTTACAGTAAAGAATCCTTGTATAAACCCGTCCCCTGTTCCTGCTGTGACCACGTCCTGAGGAGTCTATTCCACAGAGTCACAGCTCTTACAGTAAAGAATCCTTGTATAAACTCGTCCCCTGTCCCTGCTGTCACCACGTCCTGAGGAAGTCTATTCCACAGAGTCACAGCTCTTACAGTAAATAAGCTTTGACGCTTCTGGAGACTGAACTTTTTCTTCTCCAGTCGAAGGCAGCGCCTCCTTATCTTTTGAGCACATTTTACATGGAACAGCTTTTTGCCATATTTTTTGTATGGCCCAGTCATGACACTAGCCCCAGACCTTCCCATGTCATGACACTAGCCCCAGACCTTCCCATGTCATGACACTAGCTCCAGACCTTCCCATGTCATGACACTAGCCCCAGACCTTCCCATGTCATGACACTAGCTCCAGACCTTCCCATGTCATGACACTAGCTCCAGACCTTCCCATGTCATGACACTAGCCCCAGACCTTCCCATGTCATGACACTAGCTCCAGACCTTCCCATGTCATGACACTAGCCCCAGACATTCCCATGTCATGACACTAGCTCCAGACCTTCCCATGTCATGACACTAGCTCCAGACCTTCCCATGTCATGACACTAGCCCCAGACCTTCCCATGTCATGACACTAGCTCCAGACCTTCCCATGTCATGACACTAGCTCCAGACCTTCCCATGTCATGACACTAGCTCCAGACCTTCCCATGTCATGACACTAGCTCCAGACCTTACCATGTCATGACACTAGCTCCAGTACTTCCCATGTCATGACACTTGCTCCAGACCTTCCCTAAGGAGTGCCTGTAAGTCACCAGAACTCCTTAATGACCTTGCCCTGCACGATTCAGCACAGGGCAAAGGAGAGCATCTTGTCAGGGTAAAAATATGGGTATGTCTGGGTTCAGCTCTGAACCCGGAAAACCCTTTTAATCTCCCCCCATAACTCAGACCCTCCAGGCCCCTCATCAGTTTAGTTGCTCTCCTCTGTACTCTCTCCAGGTCCAGGGCGTCCTTTCTAGTTGCATATTCCAGATAAGACCAACGCTTTGTAAAGTGGTAATATTACATCCCTGCCCCGCGAGTCCATGCCTCGTATCATGCATGACAATATCCTGGTGGCCTTAGTAGCAGCTGATTGACATTGTGCTGGTATTTAATCTACCATCCACAAGGACACCCAAATCCTTCTCTACAAGTGACCCTCCAGTGTTACTCCTCCTAGGACATGATGTATGTAGATTATTAGTACCTGATCCTTCTCTACAAGTGACTCTCCAGTGTTACTCCCCCTAGGACATATGATGTATGTAGATTATTAGTACCTGATCCTTTTCTACAAGTGACTCTCCAGTGTTACTCCTCCTAGGACAAATGATGTATGTAGATTATTACTACCCTATCCTTCTCTACCAGTGACCCTCCAGTGTTACTCCTCCTAGGACATATGATGTATGTAGATTATTAGTACCTGATCCATCTCTACAAGTGATGTTCCAGTGTTACTCCTCCTAGGACATATGATGTATGTAGATTATTACTACCCTATCCTTCTCTACAAGTGACTCTCCAGTGTTACTCCTCCTAGGACATATGATGTATGTAGATTATTAGTACCTGATCCTTCTCTACAAGTGACTCTCCAGTGTTACTCCTCCTAGGACATATGATGTATGTAGATTATTAGTACCCAATCCTTCTCTACAAGTGACTCTCCAGTGTTACTACTCCTAGGACATATGATGTATGTAGATTATTACTACCCTATCCTTCTCTACAAGTGACTCTCCAGTGTTACTCCTCCTAGGACATATTATGTATGCAGAATATTAGTACCCGATCCTTCTGTACAAGTAACTCTCCAGTATTACTCCTCCTAGGACATATGATGTATGTAGATTATTAGTACCTGATCCTTCTCTACAAGTGACTCTCCAGTGTTACTTCTCCTAGGACATATGATGTATGTAGATTATTACTACCCTATCCTTCTCTACAAGTGACTCTCCAGTGTTACTCCTCCTAGGACATATTATGTATGCAGAATATTAGTACCTGATCCTTCTGTACAAGTGACTCTAGTGTTACTCCTCCTAGGACATATGATGTATGTAGATTATTAGTACCTGATTCATCTCTACAAGTGACTCTCCAGTGTTACTCCTCCTAGGACATATTATGTATGTAGATTATTAGTACCTGATTCTTCTCTACAAGTAACTCTCCAATGTTACTCCTCCTAGGACATATGATGTATGTAGATTATTAGTACCTAATCCTTCGATACAAGTGATTCTCCAGTGTTACTCCTCCTAGGACATATGATGTATGTAGATTATTAGTACCTGATCCTTCTCTACAAGTATCTCTCCAGTGTTACTCCTCCTAGGACATATGATGTATGTAGATTATTAGTACCTGATCCTTCTTTACAAGTGATTCGCCAGTGTTACTCCTCCTAGGACATATGATGTATGTAGATTATTAGTACCTGATCCTTCTCTACAAGTGATTCTCCAGTGTTACTCCTCCTAGGACATATGATGTATGTAGATTATTAGTACCGAATCCATCTCTACAAGTGACTCTCCAGTGTTACTCCTCCTAGGACATATTATGTATGCAGAATATTAGTACCTGATCCTTTATACAAGTGACTCTCTAGTGTTACTCCTCCGGGACATATGATGTATGTAGATTATTAGTACCTGATCCATCTCTACAAGTGACTCTCCAGTTTTACTCCTCCTAGGACATATTATGTATGTAGATTATTAGTACCTGATCCTTCTCTACAAGTGATTCTCCAGTGTTACTCCTCCTAGGACATATGATGTATGTAGATTATTAGTACCTGATCCTTCTCTACTAGTGACTTTCCAGTGTTACTCCTCCTAGGACATATGATGGATGTAGATTATGACTACCCTATCCTTCTCAACAAGTGACTCTCCAGTGTTACTCCTCCTAGGACATATGATGTATGTAGATTATTAGTACCTGATCCTTCTCTACAAGTGACTCTCCAGTGTTACTTCTCCTAGGACATATGATGTATGTAGCTTATTACTACCCTATCCTTCTCTACAAGTGACTCTCCAGTGTTACTCCTCCTAGGACATATGATGTATGTAGATTATTAGTACCTGATCCTTCTATACAAGTGACTCTCCAGTGTTACTCCTCCTAGGACATATGATGTATGTAGATTATTAGTACATGATCCTTCTCTACAAGTGACTCTCCAGTGTTACTTCTCCTAGGACATATGATGTATGTAGATTATTACTACCCTATCCTTCTCTACAAGTGACTCTCCAGTGTTACTCCTCCTAGGACATATTATGTATGCAGAATATTAGTACCTGATCCTTCTGTACAAGTGACTCTAGTGTTACTCCTCCTAGGACATATGATGTATGTAGATTATTAGTACCTGATCCATCTCTACAAGTGACTCTCCAGTGTTACTCCTCCTAGGACATATTATGTATGTAGATTATTAGTACCTGATTCTTCTCTACAAGTAACTCTCCAATGTTACTCCTCCTAGGACATATTATGTATGTAGATTATTAGTACCTAATCGTTCGATACAAGTGATTCTCCAGTGTTACTCCTCATAGGACATATGATGTATGTAGATTATTAGTACCTGATCCTTCTCTACAAGTGACTCTCCAGTGTTACTCCTCCTAGGACATATGATGTATGTAGATTATTAGTACCTGATCCTTCTCTACAAGTAACTCTCCAGTGTTACTCCTCCTAGGACATATGATGTATGTAGATTATTAGTACCTGATCCTTCTCTACAAGTGTTTCTCCAGTGTTACTCCTCCTAGGACATATGATGTACAGTCATGTGAAAAAATTAGGACACCCTTTGAAAGCATGTGGTTTTTTGTAACATTTTTAATAAAAGGTTATTTCATCTCCGTTTCAACAATACAGAGAGATTAAAGTAATCCGACTAAACAAAGAAAACTGAAGAAAAGTCTTTTCAAGATCTTCTGTAAATGTCATTCTACAAAAATGCCTATTCTAACTGAGGAAAAAGATAGGACACCCTTGCCCCTAATAGCGAGTGTTACCTCCTTTGGCTGAAATAACTGCAGTGAGACGGTTCTTGTAGCCATCTACCAGTCTTCGACATCGGTCTGAGGAAATTTTACCCCACTCCTCAATGCAGAACTTTTTCAGCTGTGAGATGTTTGAGGGGTTTCTTGCACGTACAGCCCTTTTCAAGTCACCCCACAGCATCTCAATGGGATTCAAATCTGGACTTTGACTTGGCCATTCCAGGACTCTCCATTTCTTCTTTTTCAGCCAATCTTTGGTTGATTTACTAGTATGTTTTGGGTCATTGTCATGTTGCATGGTCCAGTTCCGCTTCAGCTTTAATTTTCTAACTGATGGTCTCACATGTTCTTCAAGCACCTTCTGATACACAGTAGAATTCATCGTGGATTCTATGATGGTGAGCTGACCAGGTCCTGCTGCAGCAAAGCAGCCCCAAACCATGACACTTCCACCTCCATGCTTCACAGTTGGTATGAGGTTCTTTTCTTGGAATGCTGTGTTTGGTTTACGCCAAACATGTCCTCTGCTGTTGTGTCCAAATAATTCAATTTTGGACTCATCTGTCCAAAGAACATTATTCCAGAAGTCCTGGTCTTTGTCAACTTTATCTCTGGCAAATGTCAGTCTGGCCTCGATGTTTCTCTTGGAAAGCAAAGGTTTCCTCCTTGCACACCTCCCATGCAAGTTAAACTTGTACAGTCTCTTTCTGATTGTAGAGGCATGTACTTCTACATCAACAGTAGCCAGAGCCTGCTGTAGTTCTCGAGATGACACTTTAGGGTTTTTGGAGACCTCTTTTAGCATCTTGCGGTCTGCTCTTGGGGTGAACTTGCTGGGGCGACCAGTCCTGGGCATGTTGGCAGTTGTTTTGAAAGCCCTCCACTTGTAGACTATCTTCCGGACAGTGGAATGGCTGATTTCAAAATCTTTTGAGATCTTTTTAAATCCCTTCCCAGACTCATAGGCTGCTACAATCTTTTTTCTGAAGTCCTCTGACAGCTCTTTTGCTCTCACCATGGTGCTCACTCTCACTTCAACAGTCAGGAGCACACCAAACTAAATGTCTGAGGTTTAAATAGGGCAAGCCTCATTCAACATGCAGAGTAACGATCTACTAATTATGTGCACATGGTGTGATATACCTGTGTGAGATCTGAGCCAATTTAAGAGGGAATACATGTGAGGGTGTCCTATCTTTTTCCTCAGTTAGAATAGGCATTTTTGTAGAATGACATTTACAGAAGATCTTGAAAAGACTTTTCTTCAGTTTTCTTTGTTTAGTTGGATTACTTTAATCTCTCTGTATTGTTGAAACGGAGATGAAATAACCTTTTATTAAAAATGTTACAAAAAACCACATGCTTTCAAAGGGTGTCCTAATTTTTTCACATGACTGTATGTAGATTATTAGTACCTGATCCTTCTCTACAAGTGATTCTCCAGTGTTACTCCTCCTAGGACATATCATGTATGGGGATTATTAGTACCTGGTCCTTCTCTACAAGTGACTCTCCAGTGTTACTCCTCCTAGGACATATGATGTATGTAGATTATTAGTACCGAATCCATCTCTACAAGTGACTCTCCAGTGTTACTCCTCCTAGGACATATGATGTATGTAGATTATAACTACCCTATCCTTCTCAACAAGTGACTCTCCAGTGTTACTCCTCCTAGGACATATGATGTATGTAGATTATTAGTACCTGATCCTTCTCTACAAGTGACTCTCCAGTGTTACTCCTCCTAGGACATATGATGTATGTAGATTATTAGTACCTGATCCTTCTCTACAAGTGACTCTCCAGTGTCACTCCTCCTAGGACATATGATGTATGTAGATTATTAGTACCTGATCCTTCTCTACAAATGACTTTCCAGTGTTACTCCTCCTAGGACATATGATATATGTAGATTATTACTACCCTATCCTTCTCTACAAGTGACTCTCCAGTGTTACTCCTCCTAGGACATATGATGCATGTAGATTATTAGTACCTGATCCATCTCTAGAATTGACTCTCCAGTGTTACTCCTCCTAGGACATATGATGTATGTAGATTTTTACTACCCTATCCTTCTCTACAAGTGACTCTCCAGTGTTACTCCTCCTAGGACATATGATGTATGTAGATTATTAGTACCTGATCCTTCTCTACAAGTGACTCTCCAGTGTTAGTCCCCCTAGGACATATGATGTATGTAGATTATTAGTACCTGATCCTTCTCTACAAGTGACTCTCCAGTGTTACTTCTCCTAGGACATATGATGTATGTAGATTATTACTACCCTATCCTTCTCTACAAGTGACTCTCCAGTGTTACTCCTCCTAGGACATATTATGTATGCAGAATATTAGTACCTGAACCTTCTGTACAAGTGACTCTCCAGTGTTACTCCTCCTAGGACATATTATGTATGCAGAATATTAGTACCTGATCCTTCTCTACAAGTAACTCTCCAGTGTTACTTTTCCTAGGACTTATGATGTATGTAGATTATTAGTACCTGATCCATCTCTACAAGTTACTCTCCAGTGTTACTCCTCCTAGGACATGTGATGTATATAGATTATTAGTACCTGATCCTTCTCTACAAGTGACTCTCCAGTGTTACTCCCCCCTAGGACATACAGGTGAAACGTGAAAAATTTGAATATTGTGAAAGTTCATTTATTTCAGTAATGCAACTTGAAAGATGAAACTAACACATGAGACTCATTACTGGCAGAGCGAGATATTTCAGGCCTTTATTTCTTATGATCTGGATGAATATGGCCTACAGCTTAGGCTACTTTCACACTGGCGTTTTGGCTTTCCGGTTGCGAGATCTGTTCCGGGCTCTCACAAGCGTCCAGAACAGATCAGTTTGCATTCTGATATATTCTGAATGGAAAAGGATCCGCTCAGAACGCCTCAGTTCAGTTTGCATTCTGCTTTGCTTGCAGCGTTTTGGTGTCCAACTGACGAAACGGAGTCAAATGGGGACGGATCAGTTTTCTATGACACAATCTGGCACAATAGAAAACGGATCCGTCCTCCATTGACTTTCAGTGGTGTTCAAGACGGATCTGTCTTGGCTATGTTAAAGGTAATACAAACGGATCCGCACAAAACACGAGTGTGAAAGTAGCCTTATGAAAACCCCAAAGTCTCAGGTCCCCTGTGCTCAGGGGGTACGGATTAATGACTAAAGGGTGACACTTTGAGCCGAGAATATTCAACCTTTTCACAGTATTCTAATTTTAAGCTGCATTACTGAAATAAATGAACTTTTGCACGATATTCAAATTTTTCGAGTTTCACCTGTAAGGTCACAGAGATTGTCACTACCCAGATGCAGAACTTTACATTATGTCCACATTGAACCTCATTTGCCAAGTTGATGCCCAATCACTCAGTGTCCTGGTCAGCTTGTAGTTTGTGGACATCTTCCATAGACTGTACAGTTCTACACAGCTCAGTGCCATCTGCAGAGATAGAGATGGTGCTAATAATCCCCTCCTCGATATCATTAACAAATAAATAATAGAGGACCCAGCACTGAACCCTGGGGTCACCACTTATAACCCGGGACCATTCTGAAAGGAATCATTGACCAGAACTCTCTGGACACGGTCCTTCAGCCAGTCTTCAATTCAATTACAGACTATACTTTCCGAGCCTATTGACCTTACTTTACTTATTAAGCGTCTATGAGGGACAGGATCAAAAGCCTCTGTAAAATCCAGAAACACTATATCCACAGCTGCCCCTCTGTCCAGGCTTCTACTCACCTCACTACATCCACAGCCGCCCCTCTGTCCAGGCTTCTACTCACCTCACTACATCCACAGCTGCCCCTCTGTCCAGGCTTCTACTCACCTCACTACATCCACAGCTGCCCCTCTGTCCAGGCTTCTACTCACCTCACTACATCCACAGCCGCCCCTCTGTCCAGGCTACTACTCACCTCACTACATCCACAGCCGCCCCTCTGTTCAGGCTACTACTAACCTCACTACATCCACAGCCACCCCTCTGTCCAGGCTACTACTCACCTCACTACATCCACAGCTGCCCCTCTGTCCAGGCTACTACTCACCTCACTACATCCACAGCCGCCCCTCTGTCCAGGCTTCTACTTACCTCACTACATCCACAGCCTCCCCTCTGTCCAGACTACTACTCACCTCACTACATCCACAGCCGCCCCTCTGTCCAGGCTTCTACTCACCTCACTACATCCACAGCCTTCCCTATGTCCAGGCTACTACTCACCTCACTACATCCACAGCCGCCCCTCTGTCCAGGCTACTACTCACCTCACTACATCCACAGCTGCCCCTCTGTCCAGGCTACTACTCACCTCACTACATCCACAGCCGCCCCTCTGTCCAGACTACTACTCACCTCACTACATCCACAGCCACCCCTCTGTCCAGGCTACTACTCACCTCACTACATCTACAGCCGTCCCACTATCCAGGCTTCTACTCACCTCACTACATCCACAGCTGCCCCTCTGTCCAGGCTTCTACTCACCTCACTTCATCCACAGCCGCCCCTCTGTCCAGGCTTCTACTCACCTCACTACATCCACAGCTGCCCCTCTGTCCAGACGACTACTCACCTCACTACATCCACAGCCGCCCCTCTGTCCAGGCTACTACTCACCTCACTACATCCACAGCCGCCCCTCTGTCCAGGCTACTACTCACCTCACTACATCCACAGCCACCCCTCTGTCCAGGCTACTACTCACCTCACTACATCCACAGCCGCCCCTCTGTCCAGGCTACTACTCACCTCACTACATCCACAGCCGCCCCTCTGTCCAGGCTACTACTTACCTCACTACATCCACAGCCGTCCCACTATCCAGGCTTCTACTCACCTCACTACATCCACAGCCGCCCCTCTGTCCAGGCTACTACTTACCTCACTACATCCACAGCCGTCCCACTATCCAGGCTTCTACTTACCTCACTACATCCACAGCCACCCCTCTGTCCAGGCTACTACTCACCTCACTACATCCACAGCCGCCCCTCTGTCCAGGCTACTACTCACCTCACTACATCCACAGCCACCCCTCTGTCCAGGCTACTACTTACCTCACTACATCTACAGCCGTCCCACTATCCAGGCTTCTACTCACCTCACTACATCCACAGCCGCCCCTCTGTCCAGGCTTCTACTGACCTCAGTACATCTACAGCCGCCCCTCTGTCCAGGCTTCTACTCACCTCACTACATCCACAGCCGCCTCTCTGTCCAGGCTTCTACTTACCTCACTACATCTACAGCCGCCCCTCTGTCCAGGCTTCTACTTACCTCACTACATCCACAGCCGCCCCTCTGTCCAGGCTTCTACTTACCTCACTACATCCACAGCCGCTCCCCTCTGTCCAGGCTACTACTCACCTCACTACATCCACAGCTGCCCCTCTGTCCAGGCTACTACTTACCTCACTACATCCACAGCCACCCCTCTGTCCAAGCTACTACTCACCTCACTACATCCACAGCCGCCCCTCTGTCCAGGCTACTACTCGCCTCACTACATCCACAGCCTCCCCTCTGTCCAGGCTACTACTCGCCTCACTACATCCACAGCCTCCCCTCTGTCCAGGCTTCTACTCGCCTCACTACATCCACAGCCGCCCCTCTGTCCAGGCTTCTACTCGCCTCACTACATCCACAGCCTCCCCTCTGTCCAAGCTACTACTCACCTCACTACATCCACAGCCGCCCCTCTGTCCAGGCTACTACTCGCCTCACTACATCCACAGCCTCCCCTCTGTCCAGGCTTCTACTCGCCTCACTACATCCACAGCCGCCCCTCTGTCCAGGCTTCTACTCGCCTCACTACATCCACAGCCGCCCCTCTGTCCAGGCTTCTACTCGCCTCACTACATCCACAGCCTCCCCTCTGTCCAGGCTACTACTCGCCTTACTACATCCACAGCCGCCCCTCTGTCCAGGCTACTACTCACCTCACTACATCCACAGCCGCCCCTCTGTCCAGGCTACTACTCACCTCACTACATCCACAGCCACCCCTCTGTCCAGGCTTCTACTCACCTCACTACATCCACAGCCGCCCCTCTGTCCAGGCTACTACTCACCTCACTACATCCACAGCCGCCCCTCTGTCCAGGCTTCTACTCACCTCACTACACCCACAGCCGCCCCTCTGTCCAGGTTACTACTCACCTCACTACATCCACAGCCACCCCTCTGTCCAGGCTACTACTCACCTCACTACATCCACAGCCGCCCCTGTGCAATTCCTCAATGTGGATTTGAAGCTCTCCCATTTTTCTTAGTATTATTATGTGACAGGAGCTGCTCCCAGTCTATGCCCTGAAATGCTGCCCTCAACCCGGGGAAATTAGGCTTTTTGAAATCCAGTGTCTTTGCTCTGCCTGACAGAGTTTGCTTCTGATAGTTTAGGGGGAATATAATTATATTGTGGTCACTGTTACCTAGTGTTTCTTGTACAGTAACATTTCCAACAAGCTCTGCGTCATTGGAGATTCCCAGATCCAGCAGAGCATCGCACCTAGTGGGGGCTTCTACAGACTGGCCCATAAAGTGGTCCTGCAGCAAGTTGAGGAATCTTCTCCCCTTTGCGGTTGAGGCAGAACCGTGACCCCGGTCAATGTCTGGGAAGGTAAGATCTCCCATTATGAGCACTGTACCCGCCTGTGCAGCCGCTCTATTTGGTTATACAGTTGAGCTTCTATCTCCTCTGTGATGTTAGGGGGTCTATGGATTACACCAAGTATTATTTTTTCTGTATTTCTATCCCTATGAACTTCCACCCATACGGTTTCCACATCTTCACCCACAATTGCCTCCTTCACACTTGTCTTCACTCCTCACACACAGGCACAGACGCCACCACCTTTTCTATTGACCCGGTCTTTCCTAAATAGTGTGAAACCTTCAATATTAACAGCCCAGTCATGTGAGGAGTCAACCACGTCTCAGCCCCACCAACTACATCCATGTGCTCTTCTAGTACCACAGCCTCGAGCGCCACCATTTTTCTAGCTAGACTTCTGGCATTTGTGAAAATACATTATAAATTACTATTACCTGTAAAGTGAATATCTGGGATTTTTGGTTACCTTGGTTGATGTTTGTATGTGACAGGTTCTTGTTACCAGCAGCTCTATGTTATATCGGTGTACAGTTCTGCCCAGTCTTCTCCTTACTTTCCTCACTAACCCCGACCCCCCACTAAATCCCCACTGTCCCCTCCTATAACCCACTCTCTATCTACACTATCTACCCCCTTATTAGTATGACCCCCCACATCCTAGTATAACAGCTCCTCCAGCCATCTAACCATTTTTCCCCCAGGGCAGTTGCTCCCTCCCCATTGAGGTGCAGCCGTCCCTACTGTAGATTCTGTAACCGACAGAGAAGTCGGCCCAGTTCTCCATGAACCCAAACCCTTCCTTTCTGCACCAGCTTCTGAGACACTCATTTATTGACCTTCTCCAGCAACACGAGGAGGTCCATGAGGTGCCTTGATCCTCATGTTGTAGAGGTCAATGAATGAGTATATGGAACATTCTGGACCACACTGGTAATTTCTACTGGCAGTGGGGACATGCATGGAGACGGCACATCCTCGCCCTCAAGGGCTGAATATGTGAAGCTGCAACAAGGCATGTCCGGCCCTGGTGTCGTTTTTTTTTTGTCAGTCTTGCACTAAACCTTAAGGGATTCACTAGAAAATAAGAATTTACTGGAGATAAGTCTTGGGCATTATATGGAGCTGAAGACCAGATGCCTTGCTGCACCTCGCTCCCCATCAGGTGGGTCTCACAGGATCATTTACTAGCAACATCCCAGCCACTGCACGTGGCAGCGTGCTGGGGGTTCAGTGGCCGCAAATTGACAGCTACCACGTAGAATCCAAAAATGTTCTGTAATTGGATGATGAGATGATGGAGGAGCTTGAAGTAAAAAGCATCAGACATGGAACTGGTGCAACATGAGGAGCACTAAAGAGAAGGAAACTTCTACTGGACGTTCTGGTAGATGCACAAGGGTCACACCTAATAGATGGCCCAGAAAACATGGTACAAAGTCCCAATATCAACCCCCACCCAGAGATCATGTCCTGAATGACGTCCTTCCAGCTGATGTGCACGACCCCGGTCAGCTGTGCGTGCTCCACTTCTTGTAAAGTGTTATGAAGGTGATGACCCACAACTGTCCACTCAGCTGCAGGGAGATAAACGGCTTCTCCTGCCTAGGAGCCGCAGAACCTAGCCAGTAACATGTGCCGCCGTTCCACCATGTGGCTCAAGCTCCAGCCGATTAGCGTCCCTGCCGGAGCGGAAGTGGCCATTCAATGATGCACTGTTCAAGCACGCATGAGCAGGAGACTGGTGATTGGCTGCAGTGGTGACATTCTGGACACCGGCTCTCTGTTTCAGATGGCACGTAACCGCTGCAACCAACGACTGTTCTCAGCAGTCATCGGCAGTATACTAGAAGTGCAGTTTATAAACAGGCGCTCGAGACAGGGCTGAAGAGATTTTTTGTCGTACACTATTGCCTGGCTTTTCTGAAATCTCTGAGAGTAGCTCGGAGAACCCTGTTAAGAAGCAGTAATTTCACCTCCTCCTCTTCTGTGGCCTGCACAGGATAGTCCTTATCAGAACTGACAGCAAAACTAACTCCTACTCATAGCAACCAGCGTGAAGCAGTGAGAATGGACTCTATACTGTAAGAGCAGTGATACTATGGACTCTGTACTGTAAGAGCGGAGAGACTATGGACTCTATACTGTAAGAGCGGTGAGACTATGGACTCTTTACTGTAAGAGCAGTGAGACTATGGACTCTATACTGTAAGAGCAGTGAGACTATGGACTCTATACTGTAAGAGCAGTGAGACTATGGACTCTATACTGTAAGAGCAGTGAGACTATGGACTCTTTACTGTAAGAGCAGTGAGACTATGGACTCTATACTGTAAGAGCAGTGAGACTATGGACTCTTTACTGTAAGAGCAGTGAGACTATGGACTCTATACTGTAAGAGCAGTGAGACTATGGACTCTGTACTGTAAGAGCAGTGAGACTATGGACTCTATACTGTAAGAGCAGTGAGACTATGGACTATTTACTGTAAGAGCAGTGAGACTATGGACTCTTTACTGTAAGAGCAGTGAGACTATGGACTATATACTGTAAGAGCAGTGAGACTATGGACTTCTTTACTGTAAGAGCAGTGAGACTATGGACTCTTTACTGTAAGAGCAGTGACCACTATGGACTCTATACTGTAAGAGCAGTGAGACTATGGACTCTTTACTGTAAGAGCAGTGAGACTATGGACTCTATACTGTAAGAGCAGTGAGACTATGGACTTATACCTGTCAAGAGCAGTGGACTAGGACTCTATCTGTAAGAGCAGTGAGACTATGGACTCTTTACTGTAAGAGCAGTGAGACTATGGACTCTTTACTGTAAGAGCAGTGAGACTATGGACTCTATACTGTAAGAGCGGTGAGACTATGGACTCTTTACTGTAAGAGCAGTGAGACTATGGACTCTTTACTGTAAGAGCGGTGAAACTATGGACTCTTTACTGTAAGAGCAGTGAGACTATGGACTCTATACTGTAAGAGCAGTGAGACTATGGACTTCTGTACTGTAAGAGCAGTGAGACTATGGACTCTATACTGTAAGAGCAGTGAGACTATGGACTCTTTACTGTAAGGAGCAGTGAGACTATGGACTCTATACTGTAAGAGCAGCTGAGACTATGGACTCTTTACTGTAAGAGCAGTGAGACTATGGACTCTATACTGTAAGGAGCAGTGAGACTATGGACTCTATACTGTAAGAGCAGGTGAGACTATGGACTCTATACTGTAAGAGCAGGTGAGACTATGGACTCTACTGTAAGAGCAGTGAGACTATGGACTCTTTACTGTAAGAGCAGTGAGACTATGGACTCTATACTGTAAGAGCAGTGAGACTATGGACTCTTTACTGTAAGAGCAGTGAGACTATGGACTCTGTACTGTAAGAGCAGTGAGACTATGGACTCTTACTGTAAGAGCAGTGAGACTATGGACTCTATACTGTAAGAGCAGTGAGACTATGGACTCTATACTGTAAGAGCAGGAGACTATGGACTCTATTACTGTAGGAGCAGTGAGACTATGGACTCTGTACTGTAAGAGCAGTGAGACTATGGACTCTGTACTGTAAGAGCAGTGAGACTATGGACTCTATACTGTAAGAGCAGTGAGACTATGGACTCTATACTGTAAGAGCAGTGAGACTATGGACTCTATACTGTAAGGAGCAGTGAGACTATGGACTCTGTACTGTAAGATCAGTGAGACTATGGACTCTTACTGTAAGAGCAGTGAGACTATGGACTTCTATACTGTAAGAGCAGTGAGACTATGGACTCTATACTGTAAGAGCAGTGAGACTATGGACTCTGTACTGTAAGAGCAGTGAGACTATGGACTCTGTACTGTAAGAGCAGTGAGACTATGGACTCTTTACTGTAAGAGCAGTGAGACTATGGACTCTTTACTGTAAGAGCAGTGAGACTATGGACTCTTATACTGTAAGAGCAGTGAGACTATGGACTCTATACTGTAAGAGTCAGTGAGGACTATGGACTCTTTACTGTAAGAGCAGTGAGACTATGGACTCTGTACTGTAAGAGCAGTGAGACTATGGACTCTATACTGTAAGAGCAGTGAGACTATGGACTCTTTACTGTAAGAGCAGTGAGACTATGGACTCTTATACTGTAAGAGCAGTGAGACTATGGACTCTTTACTGTAAGAGCAGTGAGACTATGGACTCTATACTGTAAGAGCAGTGAGACTATGGACTCTGTACTGTAAGAGCAGTGAGACTATGGACTCTTACTGTAAGAGCAGTGAGACTATGGACTCTTTACTGTAGAGCAGGACACTATGGACTCTATACTGTAAGAGCAGTGAGACTATGGACTCTTTACTGTAAGAGCAGTGAGACTATGGACTCTATACTGTAAGAGCAGTGAGACTATGGACTCTATACTGTAAGAGCAGTGAGACTGTGGACTCTTACTGTAAGAGCAGTGAGACTAGTGGACTCTTTACTGTAAGAGCAGTGAGACTATGGACTCTGTACTGTAAGAGCAGTGAGACTATGGACTCTATACTGTAAGAGCAGTGAGACTATGGACTCTATACTGTAAGAGCAGGTGAGACTATGGACTCTATACTGTAAGAGCGGTGAGACTATGGACTCTTTACTGTAAGAGCGGTGAGACTATGGACTCTATACTGTAAGAGCAGTGAGACTATGGACTCTTTACTGTAAGAGCGGTGAGACTATGGACTTCTTACTGTAAGAGCAGTGAGACTATGGACTCTTTACTGTAAGAGCAGTGAGACTATGGACTCTTTACTGTAAGAGCAGTGAGACTATGGACTCTTTACTGTAAGAGCAGTGAGACTGTGGACTCTTTACTGTAAGAGCAGTGATACTGTGGACTCTTTACTGTAAGAGCAGTGAGACTGTGGACTCTATACTGTAAGAGCAGTGATACTGTGGACTCTATACTGTAAGAGCAGTGAGACTATGGACTCTTTACTGTAAGAGCAGTGAGACTATGGACTCTTTACTGTAAGAGCAGTGAGACTATGGGCTCTTTACTGTAGGAGCAGTGAGACTATGGGCTCTTTACTGTAGGAGCAGTGAGACTATGGACTCTTTACTGTAGGAGCAGTGAGACTATGGACTCTTTACTGTAGGAGCAGTGAGACTATGGAATTCTCTGCCTTACGAGGTGGTGAGCTGATTTATTGTACAAGTTCATTGTATAAGTTAAAAGGACTTTAGGCCTTTCTTGAATGTGAAAATATTGAAGTTAAAGGGCGCTTGAGATGGGACATTGATCCAGATTTAATCTGAATGTCAGATTTGTGTCGAGGGGGATTTGTTGTCCTTATAATGGGGCAAGTGTATCTGCCTATTGTCATGTTCAGGGATTTGGAGAAGCGTTCACCGACAAGACTAAACATATGGTGCAAAACACAAAGATAATCGGAATCAAACTGGACATAGGGCAGGGAACAGTGCAGCCCTAGTCTCACCCGACCACTGTCACTACCTGCTTGGATGATCTATCCTAAACGACGTCCCTATGCTGATTATGTGCAGGGACTTAGTCCAAGCACCAACAGTTAGCACTGCAGGGACCTGTTCACACTGCTGGAACCCAAGTAGATCAATCAGACAATCAGGGTCACAATAACACAGAATCAGCATCAAGGTATAAACTGGAACCCAAGCAGACCGAACAGACAACAATCAGGGTCACAAGCAAACCGGATCAAATACAAAGAATCAAGATTGGACTCTCAGGATCCAGGCATAAAGCAGAACCCATACAGATGAGGATACACACAGGAAGCCTGGTGTTCACGCACAGAATATTACCAAAGACATATGAGGCATCGATGAACAATCAGGCTGACCCCATGAATCATGTACACACTGGCTCATTCACAAAAGCATGCTACTGTTCTGCTGGTTAATGTACAGAGCTTCCAGTTTCAGCAAATGCATTTTACATGATTATGAGAACGAACTCAACACAAATTTATCCCAGCAGATACCAAAATCTCTTCACCAGAAGCTATTCCGAGTGGCAGTCCGGCAAGAGTTAAAGCAGCTCTGTCACCAGGATCAACCCTATTAGATATACATACTGCCTGGCGGGGCTCATCGTGCTGGTTAAAGCCATGCCTGTCTCGTCTGTACGATAAACAGCTGCAGAGAAATATATGTTTCTATTAATAAGAAATGAGCAGTTGGAGCACCAAAAGACAGGGTGGAATCATTTGAGCACTGCCTTGTAACACCCCTGTGCTTTGCACACTCCCCACTCACATTGACAGCGTTCTGAGGGCAGAGCTGTGTCCTAGCATCTACATATCATATGCACTATGTACTATAGCTTCACCACACTGAGATCTGCTCAGAAAGTTCATCTACATATCACTGCTTTATTTACAGACACAATGTATGAATATACAGACACCAGTAATGTGTGTTATCTTATAAGTATAGGAAAGACATGCTGAGGGCAGAGGTGTGTCCTAGCATCTCCATATCATATGCACTATGTACTATAGCTTCACCACACTGAGATCTACTCAGAAAGCTCATCTACATTTCAGTGATTTAGGACTCATGTACACGAATGCATTTTCTTTCTATATCCGTTCCATTATTTTTGTGGACCATAAATGGAACCATTTGCAACGGACCGTTTCAGCAGACAAGGGGTTAAAATCCGTTCAGGCGATATGCCCCTTTCTGAGAGACAGGCACAGCTACTGCAGAACACCAAACTCCCGAACTGGATACAAAATAGCACTCCAAACTGGAACCTCGCGAATAGCTGCCAGCAGACGAACAGGAAAAGCGTTCAGTCAGCTTACACTCCTGGCAATCAGTCTCCAACAGCATACAGGGAATCCCCCCAATGACGAGACAAGGCTCCGTTTTGAGGGTTAGCACTGGTCTGCCTGTACTTCAGATACAGCCTCTTTTATTCATAAAAAACAAACATAGTACTGCCCACAGGGTTTTGAAATCCAACCAATCAATATCTTACAACACACAATGCAAGTACAGCAACCAATCGTTCACGCCCCCTAGAGGACCAGAAGGGAGACTGCGACACAGAACAGATACAACACATCCCCACAATGCATCATGGTTTCCTCCTCTCTGTCCCGGAGACAACCGAGGGCAATCCAATTATCTCTCAGGACAAAGGGGAGATCACCAATACACATGTGGAGACAACAGGACAGACATCACCATTTAAACACACAATGGGACAATGGGACAATAGAACCACACCCAGCATATTCCTCCCAAGCTGACAAGTTACACTTATTATAAATGGTTACAACTTTGTGAGGTTACATTGTCCATACATATAACTTACATCAATTTAAACAGTATAACTTGGGGGACAAACCTATCCAAAATTCACTTGAATAGGTTCAGGGGTTCAAAAGTTAGCATGGGCCATAATCCTGAGGCAAGAGGCCTTCAAACAGCCCCTCCAAAACACAGTGGCGAGGTTGGTTTCGCCACAAATCTCCCCCCCCCCAGGGAAGACTAACCAGATACCTGACCTCACGCCGGTCGGTACCTGAGTTAGTCTGGCAGCCCACCCACAACCAAATACTGGACCTGTTGAATTTAGTAGGCTGTCTCTGTCCAGTGAATCCACCAAGGTTATATTGGTAGCTGGTACTCCCGGTCTCTGAGTTGCTCCCTGGCTTGGAGTGGAGGTTGCTTTGTTGGCAGGGATCAGCGGGACTCTGCCCTGGTACCAGCGCTACCATGGAAGAAGCCTGGTTGGAGTCTGGTTGTTGGAGGGGGAAACCGACTGTCTCCCCTTTGGCTAAACAGCCCTGTTGCTGGGGGACAGGAACAACTGTCCCTACCCCCTGTGCTGTAAGTGCAGAGACCACGGTCCCATCTGCACTGTTGTGGGGCTTACTGTCTCCCCCTGGTGCGTTAAGCTGCCGCTGGGGAGAGGGGGTAACGAGCTCCTCTCCCATACATACTTCCAGCCGCTGGGGAGGGCGTACCGACCGCCTCCGCTCCCAATACAGTGTCCTGCTGCTGGGGAAAGGAGACTGGGCTCTCTATTCCCTGTAGGACACTCTGCCAGCTGGGGGACAGGACCGACTGTCTCTGCCCCCTGTAACTCCGCCTGCCGCTGGGGAATGGAGACTGGGCTCCCAATTCCCTGTACATCACACGGCCGCTGGGGAATGGAGACTGGGCTCCCAATTCCCAAAAAATCATGCTGCTGCTGGGGGGCAGGAACAACTACCTCTGCCCCCTGTAACTCAGCCTGCCGCTGGGGAATGGAGACTAGGCTCCCAATTCCCTGCAGGACCGGTGGAGAGACCTCGGTCCCATCTCCACCGGCCACCTGGGGTTCTTCCCAGTAAACATCCACAATATCCTCCCAGCTGAAGGGCTCTGGACCTGGGTCTGACTTCTTGCTGTCCTGCTGAGCCTTCCCAATGGAGTGGAAGAGATCTTGGTAGTCCTGCTCCAGTTCCCACTCCAGGGTTGCTAGGTGAGCCAGGTCTTTCTCTACCTCATGGGGGTCATCCCAATTCTGCCTAGCCTCCCTCTCTTAGAAAATGTCCTGAAGTCTGGACTGTGCAGGGCTCCCGAAGTCAGGCTCTGCAAAGGACTCCCATAACAAGCCAGGACCATCAAACTCCTCTCCCTCTGGCTTGTCATGCTCAGCTGTCCAGGGTATAAACTGTGCCATATACCACCAAAGCGCCTGGTAGGCATCCTCCAGCCATAGCTCCTGCCATACCCGGTGCTCTAGTTCCTTCACCCATTCCTCCAGGGGCTGCTCTCCCAGGAAGGGCATCCGCAGGGCCACTTGCTTCTGCAACCGCTGCTCTTCACTGGGGAGACTCTCACCTCGCTGGTATTGTACATTATCCAGGGCCTGGTACCAGATGCCTTTCCTTAATGCATCCCGGCCATCCAGGTCCTCCTCCTCGTATAACACTGCTGGTTCCATCCTGTTGCTTTTAGGGTTGCTGTACTGGGACATGCGTTGCCCTTAAATTGTAGAATCCACAGAAATGGTGTCTCCTGTAGCTGTCCTTCTGGCTGTAGGAACGATCCCGCTGCTTGCCACCAATGTAACGGACCGTTTCAGCAGACAAGGGGTTAAAATCCGTTTCAGGCGATATGCCCCTTTCTGAGAGACAGGCACAGCTACTGCAGAACACCAACCTCCCGAACTGGATACAAAATAGCACTCCAAACTGGAACCTCGCGAATAGCTGCCAGCAGACGAACAGGAAAAGCATACAGTCAGCTTACACTCCTGGCAATCAGTCTCCAACAGCATACAGGGAATCCCCCCAATAACGAGACAAGGCTCCGTGTTGAGGGTCAGCAGTGGTCTGACTGTACTTCAGATACAGCCTCTTTTATTCATAAAAAACAAACATAGTACTGCCCACAGGGTTTTGAAATCCAACCAATCAATATCTTACAACACACAATGCAAGTACAGCAACCAATCGTTCACGCCCCCTAGAGGACCAGAAGGGAGACTGCGACACAGAACAGATACAACACATCCCCACAATGCATCATGGTTTCCTCCTCTCTGTCCCGGAGAGAACCGAGGGCAATCCAATTATCTCTCAGGACAAAGGGAGATCGCCAATACACATGTGGAGACAACAGGACAGGAATCACCACCCAAACACACAATGGGACAATAGAACCACACCCAGCATATTCCTTCCAAGCTGACAAGTTACACTTATTATAAATGGTTACAACTTTGTGAGGTTAAATTGTCCATACATATAACTTACATCAATTTAAACAGTATAACTTGGGGGACAAACCTATCCAAAATTCACTTGAATAGGTTCAGGGGTTCAAAAGTTACTATGGGCCATAATCCTGAGGCAAGAGGCCTTCAAACAGCCCCCTCCAAAACACCGTGGCGAGGTTGGTTTCGCCACACCATTCATTTCAATGGGTCTGAAAAAAAACCTGAAGGTACTAAAAAAAAATAGAACATGTCCTATTATTGTCCGCATTACAGACAAGTATAGTAATATTCTATTAGGGCCCAGCTATTCCGTTCCACATAATACAGAATGCACACGGATGTCATCCGCATTTTTTGTGGATCTTTTTTTTGCCGACCGCAAAATACATACGGTCGTGTACAAGAGGCCCTATTCACAGACACAATATATGACTATAAAGATACCGGTAATATGTGTTAGCTTTCTAAGCATAGAAAAATCTTTATTTGGTAAGGCTTTAGCTTTGTGGTAAGCATTTGGTTTTGCATGTAGAGATCCCAGGTTTGAATCCTGGGAGAAACCAGGTTTTTTCCTTCACAATTTTTTTTTCTTCCACACTTAACTCCTAAGAAAAGTCTATGTCCTTAATATATTGAGAATCATTTTTTTTTTAGAAAGCTAATAAATATCACTGATTTCTTTATTATCATATAATGTATGTGAATAAACCAGTAATAGGTTTCGGGTTTCTAAGAAAAAAACACTATTTTCAATATAGTAATGCCTTAAAATTATTAATAATAAGAATAATATAATATTATTATTAGATATTAATTATAGCTTTCTGTTTTATAAAGAGTTAAATGAGAGAAGAAAAAAATATATAAAGTTTATATAAGTCTCTCTGGGGTCTTGAACTTAAAGGGGTTTTGTCACTTCAGCAAATAGCATTTATTATGTAGAACATGTTTATACCAGGCACTTACTAATGTATTGTGATCCACCGTATTGCTTCCTTTGCTGGCTAGATTATTTTTTTCATCACATTATACACTGCTCTTTTCCATGGTAGCGACCCCCCTGCAAACCAGCAGCGGTGGCCATGCTTGCACATTATAAGAAAAAGCTCCAAACTTTCAAGTGGCCTGGACCATGGGATTGCTCATAGGCTGGTGCTTTTCCCTATAGTTTGCAAGCACGGCCACTGCCACTGGATTGCAGGGTGGTCAAAACCATGGAAACAAGCAGTGCATAATGTGATGAAAAGTGAATCCAGACAGCAAAGGAGGCAATATGGAGAACAGCAATACATTAGTAAGTGCCTGGTATTAACTTTCTCTGCATAATAAATGCCACTTGCTGAATTGAGACAACCCCTTTAAGATTTCTACATGCATGAAAGACCATTTACCACCAAGCTATCGCCTTACCACATAGAGAAGGATGTTTTTTTCTATGCTTATAAGATAACACATATTACTGGTGTCTGTATAATAACACATTGTGTCTGTGAATAAACCAGTGATATGTAGATGAGCTTTCTGAGCAGATCTCAGTGTGGTGAAGCTATAGTACATAGTGTATATGATATGTAGATACTAGGACACAGCTCTGCCCCAGCATGTCTTTCCTATACTTCTAAGATCACACATATTACTGGTGTCTGTATAATAACACATTGTGTCTGTGAATAAAGCAGTGATATGTAGATGAGCTTTCTGAGCAGATCTCAGTGTGGTGAAGCTATAGTACATAGTGTATATGATATGTAGATACTAGGACACAGCTCTGCCCCAGCATGTCTTACCTATACTTCTAAGATCACACATATTACTGGTGTCTGTATAATAACACATTGTGTCTGTGAATAAAGCTGTGATATGTAGATGAGCTTTCTGAGCAGATCTCAGTGTGGTGAAGCTATAGTACATAGTGCATATTATGTGGAGATACTAGGACACAGCTCTGCCCCAGCATGTCTTTCCTATACTTATAAGATAACACATATTACTGGTGTCTGTATAATCATACATTGTGTCTGTGAAAAAAGCAGTGATATGTAGATGAGCTTTCTGAGCAGATCTCAGTGTAGTGAAGCTATAGTACATAGTGTATATGATATGGAGATGCTAGGACACAGCTCTGCCCTCAGCATGTCTTTCCTATACTTATAAGATAACACATATTACTGGTGTCTGTATAATCATACATTGTGTCTGTGAAAAAAGCAGTGATATGTAGATGAGCTTTCTGAGCAGATCTCAGTGTGGTGAAGCTATAGTACATAGTGTGTATGATATGTAGATACTAGGACACAGCTCTGCCCCAGCATGTCTTTCCTATACTTATAAGATAACACATATTACTGGTGTCTGTATAATCATACATTGTGCCTGTGAATAAAGCAGTGATATGTAGATGAGCTTTCTGAGCAGATCTCAGTGTGGTGAAGCTATAGTACATAGTGTATATGATATGTAGATGCTAGAACACAGCTCTGCCCTCAGCATGTCTTTCCTATACTTATAAGATCACACACATTACTGGTGTCTGTATAATCATACATTGTGCCTGTGAATAAATCAGTGATATGTAGATGAGCTTTCTGAGCAGATCTCAGTGTGGTGAAGCTATAGTACATAGTGTATATGATATGTAGATGCTAGAACACAGCTCTGCCCTCAGCATGTCTTTCCTATACTTATAAGATAACACATATTACTGGTGTCTGTATGATCATATATTGTGTCTGTGAATAAAGCAGTGATATGTAGATGAGCTTTCTGAGCAGATCTCAGTGTGGTGAAGCTATAGTACATAGTGCATATGATATGTAGATGCTAGGACACAGCTCTGCCCTCAGCATGCTGATGTCTAGCCCTGTCAAGCAAGGGGATGGAGAGTGTGCAGAGCACAGGGGGCATTACAAAGCAGTGCTCCAAGGATTCAGCCCTGCCTCCTGGTGCTCATACTTCTTATTTGCATATAAATAAAAATGTAGCTATCTCTGCAGCTGTTTGTCATACAGACATAAGAGAGTTATTGTTTTAGTCAGCATGATGAGCCCCAACAGGCAGTATGCCAGGTTTAATAGGGTTGATCCTGGTGACAGAGACGCTTTAAAGGCAGGCAATAAACAGGAGTGTGTGGTGTATTGGATATAAATGTAGATGAATGTTCTGTCTGGCAATCTGTTAATCCGCAGAACAATAGGCATACACAAAATTCAAATTAGCCATATCAACAGCCATTCATGATCCAAAACTTGGATTGTGGGTCTAGGGATGACAATGTGAACATGACCGCAAACATGGACATCTTTCATCAATTCTGTCCACAGGTAAGTGATCACCAGCAGGGGGATTGCTTCTCTCGGTAGAACAGGGTGACTTTCCATACGTTGCACATAGGCACCGTATGTCCCTGAGTTTATGTGACATTCAAAGAAGACTGGCGGTAAGAAAAGGGCGTGGCCTTCATGGTCACCTGAACTAATGGTGAGTAACTTTTATCTGTAAGATCCCCTAAAGAGTCCCCAGAAAGTGTCCCGACTGAGGTCCTGCATATGTCCAGTCCTGAATTACACTGCAAAGAACTGAAAGTATTAATATCAGTATATTATATGTATTATGTGCATGTACTACAAATCCCAGAAGGTTATGCAAATGCAAAGAAAATATAAAATTCTGCTTCCCAATAAAAACAGTAGTCTTTATTTTTCAAGTGATAAAACTCCCATATATAGATACACTTTCATCTCCGCATTTCGGATCATTATAGCAAGATTCTTACTCATGACCTTACTCAAATCCCAGCAGGTTGTATAGGGAGTGGGAGGTCCCATGAGGCTAGTCAGGGCCGGCTCCACCCGTCTTCTCTAGGAGGAAGCTTCTGGAGTTAATGGCTGCCTGTCGAGGAGCAGCTCCTGAAGACTCCAACCCCCTACAATCCACAAGCATCTTATGTGCCACCCTCAGAAGGGAGACGATCTACAGAAGGTTAAGCCAACAGAAAGGGATTGCTCACTGAAGCAAAGAAGGTAATGGCCGCTAATCTGGCTATAGCCTCCTCTGTGTGTGGTGGGAACACTGTTGGCTACAAGCTGCCCACCATAACCAAAGGACAGGAGGTCCACTGTGCAGAGACCATATTCCTCTGAGGATCCTATGGATATCATATACCTATATATCTGATGATAGAGAAAGTGCATCGCTTTAGACTGGGTACATGGAGGCTAGCTTCTCTCTCTCTATCAGAAAAGGAGAGTCTGATTGAGAAAGAATCTAGCCTCCATATACCCAGCCTGATAGAGAAGCTAGCCTCCATATACCCATTCTGATACAGAGAAACTAGCCTCCATATAATCAGTCTGATAGAGAAGCTAGCCTCCATACACCCAGTCTGATAGAGAGAGAAGTCAGCTTCCATATACCCAGTGTAATAGAGAGAGAAGCTAGCCTTCATATACTCTGATAGAAAAAAAGCTAGCCTTCATATGCCCAGTCTGATAGAGAGAGAATGATAGCCTCCATTTACCCTGTCTGGTAGAGAGAGAAGCTAGCCTCCATATACTCAGTCTAATAGAAAGAGAAGCTAGCCTCCATATTCCCACTGTGATAGAGAAAAAAAAGCTAGCCTCCATATATCTAGTCTGATAGAGAAGCTAGCTGTCACGATGGGGAGTGGGGGGAACCCCCACCGTTTAATGGGAATTGTTACTAAGCCTGAAAACAGGCATAGGAAGCAGGTCACCTCTTACAGCTGCCCTAATCCTATCCCTGACCTCCTGACTGTATGAGCCGCCCTCGATGGTAGGGGGGCTCATACTCTCGAACCTGGGCCTTATTGACCCTATCGGTCCCTGCAATATGGAAGTCGGGAATAAGACGGCCGAATCATCCACGACACTGATAAATTGGAGTCTCCCACAGGTCTAGTAACAGAAGGGAAAATACCATATGCAGCAACTGGACGGCAGGTAAGTACACAGTGCAACAACAGAACACTAGCAACAACCAACACTTACCTGCCGCAGCAGAGATAGAAAGATGGCACTAAACATCTACCCGGACCTCCGTGCGAACGCCAGATGCATGGAAGCTCCAGGCAGCGCTGCATACAGGCTTATGGTTTAATTACAACAGACGGGAAAATATCAAACATCCATGCAGATCACAACACCAAACCGACCTGACATGGAACACGACATAGACAACTAAACCCCAACATGAACCACACCAAGCAACATAACAGGTGAGGAAGGGAAAGGAGACAAGGGAGACAGACGATGTCAGACTAGGAGGCCCTCACACTGGAAAGAAGACATCCAAAGAGAGGAGCAGAGCTCCAACACATGTACAGGCAGACAACCATAAGACCTTCAGGCTCACAACACAGTATAAGAAGAGCCAGAGGCCACACCAGCTCCACCAACCGCACATCCTAACCCCGAACACACCGGGATGGGAAGGGACACACAACTTAAAGGGGAAGTGTCAAAACATGCAAAACAACAACATGTTGCCACCAGCAACAAGCATGCACGGCAAAAGTGTCATGGTCCACTACACCAGACCATGACACAGCCATGAAACTAGCCGTCATATACCCTGTCTGGTAGAGAGAGAAGCTAGCCTCCATATTACCAGTATAATAGAGAGAGAAGCTAGCATCCATATTACCAGTATAATAGAGAGAGAAGCTAGCCTCCATATACCCAGTCTGATACAGAGAGAAGCTAGCCTCCATATACCCAGTCTGATAGAGAGAGAAGCTAGCCTCCATATACCCAGACAGAGAGAGAGAGAGAGAGACAATAGCTTCCATATTCCCAGTCTAAAAGAAAGAGAAGCTAGCCTCCATATACCTAGTCTGAAAGAGAGACTAACCTCCATATACCCAGTCTGATAGAGCGAGAAGCTAGCCTCCATATGCCCAGTCTGATAGAGCCGCAAGCCTTAATATACCAGTCCTGTAGAGAGAGAAACTAGCCTCCATATACCCAGTCTGATAGAGAGAGAACCTAGCCTCCATATACCCAGTCTGATAGAGTGAGAAGCTAACCTCCATATACCCAGTCTGATAGAGAGAGAGAGACCCTATGTACACAGTCTCATAGAAAGAGAAGCTAGCCTCCATGTACCCAGTCAGAGAGAGGGACAATAGCCTCCATATTCCCAGTCTAATAGAGAAGCTAGCCTCCATATACCCAGTCTGATAGACAGAGAAGCTAGCCTCCATATACCCAGTCTGATAGAGAGAAGCTGACCTCCATATACCCAGTCTGATAGAAAGAGAAGCTAGCCTCCATATACCTAGTCTGAAAGAGAGAGAGAGAGAGACACTGATAGCCTCCATATACCCAGTCTGATAGAGAAGCTAGCCTCCATATACCCAGTCTGATAGAGAGAGAAGCTAGCCTCCAAATACCCAGTCTGATAGAGACGCAAGCCTTAATATACCAGTCCTATAGAGAGAGAAGCTAGCCTCCATATACCTAGTCTGAAAGAGAGAGAGAGAGAGAGAGAGAGACACTGATAGCCTCCATATACCCAGTCTGATAGAGAAGCTAGCCTCCATATACCCAGTCTCATAGAAAGAGGAGCTAGCCTCTATATACCCAGTCTCATAGAGAGAAACACAAGCCTTAATATACCAGTCCTATAGAGAGAGAAGCTAGCCTCCATATACCTAGTCTAATAAAGAGAGAACCTAGCCTCCATATACGCAGTCTGATAGAGAGAGAAGCTAGCTTCCATATACCTAGTCTGATAGAGAGAGAGAGAGACACTGATAGCCTCCATATACTCAGTCTGATAGAGAAGTTAGCCTCCATATACTCAGTCTGATAGAGAAGTTAGCCTCCATATACCCAGTCTCATAGAAAGAGAAGCTAGCTTCCATATACCCAGTCAGAGAGAGAGAGAGAGACAATAGCCTCCATATTCCCAGTCTAATAGAGAAGATAGCCTCCATATACAGTATCTAGTCTGATAGAGAAGCTAGCCTCCATATACCCAGTCTAATAGAGAAGCTAGCCTCCATATACCCAGTCTTATAGAAAGAGAAGCTAGCCTCCATATACCCAGTCTCATAGAAAGAGAAGCTAGCCTCCATATACCCAGTCTCATAGAAAGAGAAGCTAGCCTCCATGTACCCAGTCAGAGAGAGAGAGAGACAATAGCCTCCATATTCCCAGTCTAATAGAGAAGCTAGCCTCCATATACAGTATCTTGTCTGATAGAGAAGCTAGCCTCCAGATACCCAGTCTGGTAGAGAAAAAAAGCTAGCCTCCATATAACCAGTGTGATGAAAAGAGAAGCTAGCCTCCATAAAACAGTTTTATAAAAAGAGAAGCTAGCCTCCATATACCCAGTCTGATAGACAGAGAAGCTAGCCTCCATATACCCAGTCTGATAGAGAGAAGGTGACCTCCATATACCCAGTCTGATAGAAAGAGAAGCTAGCCTCCATATACCTAGTCTGAAAGAGAGAGAGAGAGACACTGATAGCCTCCATATACCCAGTCTGATAGAGAAGTTAGCCTCCATATACCCAGTCTGATAGAGAGAGAAGCTAGCCTCCAAATACCCAGTCTGATAGAGACGCAAGCCTTAATATACCAGTCCTATAGAGAGAGAAGCTAGCCTCCATATACCTAGTCTGATAGAGAGAGAGAGAGAGAGAGAGACACTGATAGCCTCCATATACCCAGTCTGATAGAGAAGCTAGCCTCCATATACCCAGTCTCATAGAAAGAGGAGCTAGCCTCTATATACCCAGTCTCATAGAGAGAAACACAAGCCTTAATATACCAGTCCTATAGAGAGAGAAGCTAGCCTCCATATACCTAGTCTAATAAAGAGAGAAGCTAGCCTCCATATACCCAGTCTGATAGAGAGAGAAGCTAGCTTCCATATACCTAGTCTGATAGAGAGAGAGAGAGAGAGAGAGAGAGAGACACTGATAGCCTCCATATACTCAGTCTGATAGAGAAGTTAGCCTCCATATACTCAGTCTGATAGAGAAGTTAGCCTCCATATACCCAGTCTCATAGAAAGAGAAGCTAGCTTCCATATACCCAGTCAGAGAGAGAGAGAGAGAGACAATAGCCTCCATATTCCCAGTCTAATAGAGAAGATAGCCTCCATATACAGTATCTAGTCTGATAGAGAAGCTAGCCTCCATATACCCAGTCTAATAGAGAAGCTAGCCTCCATATACCCAGTCTTATAGAAAGAGAAGCTAGCCTCCATATACCCAGTCTCATAGAAAGAGAAGCTACCCTCCATATACCCAGTCTCATAGAAAGAGAAGCTAGCCTCCATGTACCCAGTCAGAGAGAGAGACAATAGCCTCCATATTCCCAGTCTAATAGAGAAGCTAGCCTCCATATACAGTATCTTGTCTGATAGAGAAGCTAGCCTCCAGATACCCAGTCTGGTAGAGAAAAAAAGCTAGCCTCCATATAACCAGTGTGATGAAAAGAGAAGCTAGCCTCCATAAAACAGTTTTATAAAAAGAGAAGCTAGCCTCCATATACCCAGACTGATAGAGATAAAAGCTAGCCTGCATAAACCTAGTCTGATAGAGGGAAAAATTGCCTCCATATACCCAGACTAATAGAGAGAGAAGATAGTCTTTATACACCCAGTCTGATAGAGAAAAACTGATAGCCTCCATATACCCAGTCTGGTAGAGAAGTTAGCCTCCATATACACAGACAGAGAGAGAGACAATAGCTTCCATATTCCAAGTCTAATAGAGAGAGAAGCTAGCCTCCATATACCTAGTCTGAAAGAGAGAGGCTAACCTCCATATACCCAGTCTGATACAGAGAGAGAAGCTAGCCTCCGTATACCCAGTCTGATAGAGAGAAGCAAGCCTCCATATGGCGAATCTGATAGAGAGAGAAGCGAGCCTTACTATACCAGTCCTATAGAGAGAGGCTAACCTCCATATACCCAGTCTGATACAGAGAGAGAAGCTAGCCTCCATATACCCAGTCTGATCGAGAGAAGCTAGCCTCCATATACCCAGTCTGGTAGAAAGAGAGGCTAGCCTTCATATACCCAGTCAGAGAGAGAGACAATAGCATCCATATCCCCAGTCTAATAGAGAAGCTAGCCTCCATATATCTAGTCTGATAGAGAGGGAAGCTAGCCTCCAGACACCCAGTCTGATGAAGAGAGAAGCTAGCCTTCATATAACCAGTTTTATAAAAAGAGAAGCTAGCCTCCTTTTACACAGTCTGATAAAGAGAAGCTAGCCTCTATATGCTCAGTCTGAGGCCCCATGCACACTGCCGTGTTTCACAGCCGTGTGCGGGCCGTGGAACCGCGGCCTGGATCCCTCCTGAGAGCAGGAGCGCACGGCGTCACTGGTTGCTATGACGCCGTGCGCTCCCTGCTGCCGGCACAGTACAGTAATACACTGGTATAGATCATACCAGTGTATTACTGTACTGTGCCGGCAGCAGGGAGCGCACGGCGTCATAGCAACCAATGACGCCGTGCGCTCCTGCTCTCAGGAGGGATCCAGGCCGCGGTTCCACGGCCCGCACACGGCTGTGAAACACGGCAGTGTGCATGGGGCCTGATAGAGAGAGAAGCTAGCCTCCATATACCCAGTCTGATAGAGAGAGAAGCTAGCCTCCATATACCCAGTCTGATAGAGAGAGAAGCTAGCTTCCATATAACCAGTCTGATAGAGAGAGAAGCTAGCCTCCATATACCCAGTCTGATAGAGAGAGAAGCTAGCCTCCATATACCCAGTCTGATAGAGAGAGAAGCTAGCTTCCATATAACCAGTCTGATAGAGAGAGAAGCTAGCCTCCATATACCCAGTCTGATAGAGAGAGAAGCTAGCCTCCATATACCCAGTCTGATAGAGAGAGAAGCTAGCCTCCATATACCCAGTCTGATAGAGAGAGAAGCTAACATCTAATTATTTACAATTGGTCACTGGACCATTAATGTCTCTAGGTTAAGACGTGTTATTTTAATACTAAAATTTAACATTTATTACTTGTCCATAAAATTAACTGGAACTGAATTAAAATGATGAGCTGTGCTGCTCCGTCACCGGCTATCATCCATCTGTAGTTAGGGTGTTATACTAAAGTAATGCCACTAGAGGGCGCCCTTCAGTTAGGACTGTGCGTCTATTTGCACTGTTAATTCCACAGCGCGCTGCCTCCTAACAGCGACTGCTCCTCTCGTGTTTAGTGATTCATAGATCACATTTCTTTGCTTAGCATGGCTCTCGCTGGCTATTTACACTCTGCCCCCGACATGTTTCACCAAATGCCTTGGCGTCTTCAGGGGTATGGGCAGTGAATGTGTTGGGGGCAGGAACGGGCTTTTAAAACCTCCCTGCTCGCGTCACTGTTGCGCTAGCTAGTATGTGTCTATTTTACTTTTAGGTCCGGCTGGCCAGCCAATCACTATTCGCTTCTCATGGCGCACTTAGCGAGTGGGCCGTCACCATTCAGCGCGCAGACTTTATGCTGCATAGTCTCTCATTGCTCCAGTTTCGCGCTCTCCTGCTGTTAGTACGCATGCGTCAGGTTACGAATTGCGCATTCTGATACTTTATACTTATCCATTCGCTGCATATCTTTCATCGACGCACATGTCTGGATATTTGATGCTATTTTCCTCCAGGTATCATAGTTTACTGCACTTACTCAGTGTATTAGGGCAGCCATATATGTCCTCTATTGCGCATGTGCTGGGCTTCGTGGTGAGAGATTTACCATAATTCCTCCTGTACATGAAGGACTATAACTTGTCGGGTCCTTAATCACAGGACTATGCTTTCCTATAGCGACCTGCTGCATGGCCGTTGTCTATCACTTATCACTGAGTGTTTTGTATCCTCATTCAGCTGCCCACTGGTGCCACGGGTACTTACAGGCCTTACCGTCTCCAGGATCGCTCTTCTGTAGAGTCCCCAGATATAGGTATGGGTATCAGGTAGGGGATCTGCCTATTTATTTGGTCTTACTGGGGCCGGGGTGAGTAATACCGTCCTCTCTCTTCTGAGTTGCTCTTGGTTGTAACCTTGTCGCCCTCTGTTGTAGCTTGGAGAAGGATTGCCGCCCCAATTAAACATAAATAGACAAACTCCAGCGTATTTTGCAAGTTTGTGTTACTTTTTATTGAGTAGATTTTGCGGCTTCAATGTTGTAACGTTTCGGCCTATTGGCCTTCTTCAGACTGCCGTAAGCATAAGATACATTGTTTCAGTATACATTACATATCATCGGGGGAACATATATATCATATTTTCACATACAGGAGTATATATATATATCATAGAATTTCATCTATATATTTTACATATTGGTCAAACATTCATCTCAAACCAATCAAGGGGAAATCTCAAAAACAAGAGACCCCATACCATGTTCCACAGTGGTCGTCATGATAAGGGTTAATAAATAAATATCACAGATCAGTCCTTGCAGAGTGAATTAAATGGTCCTGGTACCGCAATACATTAAACTGGTCATCACCATATCACGTCCATCGCCTGGGGTAAAATATACAGTTTTAAGGAAAATAATGTGGATACAGCGTAGTAGGTATAGGCAGACTATTACTCTCTAGCGCAGATAAAGTATTACTATGGCATGCTGTCCTGAGGTCTGTATGACCTACCGGCGTCCGGAACGCGCTTACGTAATGCCGCTGGTGATGGAGAGAAGTAGAGTAGACTGGCGCTCTGTAGAAGTATGTTGCGGAAGTACCGCTGGTGAGAGTGGCGCTAGCTGGAGGAGGGATAAGCTGGTATTTAAAGGCAGCCCGCGTCTCTGCCCTGAGGACCTCACTTCCGCTATCGGCCGTGGAACCGCAAGTGAGGTAATGATGGAACGCATATGGAACGCAAGAAACTGATTGGTTTGAGATGAATGTTTGACCAATATGTAAAATATATAGATGAAATTCTATGATATATATATATATACTCCTGTATGTGAAAATATGATATATATGTTCCCCCGATGATATGTAATGTATACTGAAACAATGTATCTTATGCTTACGGCAGTCTGAAGAAGGCCAATAGGCCGAAACGTTACAACATTGAAGCCGCAATATCTGCTCAATAAAAAGTAACACAAACTTGCAAAATACACTGGAGTTTGTCTATTTATTTCTTCTGAATTGCTGACATTGTTACTCCACGTTCAGAGCATCTCCTGCTCAGCCCGGCCCACGCTCTCCAATGTCGTTTGTAAACAAGTTATTATATATGCTTTTGCAGATTCCCGAAGTACCCAGCCTCGCCGTATCTCATGTGGAGCTCTCCAAGTAAATATATATATATTCTTTGCTATATTTTGTTTAATACTTTCTTAGGGTTTTAGATTTTTTTATTATTATTATATATATTTTTTTTATTTTTTGCACATTTTTACATATTTTTTATTATTACTTTGTATTTTTTTCCTTGGGATCCCTCTTATATCATATGATTAGATTTGTATAAATAGATACATTATTGCTTGGTTATATTATGGTCTAACCCACCCCACTGTTACTTATCATATAGTTCTATAGTTAATTGCTCTCTAATATAGTTTAGTTTTTTGAGGAAATTATTGGAATCTCTCAAAGAAACGAAGCCTAAGTAAAGCCCTCGTTCAGACCATGCGGGTTAGGCTGCCCAGGGGATATATCCCCGGGCTTCTTCCTGTTGCAGCCTCTCTCCAGGATGCCCATTCTTGGGCCTAACTTGAGTTTCTGACTACCCCACACTTGTAAACTCAGAGTATTTCCATGATGTTTATTATGTCTTGGGACGGGCGTATCGCTGATGGTGTTCATGGTGCTGAGATATTTGGGATGCGCCTTCTAAGTCCCACATAGATTTTCGGACAGCCCCATTGTATGGCATACACTACTCCCATTGATTCACAATTTATATATTCTTTAATCTGATATCTTTTGTTGTCAGCTGAGTTTAAAAATTATTTTCTTGGTATCATTTTTCCACAGACACTGCAGTCGCCACATGGGTAGGATCCCACCCTCCGAAGCCACGTGGATCTGTCTCGTTCTCTGCTATGGGTAAAGTGACTATGCACTGATGTTTCCTTTATATTTTGCCCCCTCCTATATGTAATAGCTGGCTTGGGGGTAATGATCTCCTGCAGGTCATCATCTGAGAGTAGTATATGCCAGTGTCGTCTTAAAATACTGCGCATCTTCTCATGTTGCCCGTCGTAGTTGCCTATGCATCGTATTACGTTCTCATCGTATTACGTTCTCCACACACCCAGTCTGATAGAGAGAGAAGCTAGCCTCCATATACCCAAACTGATAGAGAGAGAAGCTAGCCTCCATATACCCAGTCTGATAGAGAGAGAAGCTAGCCTCCACACACCCAGTCTGATAGAGAGAGAAGCTAGCCTCCACACACCCAGTCTGATAGAGAGAGAAGCTAGCCTCCATATACCCAGTCTGATAAAGAGAAGCTAGCCTCCACACACCCAGTCTGAGAGAGAGAGAAGCTAGCCTCCACACACCCAGTCTGATAGAGAGAGAAGCTAGCCTCCACACACCCAGTCTGATAGAGAGAGAAGCTAGCCTCCACACACCCAGTCTGATAGAGAGAGAAGCTAGCCTCCATATACCCAGTCTGATAGAGAGAGAAGCTAGCCTCCATATACCCAGTCTGATAGAGAGAGAAGCTAGCCTCAATATACCCAGTCTGATAGAGAGAGAAGCTAGCCTCCATATGCCCAGTCTGATAGAGAGAGAAGCTAGCCTCCACACACCCAGTCTGATAGAGAGAGAAGCTAGCCTCCACACACCCAGTCTGATAGAGAGAGAAGCTAGCCTCCACACACCCAGTCTGATAGAGAGAGAAGCTAGCCTCCATATACCCAGTCTGATAAAGAGAAGCTAGCCTCCGTATACCCAGTCTGATAGAGAGAAGCTAGCCTCCATATACCCAGTCTGATAGAGAGAGAAGCTAGCCTCCATATGCCCAGTCTGATAGAGAGAGAAGCTAGCCTCCATATGCCCAGTCTGATAGAGAGAGAAGCTAGCCTCCATATGCCCAGTCTGATAGAGAGAGGAACTAGCCTCCATATACCCAGTCTGATAGAGAGAGAAGCTAGCCTCCATATGCCCAGTCTGATAGAGAGAGAAGCTAGCCTCCATATGCCCAGTCTGATAGAGAGAGAAGCTAGCCTCCATATGCCCAGTCTGATAGAGAGAGGAACTAGCCTCCATATACCCAGTCTGATAGAGAGAGAAGCTAGCCTCCATATGCCCAGTCTGATAGAGAGAGAAGCTAGCCTCCATATACCCAGTCTGATAGAGAGAGAAGCTAGCCTCCATATACCCAGTCTGATAGAGAGAAGGTTGCCTCCATATACTGTAGATATCATATACTTATATATGTGATGAACTGGAGATGTGCAGCATGACGTAGGACGTGCTGCGGGCTCCGCCTCCCCGCTGCCCCCTCCCCCCCCCCCCCCGCTGCCCTGAGCTGCTCCGTCTCTCTCCCGCTGATTGACGCGCCATGATGGCTCCGGAAGGTGCGCGGTGCGATTTGAACTTATGCACCGCTTAGCGGCACCTCCGGACCGGCTGTTGTTAACATCCTCGCCTGATCACCGGGACAAGCCGCTGAGGGGCTCTGTGGCGTCAGACGGGGAGTACTGCGGGCCGTGAGAGGGCATCGCGGACGGCCCGTGCGGCTCATGAACTTTGAAGTCATACTCCAAGCCGGCGTGCCGCATGGATGGGATGTACTGCGGGCTGTGAGAGGGCATCGTAGGCGCCCCGTGCGGCGTATGAATCTCCAAGGGAGCCCCAAGCCGGTGCGCTGTCTGGACGGGCTGCACTGCGGGCTGTGAGAGGGCACCGCAGGCGGCCCCTGTGGTTTATGAACTTTCAAGGGACCCCTAAGCCGGAGTGACGTCCATGTGCAGCCTCCGTAAAGCAGCAGGCCATAGATACCCTGGTAAACGGGTCTACATTGATCGTCTGTGGCCCGGAACCATTTCGCTGACTCCGACTCATCAACTGACTGATTCCAGGACGGGCAAGTTTGGTGAAGTTACCTGTTCAATTGTATCACTAACATTAACATCGTTATTAACTGAACTCTAGGTCAAATAGGCCCGTTTTTGTGGGATACATCGGCCAATTTACTTACTAACTATATTAACAAGTTGAATCTCCTTGAATGACTCCCTTGATTTAGGTAGAAGGGACTATCAATATATGTGTTAACTGTTGCCTGGAAGGTCCTGCGGGTCCGGGGGGGGGGGGATTTTTAACGGTTAGGTAGTATTGTGCTGGATGGATGTGTCACGGATGGTGTAACAGAAAACAAGAAGTTACAAATAAGGATCCGACTGGCTTGATCCGAAACTAAGGAACAAAAGGGAGACCCCTATTTAAGCCCTGAAACTCTCCCTGTCTTCTCAGCCCATGCAAAGATCTCTATGATAGATAATTGCATGCCCTCGTGCCTCGACTGTATGACACCTGAACACCCTATAATAGTGAGGGGACACAACCACCGGCTCCCTACCCTTAATACGAAGGGAGTCAGGGTCACCTAGGATCAAGCAAACAGGAAAACACAAATAACTGAACAGACTTATCTGTAGAAGCATCAGTTGTAGCATCCAGCATGCACACACTCCAGGAAGCTGTATAAACCGCAAGGTGAGGCAGTATGGGGAGGAGATATATAGGGAGGCAATCACTGCTAATAGATGACAGCTGGGAGAGGGAGGAGAGATGTCAAAACGAATGCAAAACAAAAGAAGATCATGCAGGAGCTACTGAAGAGCGTCTATCAGAACTTCGCAAAGATCTGGTGGTGACAGGATGGGACTGGTATGCGTACTTGCGTTTATATATATCCCGCCCCCCTTCTCTTCTGAAGTCTTGAGGAAGCTTGCGGAATATGTATGTAAGAGGGATATGTGTCCTATATTAGTGTTGGGAGATTTGTATTCAGTTATGGATAACAATGATAGAGTATCTATGCTCAGTGGAGGGAGGAGGATTAACGGTCAGCCCACGATCCTTAGCAGGATCTGCCAGGAGATGGGCCTCACTGATGTGTGGCAGTATTTGTATGGGGAAAAAACCACCTTCTCCTGTTTTAGCAGATCCTGCAGGGCTATGTCTAGAATAGATCTATCCTTGGTGAGTTCAGAACTCCTGGAAAAGATCCAATAAATGAAGTATGAGCCACATGGTATCTCTGACCACACTCCAATGTTGCTGTCGATGGTTGATTCTGTGTCCCTAGAAGGTAGAAAACTTTTTAGGTTAAATCCACATTGGATCCATGTGGTTAGTGATCAAGAAAAAATTGGGAATGATATCTTAGAATATTGGTCATTAAACTATGGATCCACACATGTACACTTTGTGTGGGATTCCCTGAAGGCTATGATAAGAGGAGTAGAAGAAAAAGGGCGGAATATGCTAATACTGAAAAGGAACTGGCAGAGAGGGTTGGGGATTTGGAGGTAGATCTGGCCACACAGGATGGGGAAAATGTCCGATTACTATTAATGGAGGCTAAGAGGAAATATCAGACCTTCCTATATGAAAAAGCACAACACGAGTCCATTTTTGCGGGACAGCAAGCCTTCTTTGAAAAAGGTAAAACAGGTAGAATGCTGGCATCTGTAATCGCTAATCAAAACATCCAAACCCCAATAAAGCAAATCAAACTGCCCTCCGGCGCCTTAACTAGAGTTGAGCGAACACCTGGATGTTCGGGTTCGAGAAGTTCGGCCGAACATCCCGGAAATGTTCGGGTTCGGGATCCGAACCCGACCCGAACTTCGTCCCGAACCCGAACCCCATTGAAGTCAATGGGGACCCGAACTTTTCGGCACTAAAAAGGCTGTAAAACAGCCCAGGAAAGAGCTAGAGGGCTGCAAAAGGCAGCAACATGTAGGTAAATCCCCTGCAAACAAATGTGGATAGGGAAATGAATTAAAATAAAAATTAAATAAATAAAAATTAACCAAAATCAATTGGAGAGAGGTTCCATAGCAGAGAATCTGGCTTCCCGTCACCCACCACTGGAACAGTCCATTCTCAGATATTTAGGCCCCGGCACCCAGGCAGAGGAGAGAGGTCCCGTAACAGAGAATCTGTCTTCATGTCAGCAGAGAATCAGTCTGCATGTCATAGCAGAGAATGAGGCTTCACGTCACCCACCACTGTAACAGTCCATTGGCATATATTTAGGCCCAGCACCCAGGCAGAGGAGAGAGGTCCCGTAACAGACAATCTGGCTTCATGTCAGCAGAGAATCAGTCTGCATGTCATAGCAGAGAATGAGGCTTCACGTCACCCACCACTGCAACAGTCCATTGGCAGATATTTAGGCCTAGCACACAGGCAGAGCAGAGAGGTCCCGTAACAGACAATCTGGCTTCATGTCAGCAGAGAATCAGTCTGCATGTCATAGCAGAGAATGAGGCTTCACGTCAGCCACCACTGCAACAGTCCATTGTCATAAATTTAGGCCCAGCACCCAGGCAGAGGAGGGAGGTCCCGTAACAGAGGATCTGGCTTCATGTCAGCAGAGAATCAGTCTGCATGTCATAGCAGAGAATCAGGCTTCACGTCAGCCACCACTGCAACAGTCCATTGTCAGATATTTAGGCCTAGCACACAGGCAGAGCAGAGAGGTCCCGTAACAGACAATCTGGCTTCATGTCAGCAGAGAATCAGTCTGCATGTCATAGCAGAGAATGAGGCTTCACGTCAGCCACCACTGCAACAGTCCATTGTCATAAATTTAGGCCCAGCACCCAGGCAGAGGAGAGAGGTCCCGTAACAGACAATCTGGCTTCATGTCAGCAAAGAATTAGTCTGCATGTCATAGCAGAGAATCAGGCTTCATGTCAGCCACCACTGCAACAGTCCATTGGCATATATTTAGGCCTAGCACCCAGGCAGAGGAGAGGTTCATTCAACTTTGGGTTGCCTCGCAATATAATGGTAAAATGAAAATAAAAATAGGATTGAATGAGGAAGTGCCCTGGAGTCCAATAATATATGGTTAAGGGGAGGTAGTTAATGTCTAATCTGCACAAGGGACGGACAGGTCCTGTGGGATCCATGCCTGGCTCATTTTTATGAACGTCAGCTTGTCCACATTGGCTGTAGACAGGCGGCTGCGTTTGTCTGTAATGACGCCCCCTGCCGTGCTGAATACACGTTCAGACAAAACGCTGGCTGCCGGGCAGGCCAGCACCTCCAAGGCATAAAAGGCTAGCTCTGGCCACGTGGACAATTTAGAGACCCAGAAGTTGAATGGGGCCGAACCATCAGTCAGTACGTGGAGGGGTGTGCACACGTACTGTTCCACCATGTTAGTGAAATGTTGCCTCCTGCTAACACGTTGCGTATCAGGTGGTGGTGCAGTTAGCTGTGGCGTGTTGACAAAAGTTTTCCACATCTCTGCCATGCTAACCCTGCCCTCAGAGGAGCTGGCCGTGACACAGCTGCCTTGGCGACCTCTTGCTCCTCCTCTGCCTTGGCCTTGGGCTTCCACTTGTTCCCCTGTGACATTTGGGAATGCTCTCAGTAGCGCGTCTACCAACGTGCGCTTGTACTCGCGCATCTTCCTATCACGCTCCAGTGCAGGAAGTAAGGTGGGCACATTGTCTTTGTAGCGTGGATCCAGCAGGGTGGCAACCCAGTAGTCCGCACAGGTTAAAATGTGGGCAACTCTGCTGTCGTTGCGCAGGCACTGCAGCATGTAGTCGCTCATGTGTGCCAGGCTGCCCAGGGATAAGGACAAGCTGTCCTCTGTGGGAGGCGTATCGTCATCGTCCTGCCTTTCCCCCCAGCCACGCACCAGTGATGGACCCGAGCTGCGTTGGGTGCCACCCCGCTGTGACCATGCTTCATCCTCATCCTCCTCCACCTCCTCCTCATCCTCGTCCTCCTCGTCCTCCAGTAGTGGGCCCTGGCTGGCCACATTTGTACCTGGCCTCTGCTGTTGCCAAAAACCTCCCTCTGAGTCACTTCGAAGAGACTGGCCTGAAAGTGCTAAAAATGACCCCTCTTCCTCCTCCTCCTCCTCCTCCTCCTGGGCCACCTCCTCTTCCATCATCGCCCTAAGTGTTTTCTCAAGGAGACATAGAAGTGGTATTGTAACGCTGATAACGGTGTCATCGCCACTGGCCATGTTGGTGGAGTACTCGAAACAGCGCAACAGGGCACACAGGTCTCGCATGGAGGCCCAGTCATTGGTGGTGAAGTGGTGCTGTTCCGTAGTGCGACTGACCCGTGCGTGCTGCAGCTGAAACTCCACTATGGCCTGCTGCTGCTCGCACAGTCTGTCCAGCATGTGCAAGGTGGAGTTCCACCTGGTGGGCACGTCGCATATGAGGCGGTGAGCGGGAAGGCCGAAGTTACGCTGTAGCGCAGACAGGCGAGCAGCGGCAGGATGTGAACGCCGGAAGCGCGAACAGACGGCCCGCACTTTATGCAGCAGCTCTGACATGTCGGGGTAGTTGTGAATGAACTTCTGCACCACCAAATTCAGCACATGCGCCAAGCAAGGGATGTGCGTCAAATTGGCTAGTCCCAGAGCTGCAACGAGATTTCGCCCATTATCACACACCACCAGGCCGGGCTTGAGGCTCACCGGCAGCAACCACTCGTCGGTCTGTTGTTCTATACCCCGCCACAACTCCTGTGCGGTGTGGGGCCTGTCCCCCAAACATATGAGTTTCAGAATGGCCTGCTGACGTTTACCCCGGGCTGTGCTGAAGTTGGTGGTGAAGGTGTGTGGCTGACTGGATGAGCAGGTGGAAGAAGAGGAGGAGGAAGCCGAGAAGGAGGAGGTGGCAACAGGAGGCAAAGAATGTTGCCCTGCGATCCTTGGCGGCGGAAGGACGTGCGCCAAACAGCTCTCCGCCTGGGGCCCAGCTGCCACTACATTTACCCAGTGTGCAGTTAGGGAGATATAGCGTCCCTGGCCGTGCTTACTGGTCCACGTATCTGTGGTTAGGTGGACCTTGCCACAGATGGCGTTGCGCAGTGCACACCTGATTTTATCGGATACTTGGTTGTGCAGGGAAGGCACGGCTCTCTTGGAGAAGTAGTGCCGGCTGGGAACAACATACTGTGGGACAGCAAGCGACATGAGCTGTTTGAAGCTGTCTGTGTCCACCAGCCTAAATGACAGCATTTCATAGGCCAGTAGTTTAGAAATGCTGGCATTCAGGGCCAGGGATCGAGGGTGGCTAGGTGGGAATTTACGCTTTCTCTCAAATGTTTGTGAGATGGAGAGCTGAACGCTGGCGTGTGACATGGTTGAGATGCTTGGTGACGGAGGTGGTGGTGTTGGTGGTACATCCCCTGTTTGCTGGGCGGCAGGTGCCAACGTTCCTCCAGAGGCGGAGGAAGAGGCCGAGGCGGCAGCAGCAGAATAGGCCGAGGCGGCAGCAGCAGAAGAGGTAGCAGGGGGAGCCTGAGTGACTTCCTTGGTTTTAAGGTGGTTACTCCACTGCAGTCCATGCTTTGCATGCAGGTGCCTGGTCATGCAGGTTGTGCTCAGGTTCAGAACGTTAATGCCTCGCTTCAGGCTCTGATGGCACAGCGTGCAAACCACTCGGGTCTTGTCGTCAGCACATTGTTTGAAGAAGTGCCATGCCAGGGAACTCCTTGAAGCTGCCTTTGGGGTGCTCGGTCCCAGATGGCGGCGGTCAGTAGCAGGCGGAGTCTCTTGGCGGCGGGTGTTCTGCTTTTGCCCACTGCTCCCTCTTTTGCTACGCTGTTGGCTCGGTCTCACCACTGCCCCTTCCTCCGAACTGTGAAAGTCAGTGGCACAACCTTCATTCCATGTGGGGTCTAGGACCTCATCGTCCCCTGCATCGTCTTCCACCCAGTCTTGATCCCTGACCTCCTGTTCAGTCTGCACACTGCAGAAAGACGCAGCAGTTGGCACCTGTGTTTCGTCATCATCAGAGACATGCTGAGGTGGTATTCCCATGTCCTCATCATCAGGAAACATAAGTGGTTGTGCGTCAGTGCATTCTATGTCTTTCACCGCTGGGGAAGGGCTAGGTGGATGCCCTTGGGAAACCCTGCCAGCGGAGTCTTCAAACAGCATAAGAGACTGCTGCATAACTTGAGGCTGAGACAGTTTCCCTGGTATGCATGGGGGTGATGTGACAGACTGATGGGGTTGGTTTTCAGGCGCCATCTGTGCGCTTTCTGCAGAAGACTGGGTGGGAGATAATGTGAACGTGCTGGATCCACTGTCGGCCACCCAATTGACTAATGCCTGTACCTGCTCAGGCCTTACCATCCTTAGAACGGCATTGGGCCCCACCATATATCGCTGTAAATTCTGGCGGCTACTGGGACCTGAGGTAGTTGGTACACTAGGACGTGTGGCTGTGGCAGAACGGCCACGTCCTCTCCCAGCACCAGAGGGTCCACTAACACCACCACGACCATGTCCACGTCCGCGTCCCTTACTAGATGTTTTTCTCATTGTTATGGTTCACCACAACAACAAATATATTATTTGGCCCAATGTATTGTATTCAAATTCAGCGGGATATAAATTTGAGGCCTAGTATTTAGGCGCTGGGTGACCGGTATGGATTTAGTGACAGAATTAGACTTGGAAATGCACAGTAGCGTGTGTGTGAAGTTATTCTGAATGACCCTATGTGCACCTTGAATATTATATACCCTTTTAGGGATAGATTTCAAATAGCTCTGATATAGCAGAAACCACTAAATTATGAAATTGCTAAATTGGGAATTGTATTTCAACCCAGAACAAGAAATGTGCTTGAACGGACACTAAATAACTCGCCCAGCTACAGCACTAAGGACAGATTTAGCTGGATATAAATTTGAGGCCTAGTATTTAGGCGCTGGGTGACCGGTATGGATTTAGTGACAGAATTAGACTGGGATATGGCCAAAAAATAAACAGACTATTGCTGGTTAAATGCACTTGGTGTGACAGCTTCACCCTGATGTAGGCTTTAGCCAAAAAACAACCACACCATTGAGGGTTAAATGCACTTGGTCGCAGCTTGTGCTGGCGCACCACAAGACACAAAATGGCCGCCGATCACCCCAGAAAAATGTGACTGACAAACGGTCTGTGCAGCCTAAAAACAGTGAGCAATTGAGGATCAGCAGCTCAATGATCCACAGCTGCAGATCGATCAGTTAATCAAGTCCTTTGGAGGAGTTAATCTGCCTAATCTCGCCCTACTGTCGCAGCCGCAACCTCTCCCTACGCTAATCAGAGCAGAGTGACGGGCGGCGCTATGTGACTCCAGCTTAAATAGAGGCGGGGTCACATGGTGCTCTGGCCAATCACAGCCATGCCAATAGTAGGCATGGCTGTGACGGCCTCTTGGGGCAAGTAGTATGACGCTTGTTGATTGGCTGCTTTGCAGCCTTTCAAAAAGCGCCAAGAAAGCGTCACAAAAGCGCGAAGAAAGCGACGAACACCGAACCCGAACCCGGACTTTTACGAAAATGTCCGGGTTCGGGTCCGTGTCACGGACACCCCAAAATTCGGTACGAACCCGAACTATACAGTTCGAGTTCGCTCATCCCTAGCCTTAACCAATAACCATTAAATATTATATCAGCCTTTATAGAACATTTTACTAAACTATATCAGTCGGATCTCGGGGAGGATGATGGAACCCTGGCTCTCTTTTTAGATAGTGGTTCTCCCTAGCCTTTCCGATCAAGACCGTGCTAGATTAAATTCACCAATCACTCTTGACGAGTTGGAGACTGCCGTTGACAGCATAAAAGGAAATACGGCTCCAGGTAGAGACGGCGGCCTGCCCTTTGAACTCTACAGAGCACACCGCAAAGTTGTATTGCCCCTCCTTCTTCAAACGCTTAATGAATCTTGGAGAAGTGGCTCAGTCCCTCCTTCTTTGAAGGAGGATTCCATTCTCTGATTTTAGAAGGATAAAGATAAGACTGAAATTGGGTCGTATCGTCCAATTTCATTACTTAATACCGACTATAAGATACTAGCTAAATGCTTGCTAATAGGTTGAGGGGGGTTATTCACTGCCTGATTCATCCGGATCAGATAGGTTTTAACCCAAAACGAAATATGCAATCCAATATCCGTAGAGCCTTTCTTACCATTTATATTGGGGACAGGGAGGATCCTGTCCTTGGATGCTGAGAAGGCTTTTGACAGGGTGGAGTGGTCCTTTCTGTGGGGAACTCTGGAGAGAATGAACCTGGGTGAACACTTCATTAAATGGATACAATTGCTCTATTGTGGATCCACTGCCAGTGTTAAGATAAATGGGATTGATTCCGAACAGTTTCCCTTACAGCGAGGCACTCGGCAGGGCTGTCCCCTTTCACCTTTGATTTTTGCCCTGGCCTTGGAGCCCCTTGCATGTAGAATCCGACAATCTAATGAGATGGCCGTCTTCGGAGGGAGAGGAGGGGAAGATAAAATGAGTCTGTATGCGGACGATATTCTTGTTTTTTTTTAAGGAAGGATGGAAGAATATGGTTCACTATCAGGATATAAAGTAAATTGGGATAAGTCCGAATTTCTTCCCCTCTCTCGAGCACCCCCCGACGGCCTTTAGGCATCAGGCCACTTGGACCCACCGATACTATTCGATACCTGGGTATTAGAATTAGTGACTAGATATAATCTTCTAAACCTCACCCCCATGATCAGTAAGGTGAGGGAGAAGATCCGCACTTGGCAGAAGCTGCCTCTGTCCCAGGCAGAGAGGATTGCACTGGTTAGGATGGTGGTCCTCCCCATCGCTCTATACCCTTTGACAGTGTGTCCGATATGGATCGACGACTCATTTTTTGGGCTGCTGGATAGACTGCTGAATGAGTTAATCTGGGGAAGGGTCAGGATCAAGCAAAAATATCTTTGGCTCTCTGAGAGGGATGGTGGTCTTTCCCTCCCCTTCCTTCAGGGATATATTGCAGCTCAGATAATGTGGTGGGTGGGGGGGGGACGGGGGGATCACCAGTCTGCCTTGCTGTTAAGTATTCTGTCAAGGGACTTTCAGGGTCCGTATGGGGATATTTTTTCTATTTTGGAGACTGGCCACCCGGGGAAAAGAAAAAAACAGTGTCTAATTAGTGATATGTTAAATAAGGTCTGGAATAAAATTAAAAAGATATTAGGTGTAATATGTCTCCTACTCACTTTACTCCACTTTGGAACAATCACAATTTAAAATAATTTATGTTAATTGCAGATTATAAATACTGGAACTCACGCGGTATTAATCGCTTAACACATATAACATCACACGGTAATATTATCCCCTTAGATAAACTAATAAAAGGCACAACCGTCACGTTTTTAGATAGATACAGATATGCACAAATCAGCCACGCATTCAGGAGCACGCAGGATAAACGCCTTTTGACTATTAGGCCAAATTCCTTTTTGGATTATTGTTTTAAATTTAAGGATACACAACTCACTTTCTCAAGTATACCACAGACTTCAGGACTCTCTTGGGGAAATAACAACATTTAAATGCGAGGGAAGCTGGGAAGCTGAACTGGGCGATGGGAGCATCTCGGATTGGGATATAGTATACCAAAATATAACAAAAGTATCGATCTCCCAGAAATATAGACTGATGCAGTTCAAGATTGTACATCGCCTATACTACTCCCCCGCCTTCCTCGCCAAAATATATAAAGAAAAAAAGGACGTGTGTTGGAAATGTTTGGCAGAAAATGCCGATCTGAGTCACATATTATGGAATTGCCCAGAAATAAGTTGTTTTTGGACCTGTATTTATGGGGAATTATCCAGAAGATATAAGATCCAATTGGACCGATGTTTTACGCAGGCAATACTGTGTCTCTTCCCCCCTAGTGATTTAACGTCTGACCAGATACGAAGTTGTATGGAGGGGTTTATGGCCGCGGAGGCCCTGATTGTCATATATTGGGGCACTAATAATAGCCCTAGCTTTTCCGAGTGGAGGGCCCTGATGGACACCATTGATGCCTATGGTAGAATAGCTAGAAAACTAGAGCGTCGTTAGAAAGGGTTGGATTTCCGCCCCTAGACCCCCGGCTATTTGTAGTATTGGAAATTTAAAAAACAGTATCAACAAAGGTATGATCGGATCTCGCAACAGTGAATTAGGGGGGGGGGGGGGGTAAATAGGGTTAATTGTATTAATTCTGTGTAACAATTTTCCTTTATTATTTATTACTTTTAAATTGTATGTTATGGAATTTTATACATTTGGCTCAAGAAAACAATAAAGATTAAAATATATATATATATGTGTGATGATAGAGAAAGTGCATCCCTTCAGGCTGGGAATAGTGATGAGTGGCATAGGCATAGTTTTCGAATTCGCGATATTTCGCAATTTTTTGGCCGAATATTCGCCATAAATTAACAAATTTGAGAATTCGTGATCTCCAGTCATTGTTTACTTGATTGCAAAAATCGGCAATGTAATATATTCGCGATAAATTTGCAATTACAATATTCAACACTACTCGCAAAAACAAATATATAGCACTATATTCTAAATATTCGCAAATTCTCGAAGTGGCAATATTCGCAATTAAAATTCACGATTCGAATATTCGCGCTCAGCACTAGCTGGGAAAAGGAGAGACAGACCAGTCTGATAGAGAGAGAAGCTAGCCTCCATATACCCAGACAGAGAGAGATACAATAACCTCCATATTCCCAGTCTGATAGAGAGAGAAGCTAGCCTCCATATACCCAGTTTGAAAGAGAGTCTAGCCTCCATATACCCAGTCTGATAGAGAGAGGAACTAGCCTCCATATACCCAGTCTGATAGAGAGAGGAACTAGCCTCCATATACCCAGTCTGATAGAGAGAGAGTCTAGCCTCCATATACCCAGTCTGATAGAGAGAGGAACTAGCCTCCATATAACCAGTCTGATAGAGAGAGGAACTAGCCTCCATATAACCAGTCTGATAGATTGAAGCTAGCCTCCATATACCCAGTCTGATAGAGAGAGGAACTAGCCTCCATATACCCAGTCTGATAGAGAGAGGAACTAGCCTCCATATAACCAGTCTGATAGATTGAAGCTAGCCTCCATATACCCAGTCTGATAGAGAGAGAAAATCGAGCCTCCATATACCCAGTCTGATAGAAAGAGGAACTAGCCTCCATATAACCAGTCTGATAGAGAGAGGAACTAGCCTCCATATAACCAGTCTAATAGATTGAAGCTAGCCTCCATATACCCAGTCTGATAGAGAGAGGAACTAGCCTCCATATACCCAGTCTGATAGAGAGAGGAACTAGCCTCCATATAACTAGTCTGATAGAGAGAAGCTAGCCTCCATATAACTAGTCTGATAGAGAGAAGCTAGCCTCCATATACAACCTCTGGGAACTACTTGAATCGCCTGTAAATCCTGCATTTCATGTGACTACAGCTTGTGTGGATCACCTGTAGTGATGAGCGGCAGGGTCTATATTCAAATTCGCAATATTTCACGAATATTTAAGTGAATATTCATCATATATTCGCAAATTCTAGATTATATTCTTGATTGCGAAAAATCGGCAATGTAATATTCGCGTATGGCACGTGCAATACAGCCCTGGGTCACTTATGCTATATTTTTCAAGCTGCTAGAAGTTTCCTGAGACTGGAGACAATGGTCGGCACGGCAAAAAAAATTATAATAGCTTTATATGCGGATAGAGGGCTCCAATATAGTCGAGATTGCGCAAATCAGCAATTAATGATGCAAATATTTTAGCGCAATACGTGCAACTTCACATTTTAGCAGGTCTGCATGTATGTATGGATAGCAGAACCTACCACACTACCTAACACACTGCACTGCAACAGCACCACTATATCAGGACATAACCTACACTGACTATCTATATCAGGATAGAACCTACACTGACTATCTATATCAGGATATAACCTACACTAACTATCTATATCAGGATAGAACCTGCACTGACTATCTATATCAGGATATAACCTACACTGACTATCTATATCAGGATAGAACCTACACTGACTATCTATATCAGGATAGAACCTACACTGACTATCTATATCACGATAGAACCTGCACTGACTATCTGTATCAGGATATAACCTACACTGACTATCTATATCAGGATATAACCTACACTGACTATCTATATCAGGATAGAACCTACACTGACTATCTATATCAGGATATAACCTACACTGACTATCTATATCAGGATATAACCTACACTGCGTATCTATATCAGGATATAACCTGCACTGACTATCTGTATCAGGATATAACCTACACTGACTATCTATATCAGGATATAACCTACACTGACTATCTGTATCAGGATATAACCTACACTGACTATCTATATCAGGATAGAACCTACACTGACTATCTATATCAGGATATAACCTACACTGACTATCTGTATCACTATATAACCTACACTGACTATCTATATCAGGATATAACCTACAATGCGTATCTATATCAGGATATAACCTACACTGACTATCTATATCAGGATATAACCTACACTGACTATCTATATCAGGATATAACCTACACTGACTATCTATATCAGGATAGAACCTACACTGACTATCTATATCAGGATATAACCTACACTGACTATCTATATCAGGATAACCTACACTGACTATCTATATCAGGATAAACCTACACTGACTATCTATATCAGGATATAACCTACACTGACTATCTATATCAGGATATAACCTACACTGACTATCTATATCAGGATATAACCTACACTGACTATCTATATCAGGATAACCTACACTGACTATCTATATCAGGATAGAACCTACACTGACTATCTATATCAGGATAAACCTACACTGACTATCTATATCAGGATTAACCTACACTGACTATCTATATCAGGATATAACCTACACTGACTATCTATATCAGGATATAACCTACAGACTATCTATTCAGGAGTATTACCTGCACTGACTATCTATATCAGGATATAACCTACAATGCTTATCTATATAGGATAGAACCTACACTAACTATCTATATCAGGATATAACCTACACTGACTATCTATATCAGGATATAACCTGGACTGACTATCTATATCAGGATATAACCTACACTGACTATCTATATCAGGATATAACCTACACTGACTATCTATATCAGGATATAACCTACACTGACTATCTATATCAGGATATAACCTACACTGACTATCTATATCAGGATATAACCTGCACTGACTATCTATATCACGATAGAACCTGCACTGACTATCTGTATCAGGATATAACCTACACTGACTATCTATATCAGGATATAACCTACACTGACTATCTATATCAGGATAGAACCTGCACTGACTATCTATATCAGGATATAACCTACACTGCGTATCTATATCAGGATATAACCTGCACTGACTATCTGTATCAGGATATAACCTACACTGACTATCTGTATCAGGATATAACCTACACTGACTATCTATATCAGGATATACTTACCTACACTGACTATCTGTAGCAGGATATAACCCTACACTGACTATCTATATCAGGATATAACCTACACTGACTATCTATATCAGGATAGAACCTACACTGACTATCTATATCAGGATATACCTACACTGACTATCTGTATCAGGATAGAACCTACACTGACTATCTATATCAGGATATAACCTACACTGACTATCTATATCAGGATAGAACCTTACCACTGATATCTATATCAGGATATAACCTACACTGACTATCTATATCAGATATAACCTACACTGATATCTATATCAGGATAGAACCTACACTGACTATCTATATCAGGATAGAACCTACACTGACTATCTATATCAGGATATAACCTACACTGACTATCTATATCAGGATAGAACCTACACTGACTATCTATATCAGGATAGAACCTACACTGACTATCTATATCAGGATAGAACCTACACTGACTATCTATATCAGGATAGAACCTACACTGACTATCTATATCAGGATATAACCTACACTGACTATCTATATCAGGATATAACCTACACTGACTATCTATATCAGGATATAACCTACACTGACTATCTGTATCAGGATAGAACCTACACTGACTATCTATATCAGGATATAACCTACACTGACTATCTATATCAGGATATAACCTACACTGACTATCTGTATCAGGATATACCTACACTGACTATCTATATCAGGATAGACCTACACTGACTATCTATATCAGGATATACACTGACTATCGTATCATAACCTACACTGACTATCTATCAGGATATAACCTACACTGCTATCTATATCAGGATATAACCTACACTGACTATCTATATCAGGATAAACCTACACTGACTATCTATATCAGGATATAACCTCACTGACTATCTATCAGGATATAACCTACACTGACTATCTATATCATATAACCTACACTGACTATCTATATCAGGATATAACCTACACTGACTATCTATATCAGGATATAACCTACAATGCTATCTATATCAGGATATAACCTACACTGACTATCTATATCAGGATATAACCTACACTGACACTGACTATCTATATCAGGATAGAACCTACACTGACTATCTATATCAGGATAGAACCTACACTGACTATCTATATCAGGATATAACCTACACTGACTATCTATATCAGGATATAACCTACACTGACTATCTATATCAGGATATAACCTACACTGACTATCTATATCAGGATAGAACCTGCACTGACTATCTATATCAGGATATAACCTACACTGACTATCTGTATCACTATATAACCTACACTGACTATCTATATCAGGATATAACCTACACTGACTATCTGTATCACTATATAACCTACACTGACTATCTATATCAGGATATAACCTACACTGACTATCTATATCAGGATATAACCTACAATGCGTATCTATATCAGGATATAACCTACACTGACTATCTATATCAGGATATAACCTACACTGACTATCTATATCAGGATATAAGCCTACACTGACTATCTATATCAGGATATAACCTACACTGACTATCTATATCAGGATATTACCTACACTGACTATCTATATCAGGATATAACCTACACTGACTATCTATATCAGGATATAACCTACACTGACTATCTATATCAGGATATAACCTACACTGACTATCTATATCAGGATATAACCTACACTGACTATCTGTTTCAGGATAGAACCTACACTGACTATCTATATCAGGATAGAACCTACACTGACTATCTATATCAGGATAGAACCTACACTGACTATCTATATCAGTATAGAACCTACACTGACTATCTATTTCAGGATATAACCTACATGACTATCTATATCAGGATATAACCTACACTGACTATCTATATCAGTATAGAACCTACACTGACTATCTATTAGGATATAACCTACACTGACTATCTATATCAGGATATAACCTACACTGACTATCTATATCAGGATATACTAAAAAAAAAACCTACACTGACTATCTATATCAGGATATAACCTACACTGACTATCTATATCAGGATATAACCTACACTGACTATCTATATCAGGATATAACCTACACTGACTATCTATATCAGGATATAACCTACACTGACTATCTATATCAGGATATAACCTACACTGACTATCTATATTAGGATATAACCTACACTGACTATCTATATCAGGACATAACCTACACTGACTATCTATATCAGGATATAACCTACACTGGCTATCTATATCAGGATATAACCTACACTGACTATCTTTATCAGGATAGAACCTACACTGACTATCTATATCAGGATAGAACCTACACTGACTATCTATATCAGGATAGAACCTACACTGACTATCTATATCAGTATAGAACCTACACTGACTATCTATTTCAGGTTGTAACCTACACTGACTATCTATATCAGGATATAACCTACACTGACTATCTATATCAGGATAGAACCTACACTGACTATCTATATCAGGATAGAACCTACACTGTCTATCTATATCAGGATATAACCTACACTGACTATCTATATCAGGATAGAACCTACACTGACTATCTGTATCAGGATGTAACCTACACTGACTATCTATATCACTATATAACCTACACTGACTATCTATATCAGGATATAACCTACACTGACTATCTGTATCAGGATAGAACCTACACTGACTATATCAGGATAGAACCTACACTGACTATCTGTATCAGGATATAACCTACACTGACTATCTATATCAGGATATAACCTACACTGACTATCTATATCAGGATATAACCTACACTGACTATCTATATCAGGATAGAACCTACACTGACTATCTATATCAGGATAGAACCTACACTGACTATCTATATCAGGATAGAACCTACACTGACTATATCAGGATATAACCTACACTGACTATCTATACCAGGATATAACCTACACTGACTATCTATATCAGGATATAACCTACAGTGTTGATCACGAATATTCGAATTTCGAATTTTTATCGCGAATATAGGTGCTTCGAAAATTCGCGAATATTTCGAAGTTATATATATTCGTAATTTCGAATATTCGATTTTTTCCGATTTTTTTCCCGATCTTTTATTTTTTTTAATCAGTACACATGAATCATGATCCCTTCCTGCTTCTAGCTTGTGGGCAAATAAGAAGGCTGCAATATACTTGACTTTAGGAGTAGTGATGAGCGGCAGGGGTCATATTCGAAAATGCACGATTTTTTTTTCTTGAAAAAATCGGCAAGGTAATAGTTGTGTGATATGCAATCTTTCGTAATTCGAATTTTCGGATTCGAATTTTTAGTGCGAATTTTTCAACAAAGAAGATTATAGCACTATATTAGCTAAATTGCTCTATATTCGGTTTTTTTTTTTCGAATATTCGCTATATTGCTATAACTTTGTTTTTTCGAATATTTGTAATATTCTAAAACAAGAATATATAGCAATATAGCGAATATTCGAAAAAAACGAATATAGAGCAATTTAGCTATTATAGTGCTATAATCTTCTTTGTCTAAAAGTTTAAAAATTTGCAATAAAAATTCGAATAACGAAAATTCGCATATTACACAATCATTACCTTGCCGATTTTTTTCAAGAAAAAAAACGCGAATTTTCGAATATTATACGAATATTCTAAAAAAAATTCGCGAAATATCGCGAATTCGAAAATGACCCCTACCGCTCATCACTAATAACTAGAGTTGAGCGAACACCTGGATGTTCAGGTTCGAGAAATTCGGCCGAACTTCCCGAAAATTTTCGGGTTCGGGATCCGAACCCGATCCGATCTTCGTCCCGAACCCGAACCCTATTGAAGTCAATGGGGACCCGAACTTTTCGGCACTAAAAACAGCCCAGGAAAGGGCTAGAGGGCTGCAAAAGGCAGCAACATGTAGGTAAATCCCCTGCAAACAAATGTGGATAGGGAAATGAATTAAAATAAAAATTAAATTAATAAAAATTAACCAAAATCAATTGGAGAGAGGTCCCATAGCAGAGAATCTGGCTTCCCGTCACCCACCACTGGAACAGTCCATTCTCAGATATTTAGGCCCCGGCACCAAGGCAGAGGAGAGAGGTCCCGTAACAGACAATCTGGCTTCATGTCAGCAGAGAATCAGTCTGCATGTCATAGCAGAGAATCAGGCTTCACGTCAGCCACCACTGGAACAGTCCATTGGCATATATTTAGGCCCCGGCACCCAGACAGAGGAGAGGTTCATTCAACTTTGGGTAGCCTCGCAATATAATGGTAAAATGAAAATAAAAATAGGATTGAATGAGGAAGTGCCCTGGAGTACAATAATATATGGTTAAGGGGAGGTAGTTAATGTCTAATCTGCACAAGGGATGGACAGGTCCTGTGGGATCCATGCCTGGTTCATTTTTATGAACGTCAGCTTGTCCACATTGGCTGTAGACAGGCGGCTGCGTTTGTCTGTAATGACGCCCCCTGCCGTGCTGAATACACGTTCAGACAAAACGCTGGCCGCCGGGCAGGCCAGCACCTCCAAGGCATAAAAGGCTAGCTCTGGCCACGTGGACAATTTAGAGACCCAGAAGTTGAATGGGGCCGAACCATCAGTCAGTACGTGGAGGGGTGTGCACACGTACTGTTCCACCATGTTAGTGAAATGTTGCCTCCTGCTAACACGTTGCGTATCAGGTGGTGGTGCAGTTAGCTGTGGCGTGTTGACAAAACTTTTCCACATCTCTGCCATGCTAACCCTGCCCTCAGAGGAGCTGGCCGTGACACAGCTGCCTTGGCGACCTCTTGCTCCTCCTCTGCCTTGGCCTTGGGCTTCCACTTGTTCCCCTGTGACATTTGGGAATGCTCTCAGTAGCGCGTCTACCAACGTGCGCTTGTACTCGCGCATCTTCCTATCACGCTCCAGTGCAGGAAGTAAGGTGGGCACATTGTCTTTGTAGCGTGGATCCAGCAGGGTGGCAACCCAGTAGTCCGCACAGGTTAAAATGTGGGCAACTCTGCTGTCGTTGCGCAGGCACTGCAGCATGTAGTCGCTCATGTGTGCCAGGCTGCCCAGGGTAAGGACAAGCTGTCCTCTGTGGGAGGCGTATCGTCATCGTCCTGCCTTTCCCCCCAGCCACGCACCAGTGATGGACCCGAGCTGCGTTGGGTGCCACCCCGCTGTGACCATGCTTCATCCTCATCCTCCTCCACCTCCTCCTCATCCTCGTCCTCCTCGTCCTCCAGTAGTGGGCCCTGGCTGGCCACATTTGTACCTGGCCTCTGCTGTTGCCAAAAACCTCCCTCTGAGTCACTTCGAAGAGACTGGCCTGAAAGTGCTAAAAATGACCCCTCTTCCTCCTCCTCCTCCTCCTCCTGGGCCACCTCCTCTTCCATCATCGCCCTAAGTGTTTTCTCAAGGAGACATAGAAGTGGTATTGTAACGCTGATAACGGCGTCATCGCCACTGGCCATGTTGGTGGAGTACTCGAAACAGCGCAACAGGGCACACAGGTCTCGCATGGAGGCCCAGTCATTGGTGGTGAAGTGGTGCTGTTCTGTAGTGCGACTGACCCGTGCGTGCTGCAGCTGAAACTCCACTATGGCCTGCTGCTGCTCGCACAGTCTGTCCAGCATGTGCAAGGTGGAGTTCCACCTGGTGGGCACGTCGCATATGAGGCGGTGAGCGGGAAGGCCGAAGTTACGCTGTAGCGCAGACAGGCGAGCAGCAGCAGGATGTGAACGCCGGAAGCGCGAACAGACGGCCCGCACTTTATGCAGCAGCTCTGACATGTCGGGGTAGTTGTGTATGAACTTCTGCACCACCAAATTCAGCACATGCGCCAAGCAAGGGATGTGCGTCAAATTGGCTAGTCCCAGAGCTGCAACGAGATTTCGCCCATTATCGCACACCACCAGGCCGGGCTTGAGGCTCACCGGCAGCAACCACTCGTCGGTCTGTTGTTCTATACCCCGCCACAACTCCTGTGCGGTGTGGGGCCTGTCCCCCAAACATATGAGTTTCAGAATGGCCTGCTGACGTTTACCCCGGGCTGTGCTGAAGTTGGTGGTGAAGGTGTGTGGCTGACTGGATGAGCAGGTGGAAGAAGAGGAGGATGAAGCCGAGAAGGAGGAGGTGGCAACAGGAGGCAAAGAATGTTGCCCTGCGATCCTTGGCGGCGGAAGGACGTGCGCTAAACAGCTCTCCGCCTGGGGCCCAGCTGCCACTACATTTACCCAGTGTGCAGTTAGGGAGATATAGCGTCCCTGGCCGTGCTTACTGGTCCACGTATCTGTGGTTAGGTGGACCTTGCTACAGATGGCGTTGCGCAGTGCACACTTCATTTTATCGGATACTTGGTTGTGCAGGGAAGGCACGGCTCTCTTGGAGAAGTAGTGGCGGCTGGGAACAACATACTGTGGGACAGCAAGCGACATGAGCTGTTTGAAGCTGTCTGTGTCCACCAGCCTAAATGACAGCATTTCATAGGCCAGTAGTTTAGAAATGCTGGCATTCAGGGCCAGGGATCGAGGGTGGCTAGGTGGGAATTTACGCTTTCTCTCAAATGTTTGTGAGATGGAGAGCTGAACGCTGCCGTGTGACATGGTTGAGACGCTTGGTGACGGAGGTGGTGGTGGTGTTGGTGGTACATCCCCTGTTTGCTGGGCGGCAGGTGCCAACGTTCCTCCAGAGGCGGAGGAAGAGGCCGAGGCGGCGGCAGCAGAAGAGGCCGAGGCGGCAGCAGCAGAAGAGGCCGAGGCGGCAGCAGCAGAAGAGGCCGAGGCGGCAGCAGCAGAAGAGGCCGAGGCGGCAGCAGCAGAAGAGGTAGCAGGGGGAGCCTGAGTGACTTCCTTGGTTTTAAGGTGTTTACTCCACTGCAGTTCATGCTTTGCATGCAGGTGCCTGGTCATGCAGGTTGTGCTCAGGTTCAGAACGTTAATGCCTCGCTTCAGGCTCTGATGGCACAGCGTGCAAACCACTCGGGTCTTGTCGTCAGCACATTGTTTGAAGAAGTGCCATGCCAGGGAACTCCTTGAAGCTGCCTTTGGGGTGCTCGGTCCCAGATGGTGGCGGTCAGTAGCAGGCGGAGTCTCTTGGCGGCGGGTGTTCTGCTTTTGCCCACTGCTCCCTCTTTTGCTACGCTGTTGGCTCGGTCTCACCACTGCCTCTTCCTCCGAACTGTGAAAGTCAGTGGCACGACCTTCATTCCATGTGGGGTCTAGGACCTCATCGTCCCCTGCATCGTCTTCCACCCAGTCTTCCTCCCTGACCTCCTGTTCAGTCTGCACACTGCAGAAAGACGCAGCAGTTGGCACCTGTGTTTCGTCATCATCAGAGACATGCTGAGGTGGTATTCCCATGTCCTCATCATCAGGAAACATAAGTGGTTGTGCGTCAGTGCATTCTATGTCTTCCACCGCTGGGGAAGGGCTGGGTGGATGCCCTTGGGAAACCCTGCCAGCAGGAGTCTTCAAACAGCATAAGAGACTGCTGCATAACTTGAGGCTCAGACAGTTTCCCTGGTATGCATGGGGGTGATGTGACAGACTGATGGGGTTGGTTTTCAGGCGCCATCTGTGCGCTTTCTGCAGAAGACTGGGTGGGAGATAATGTGAACGTGCTGGATCCACTGTCGGCCACCCAATTGACTAATGCCTGTACCTGCTCAGGCCTTACCATCCTTAGAACGGCATTGGGCCCCACCAAATATCGCTGTAAATTCTGGCGGCTACTGGGACCTGAGGTAGTTGGTACACTAGGACGTGTGGATGTGGCAGAACGGCCACGTCCTCTCCCAGCACCAGAGGGTCCACTAACACCACCACGACCATGTCCACGTCCCGTCCTTACTAGATGTTTTCCTCATTGTTATGGTTCACCACAACAACAAAAATATTATTTGGCCCAATGTATTGTATTCAAATTCAGCGGGATATAAATTTGAGGCCTAGTATTTAGGCACTGGGTGACCGGTATAGATTTACTGACAGAATTAGACTTGGAAATGCACAGTAGCGGGTGTGTGAAGTTATTCTGAATGACCCTATGTGCACCTTGAATATTATATACCCTTTTAGGGATAGATTTCAAATAGCTCTGATATAGCAGAAACCACTAAATTATGAAATTGCTAAATTGGGAATTGTATTTCAACCCAGAACAAAAAATGTGCTTTGACGGACACTAAATAACTTTCCCAGCCACAACAGTACAGCGGTAACGACAGATTTAGCGGGATATAAATTTGAGGCCTAGTATTTAGGCGCTGGGTGACCGGTATGGATTTAGTGACAGAATTAGACTGGGATATGGCCAAAAAATAACCACACTATTGCTGGTTAAATGCACTTGGTGTGACAGCTTCACCCTGATGTAGGCTTTAGCCAAAAAACAACCACACCATTGAGGGTTAAATGCACTTGGTCGCAGCTTGGATGCTACGCTACGCTAATCAGAGCAGAGTGACGGGCGGCGCTATGTGACTCCAGCTTAAATAGAGGCTGGGTCACATGGTGCTCTGGCCAATCACAGCCATGCCAATAGTAGGCATGGCTGTGACGGCCTCTTGGGGCAAGTAGTATGACGCTTGTTGTTTGGCTGCTTTGCAGCCTTTCAAAAAGCGCCAAGAAAGCGACGAACACCGAACCCGAACCCGGACTTTTACGAAAATGTCCGGGTTCGGGTCCGTGTCACGGACACCCCAAAATTCGGTACGAACCCGAACTATACAGTTCGAGTTCGCTCATCCCTACTAATAACCTACACTGACTATCTATATCAGGATGTAACCTACACTGACTATATCAGGATATAACCTACACTGACTATCTATATCAGGATATAACCTACACTGGCTATCTATATCAGGATATAACCTACACTGACTATCTATATCAGGATATAACCTACACTGACTATCTATATCAGGATATAACCTACACTGACTATCTATATCAGGATATAACCTACACTGACTATCTATATCAGGATATAACCTACACTGACTATCTGTATCAGGATATAACCTACACTGACTATCTGTATCAGGATATAACCTACACTGACTATCTATATCAGGATATAACCTACACTGACTATCTATATCAGGATATAACCTACACTGACTATCTATATCAGGATATAACCTACACTGACTATCTATATCAGGATATAACCTACACTGACTATCTATATCAGGATATAACCTACACTGACTATCTATATCAGGATATAACCTACACTGACTATCTATATCAGGATATAACCTACACTGACTATCTATATCAGGATATAACCTACACTGACTATCTGTATCAGGATATAACCTACACTGACTATCTATATCAGGATATAACCTACACTGACTATCTATATCAGGATATAGCCTACACTGACTATCTATATCAGGATATAGCCTACACTGACTATCTATATCAGGATATTACCTACACTGACTATCTATATCAGGATATAACCTACACTGACTATCTATATCAGGATATAACCTACACTGACTATCTATATCAGGATATAACCTACACTGACTACACTGACTATCTATATCAGGATAGAACCTACACTGACTATCTATATCAGGATAGAACCTACACTGACTATCTATATCAGGATATAACCTACACTGACTATCTGTATCAGGATATAACCTACACTGACTATCTGTATCAGGATATAACCTACACTGACTATCTATATCAGGATATAACCTACACTGACTATCTATATCAGGATATAACCTACACTGACTATCTATATCAGGATATAACCTACACCAGTGTTTCCCAACCAGTGTGCCTCCAGCTGTTGTAAAACTACAACTCCCAGCATGCCCGCACAGCCGAAGGCTGTCCGGGCATGCTGGGAGTTGTAGTTTAGCAACAGCTGGAGGCACACTGGTTGGGAAACACTGACCTACACTGACTATCTATATCAGGATATAACCTACAGTGACTATCTATATCAGGATATAACCTACACTGACTATCTGTATCAGGATATAACCTACACTGACTATCTATATCAGGATATAACCTACACTGACTATCTATATCAGGATATAACCTACACTGACTATCTATATCAGGATATAACCTACACTGACTATCTATATCAGGATATAACCTACACTGACTATCTATATCAGGATATAACCTACACTGACTATCTATATCAGGATATAACCTACACTGACTATCTATATCAGGATAGAACCTACACTGACTATCTATATCACTATATAACCTACACTGACTATCTATATCAGGATATAACCTAAACTGACTATCTATATCAGGATATAACCTAAACTGACTATCTATATCAGGATATAACCTACACTGACTATCTATATCAGGATATAACCTACACTGACTATCTATATCAGGATATAACCTACACTGACTATCTATATCAGGATAGAACCTACACTGACTATCTATATCAGGATAGAGCCTACACTGACTATCTGTATCAGGATATAACCTACACTGACTGTCTATATTAGGACATAACCTACACTGACTATCTATATCAGGATATAACCTACACTGACTATCTATATCAGGATATAACCTACACTGACTATCTATATCAGGATATAACCTACACTGACTATCTATATCAGGATAACACCTACACTGACTATCTATATCAGGATAACACCTACACTGACTATCTATATCAGGATATAACCTACACTGACTATCTATATCAGGATATAACCTACACTGACTATCTATATCAGGATATAACCTACACTGACTATCTATATCAGGATATAACCTACACTGACTATCTATATCAGGATAGAACCTACACTGACTATCTATATCAGGATAGAGCCTACACTGACTATCTGTATCAGGATATAACCTACACTGACTGTCTATATTAGGACATAACCTACACTGACTATCTATATCAGGATATAACCTACACTGACTATCTATATCTGGATATAACCTACACTGACTATCTATATCAGGATATAACCTACACTGACTATCTATATCAGGATAACACCTACACTGACTATCTATATCAGGATAACACCTACACTGACTATCTATATCAGGATATAACCTACACTGACTATCTATATCAGGATATAACCTACACTGACTATCTATATCAGGATATAACCTACACTGACTATCTATATCAGGATAACACCTACACTGACTATCTATATCAGGATAACACCTACACTGACTATCTATATCAGGATATAACCTACACTGACTATCTATATCAGGATATAACCTACACTGACTATCTATATCAGGATATAACCTACACTGACTATCTCCCACTAACTATCTGTATCTCTTATGTCTAGACGTCTGTCTGGACGTTCTTTATGCACAACCAAACGTCTGGACCGATCTTCACCAAATGTGGCACACAGGTACATCAGGTGTCCGGGAAGGTTTTAGACCGGGTCTCAGCTCTCTAGGACATACCGTTCCTGAGATATTTCCCAAAATATGACCTGCATTAGCCAATACAAGCCTGCAAGTCTTTCTCTTAAATCCGAAACTGCCATACACACGGTCACATGCCAATAGAAGCTCGCAGGTCCTACTCCAGGTTCTCATAACAACTGATCACAGGTAATATTCAGTCATATCACAAATGACGTAAAAGGAAACCACGGCACTCGTTTCAGTAGTTTTGAAAATTTTTATTTTCATTTCATTTCATCATTTATCATTTCATTTTGGTCAGCATCCAGGAATGAGATATGCACAGACTGGCCAACGTTTCGGTCCTAATATGGGACCTTGATCACGGTCTGGAGTAAGGTAAATACAATGCAATACATCAGGGTATTTTTGCATGATAAATAAATTCATAGTCAATTCATAACATTTACATCAAAATAATGTCTAGTGTCTAGTATACGAGGACACAGAGGATGGGTAAGACATTGTGAGGCAAAGCAATTTCCACTCATAGTGGCATCGTCAACAGTGGAGTTACACTAAGAAAAAATATATATAAACATATATGGCTATATGCATCAGTGAGTAACGGTAGAAAAATCAGCAGCAGCCGGGATATCGATAGGCTTGGTGAGGTTGTGAGCTAGCAAACAGATGCAGAGTGGTGCAGGTCAACAGAGCGTCTCAAGGGTAGCGTGGCCTGTAAGGTGTATGTGGCTTAGGTTACAGCATTTATCGGTAACTGGATGGCAGGAAATAGTGAGGATAAGTATATTCAAACAGAGGCAAATATACAGTTTACATGGATCAGCAGAGTCATAGCCCGGTCATCTAAGGAAACCTGTCTAGGAGTGCCAGTTGTATAAAGAACATCAAAGGTGCAGGCAGAACGGCGGTATTCCGGTGGTAAGAAAGGTCTCATGTTTACCTTAGTCTTGCATGTTGCCTGTGGGATGCGCTGGCTAACACTGCGCTTGTGTCTCTTTTTAAGGATGCCGCCGATACGGGCGAGCGTCCTGCGTCAAAGCGTCCGGCCCCGTCGCACGCATGACGTCACCGCTCACAGGCGAGTGACGTCACTGCGGCAGCGGCGTCCGCGCGCATGCGCAGTAGGCCGGCCGGGACCAAGGCTGGCAAAATAGTATTGGCAACATAGTGTAAACGATGAAAGGGGGTAATTAAACTGCCCAAACTTAGATGAGTGTGGCGATAGTAGTGTCAAATGGCATATAAGGTGGCACAGTATGTCCCCTAAGAAAAAAGGGGGGTTAAAGCATACATTGGGGTGTGTACATGGACCCAACCAGGGTAAAACACTTTCTAGCAGACATAATATGTTCCATTATTAACTCTATGTAGCCAGGACAAATACCAGGTGTCGGAACAGTATAATATATTTTTATGTTATATACTATGTGCTATATGTTATTATATACTATACTTATACTAGTACGACTATGATATAACTGTTAGTATTATACTATATTATACGGCTATGGTATAACTGTTAGTATTATACTATATTATACGGCTATGGTATGTCTCATACTACCTGGCTGGGACGGACTTTATGAGGCATTTTGTCTGTAGGAGGTAAAGGAGAACATATAGTGTTAGTAAACATATCACAACAGGTTATAGATATAGGCATTAACGTGTGGTAGAGAGAGGTATGCTAAAGCTATAGTGTCCGATCCTATATATCCTCCGATCTAGTGGTATAGATATCATCACGATGTACAAAAGTCCCCATTCATACCATTAGGAGAAAGGGTATTGAGTTCAAAGATCCAGAAAGATTCGCGTTCTTTGAGACGCTCAATCCGGTTCCCACCTCTTCTTCCAGCCGGTATTTGTTCCAATGTTTGGAACCTGAGTTGACTGATCTGGTGTTTTGCAAGAGAGAAGTGATGTGGGATGGGTTGTTCTGTTCTATGGCAACGGATATCGGATTTATGTTTGGAGATTCGGTCACGGATATTTTGAGTAGTTTCTCCCACATAGGCCGGGCCGCTGGGGCATTTAATGAGGTACACTACAAACGAGGAGTCACAGGTGAAGACATTTTTAGAGTAGTATATTTTGCCCGAGCGGGGATGTGTGATACGATTCCCTTTGATGCCATTGGTGCATTGGGCACAGTGTAGGCATGGGTATGTGCCTGGGTGGCTTGTTGTAGTATGGGTTTGAGTGGGCCTATGTCAGCATGCACTAGTTTGTCTTTGAGATTGTTCGGCCTCTTGTAGCACATACGGAGTAGATGTGTCACGGAATGTGTACAGGTAACAAGGCAAAACAACATGCATAAATGACTCGCTGGATCCAACAGCTAAGGAACAAAAGGGAGACCCCTGTAGAAGACCTGGCACTTTCCCTGGCTGCTTAGCCTATGCATAGATCCGAATGGTGGAGGTATGCATATCCATGTACCTTGACTATATAACCCCTGAGCACCCTACAATAGTGAGGGGACACGACCACCGGCTCCCTACACCAGACACGGAGGGAGTCAGGGTCACCTGGGATCCAGCAAACAGAAAATAACAGATAACAGTATAACACTTAACTTTGTAGAGGAGAGGAGAACCAGATGGGCATGCACACATACTCCAGGAAGAAATATAAGCCGCCCAGAAAAGCCTTCTGGGGAAGAATTTAAAGGGAAGCAATTAGTCCAACACATGACAGCTGAGAGAGGCTAACGAGAGGAGGAGCTGAATACCACAACACAGAAACTCAAAGAGGAGGTTCTGAAAGGCCTCTGTCAGAGCTTCTCAGCTGTCTGGTTGTGACAGTACCCCTCCCTCTACGAGTGGACTCCGGACACTCAGAACCCACCTTCTCAGGATGGGACCTATGGAAAGCCCTGATGAGACGAGAGGCTTTAATGTCCGTCACTGGGACCCACATCCTCTCCTCAGGACCATACCCCTCCCAGTGAACAAGGTACTGAAGAGAACCGCGGACAAGACGAGAATCCACAATCCCAGAGACCTGAAATTCAAGATTCCCATCAACCATAATCGGAGGAGGAGGCAAAGGCGAGGGTACAATGGGTTGAACATAAGGTTTCAATAAGGACTTATGAAAAACATTATGGATCTTCCAAGTCTGAGGAAGATCAAGACGGTATGCAACAGGATTGATGACAGACAGGATTTTGTAAGGCCCAATAAACCTAGGACCCAACTTCCAGGAGGGAACCTTCAATTTGATATTCTTGGTAGACAACCACACCAGATCACCAACATTCAGGTCCGGACCAAGCACACGTCTCTTATCAGCCACACGCTTATATCTCTCACTCATGCTCTTTAGATTATCTTGAATCTTTTGCCAAATAGATGACAAAGACGAGGAGAATCTGTCCTCATCAGGTAAACCAGAAGACCCCTCTCCCGAGAAAGTCCCAAACTGTGGATGAAACCCATATGCACCAAAAAATGGTGACTTATCAGAGGACTCCTGACGACGGTTATTTAAAGCAAACTCAGCAAGGGACAAAAAAGAACACCAATCCTCTTGATTCTCCGCCACAAAACAACGCAGATATGTCTCCAGATTCTGATTGACGCGCTCTGTCTGACCATTCGACTGCGGGTGGAAAGCAGAAGAGAATGACAACCGAACCCCCAAGCGAGAACAGAAAGCCTTCCAGAATCTGGAAACAAACTGCGTGCCCCTATCAGAGACTATGTCTGAAGGAATACCGTGCAATTTGACAATGTGATCAACAAATGCCTGCGCCAGCGTCTTAGCATTGGGCAAACCAGGAAAAGGGATGAAATGCACCATTTTGCTAAAACGGTCCACCACCACCAGAATCACAGTCTTCCCCGAGGAACGAGGCAGGTCCGTTATGAAGTCCATGGACAGATGTGTCCAAGGACGGGAAGGAATGGGTAAGGGAAGGAGAGGACCTGATGGCCGTGAATGAGGGACTTTGGCACGAGCGCAAGTCTCGCAGGCTGCCACAAAACCCTCAACCGACTTACGAAGCGCAGGCCACCAGAATCTCCGAGCGATGAGATCCAGTGTGGCTCTTACCCCCGGGTGCCCAGCAAGGACCGTATCGTGGTGTTCTTTAAAAATCTTGTGTCTTAAAGCGAGAGGCACAAACAACCTCCCAGGAGGACAAAGATCAGAAGCCTCTGACTGGGCTGCCTGCACCTCTGCCTCCAATTCAGGAAAAAGAGCAGAGACCACCACACCTTCAGCCAAAATGGGACCCGGGTCTTCAAAATTCCCGCCTCCCGGAAAACAACGTGACAGGGCATCTGCCTTCACATTCTTAACTCCAGGGCGGAACGTGACAACAAAATTAAACCTAGAAAAGAACAACGACCATCTGGCCTGTCTCGGGTTCAGACGCTTGGCTGACTCCAAGTAGGCCAGATTTTTATGGTCAGTAAATACGGTAATAGGGTGTCTGGCTCCCTCTAGCCAATGGCGCCATTCCTCAAAAGCCAACTTGATGGCCAACAATTCCCTATCTCCCACATCGTAATTTCTCTCTGCGGAGGAGAGTTTTCTTGAGAAAAAGGCACACGGTCGCCAATTGGCAGGAGAGGAACCCTGAGACAAGACCGCCCCCACACCCACCTCAGAAGCATCAACCTCAACTATGAAGGGTAACGAAACATCAGGTTGCACCAAGATGGGAGCGGAAGCAAAACTCTCCTTGATATCAGAAAAAGCCTTACGCGCCTCTACTGACCAAGAAGAAAAATCTACCCCCTTTCTGGTCATATCAGTGAGTGGTTTAACAATAGAAGAATAATTCAAGATGAACTTCCTGTAATAATTGGCAAAGCCCAAAAAACGCATCAGCGCCTTTTGATTCTCAGGAAGCTCCCACTCAAGCACAGCGCGGACCTTCTCGGGGTCCATGCGAAAACCAGAAGCTGAGAGAAGAAACCCCAGAAATTGAATTTCTGGAACCGCAAACACACATTTTTCCAGTTTCGCATATAATTTATTCTCCCGCAGAATGAGCAAGACCTGACGTAAATGTTCCTTATGAGTTTTGAAATCGGGAGAAAAAATCAAAATGTCATCCAAATACACCAATACAAATTTTCCCATCAAATGATAAAAAATGCTGTTCACAAAATGCTGAAAAACGGCTGGGGCATTCATCAAACCAAAAGGCATAACCAAGTTTTCAAAATGGCCCTCAGGGGTATTGAAGGCCGTCTTCCATTCGTCCCCTTCTCTGACCCTGACCAGGTTGTATGCCCCTCTTAAATCTAATTTGGAAAAGACTTTAGCCCCAACAACCTGGTTAAATAGGTCCGGGATCAGAGGAAGCGGATAAGGGTCACGAATTGTGATATTGTTCAGCTCCCTGAAATCCAGACAAGGTCTTAAAGAACCATCTTTTTTCTTAACAAAGAAAAAACCAGCGGCAACAGGTGACTTCGAGGGTCGTATGTGTCCCTTTCTCAGACTCTCAGAGATATAAGCACGCATAGCGACCCTCTCAGGTTGGGAAAGATTGTATAAACGAGATTTAGGCAGCTTGGCATCTGGGATGAGATTAATAGGGCAATCGTACTCCCTGTGCGGGGGCAAATCCTGAACTCCACTCTCAGAGAAGACATCCGAAAATTCAGAGAGAAAAGATGGTACAGTCTTAGTAGCAACCTCAGAAACAGATGTCATGAGGCAATTCTCTCTGCAAAAGTCACTCCAACCATTTATTTGCTTCGCTTGCCAATCAATGGTGGGGTTATGTTTAGTGAGCCAGGGTAGCCCCAACACCAGAGGGGTGGGCAAACCGCTAAGGACGAAACATGACACATCCTCAACATGAGCATCACTCACAATCAAACGGATATTGTGAACTATGCCCTTTAATGATTTCTGAGAAAGTGGAGCGGAATCGATAGCAAAAACCGGAATATCCTTTCCCAAAGTGCACACCTGGAAACCATGAGTTATCGCAAATTGATTATCAATGAGATTGACTGCTGCTCCACTATCCACAAAAATCTCACAAAAAATGTTCTTGCTCTCTAGCGCCACCCTAGCCGGCAGGACAAAACGAGAACTACAAGCAAACGGAAAACCTTCAATTTCCGCCTCAACCCTGCCAATAGTAACAGACGGAACATTTTTCAAAGATTTTTTCCTCTTTGTTTCTTTATTACTCCCAGAAAACTGCCTGAATCTCCTAGAGGGACAAATATTTGCCAAATGATTTATACCTCCACAACAAAAACAAACCCTCCCATGCGGGCTGAATCTTCTATTGTCAGAAGCAATCAACCCCAGCTGCATGGGCTCCTGCTCAGAAGGGGCTGACAGCGACTGAGACCCCTGCGCACAGAATGGGACCGCTGCACTGTCCTGGGACTGCGTATGACAGGAAGGAGTGATCTCTCCTCTCTCTCTAAGACGCCTGTCAATACGAACGGCCTGAGACATAGCAGAGTCCAAAGAAATAGGCCTTTCATGAAAGGCAAATGCATCTTTCAATCCCTCTGAAAGACCATGGCAAAATTGACTTCGGAGTGCAGCATCATTCCAACCAGTATCAGCTGCCCATCTCCGAAATTCTGAGCAGTATATTTCTGCGGATTGTTTACCCTGGCATAAGAGACGTAGTCTACACTCTGCCAGAGCAATACGTTCCGGATCATCATATATCTGACCCAGGGCTAAAAAGAATTCATCCACTGAACGGAGAGGCCGTGCCCCCTCCGGCAGCGAAAAGGCCCAGGACTGAGCGTTACCTCTGAGCAGCGATATAATGATCCCCACCCTCCGTTCCTCATCACCAGAGGAGTGGGGAAGAAGGCGAAAATGGAGTTTGCAAGCCTCTCTAAAACGCACAAAATTCTCACTACCCCCGGAGAACGTATCCGGGAGCGAGATCTTAGGCTCAGAACAAGCTCCATGAACGCAAGCTGAACCGGTCACTTGAAGCTGAGAAAAAGTCTTACGGAGGTCAGCTACCTCCAATGAAAGACCCTGGAAGCGTTCAGCCAAAAGTGAAACCGGATCCATGCTTGAGACGGTTATGGCGGCTTATAATGTCACGGACGGTGTACAGGTAACAAGGCAAAACAACATGCATAAATGTCTCGCTGGATCCAAAAACTAAGGAACCAAGGGAGACCCCTGTAGAAGACCTGGCACTTTCCCTGGCTGCTTAGCCTATGCATAGATCCGAATGGTGGAGGTATGCATATCCACGTACCTTGACTATATAAACCCCCGAGCACCCTACAATAGTGAGGGGACACGACCACCGGCTCCCTACACCAGACACGGAGGGAGTCAGGGTCACCTGGGATCCAGCAAACAGAAAATAACAGATAACAGTATAACACTTAACTTTGTAGAGGAGAGGAGAACCAGATGGGCATGCACACATACTCCAGGAAGAAATATAAGCCGCCCAGAAAAGCCTTCTGGGGAAGAATTTAAAGGGAAGCAATTAGTCCAACACATGACAGCTGAGAGAGGCTAAGGAGAGGAGGAGCTGAATACCACAACACAGAAACTCAAAGAGGAGGTTCTGAAAGGCCTCTGTCAGAGCTTCTCAGCTGTCTGGTTGTGACAAGATGTTTGAGTTCATTGACCTCGGGGTAGGACTGTTGGAGGAGGGGCCAGTGTTTTTTGACAATAGATTGGATCTTGGGAACAAGGGGGTGGTAAGTCATCACTAGGGGGACGCGTGGTGAGGACACGGTCTTGGGTGGTATCGGTTCTGTAGATGTGGCTATTGAACGTTCTTTTCTAAGTAAAGAGGTGGGGTAGCCCCTATCTTGAAATTTTCGGACCATTTCCGTTAGACGCTGTTCTCTCAGAGTAGGATTTCCTACGACCCTGGTTACTCGTTTGAATTGTGAACGGTTAGAGATTTTTTGGTGTTCTTTGGGTGGCAGCTGGAATAATGTAACAAGGTGTTGCGGCCAGTAGGTTTGGTGTTGCGGTCAGTAGTGAGGGTGCCCGCCTCCGTTTTAAGAACGACCGTATCTAGAAAGCTGGTGTGGGAGGTGAATGTGAGGTCAGGGTCCGGGCTGTTAATGTACTCTGTGAATTTGGTGAATGAGTCGGCGTCACCGTGCCAGATACAGAAGACGTCCTCGATGTAGCGATGACAGATTTTGGCGTGGGTCTGGAAGAGAGGGTGTGTGTAGACTAAGTCCTCCTCAAATTTTGCCATAAACGCATTTGCGTACGGAGGCGCTACGTTGGCCCCCATAGCTGTTCCCCGTTGCTGTATGTAGAAATCATCCCCGAACATAAGATAGTTGTTCTCAATTACAAATCTAAGCAGATGTGTGCAGAACCTTCGGGCATCTGCGGAGTAGTCAGAGGTCGTCAGGAGCGCTGCAACGGCCTCATGTGACGAATGACGGCACAACTCCACTGCTACATGCATGGGGGCGGGCACTGTGGAGGTCACTGGTAAAGGGGCGGGCACTATGAAGGTCACTGGTAAAGGGGCGGGCACTGTTAAAAGGTCCGGCACTGTGGAGGTTACTGGTAAAGGGGCGGGCACTGTTAAAGGGGCAGGCATTGTGGAGGTCATTGTTAAAGGGGTGGGCACTATGAAGGTCACTGGTAAAGGGGCAGCACTGCGGAGGTCACTGTTAAAGGGGCAGCACTGCGGAGGTCACTGTTAAAGGGGCATGCACTTTGGAGGTCACTGTTAAAGGGGCGAGCACTGTTAAAGGGGCAGGCATTGTGGAGGTCATTGTTAAAGGGGTGGGCACTATGAAGGTCACTGGTAAAGGGGCAGCACTGCGGAGGTCACTGTTAAAGAAGCGGTCACTGTTAAAGGGGCGGGCATTGTGCAGGTCACTGTTAAAGATGCGGTCATTGTGAAAGTCACTGTTAAAGGGGCAGTCACTGTAAAAGTCACTGTTAAAGGGGCAGTCACTGTAAAAGTCACTGTTAAAGGGGCAGTCCCTGTGAAAGTCACTGTAAAAGGGGCGGTCACTGTGAAAGTCACTGTTAAAGGGGTGGCCACTATGAAAGTAACTGTTAAAGGGGCTATCACTGTTAAAGGGGCTGTCACTGTGAAAGTCACTGTTAAAGGAGAGGTCATTGTGAAAGTCACTGTTAAAGGGGAGGTCACTGTTAAAGGGGCGATCACTGTGAAAGTCACTGTTAAAGGGGCAGTCACTGTGAAAGTCACTGTTAAAGGGGCTATCACTGTTAAAGGGGCGGTCACTGTGAAAGTCACTGTTAAAGGGGCAGTCATTGTGAAAGTCACTGTTAACTGTTAAAGGGGCAGTCATTGTGAAAGTCACTGTTAAAGGGGCGGCCACTATTAAAGTCACTGTTATGTGGGAAACTGTCGATATCTTTTTACGACACCCGGAAATAGATAAAATATCCCCGTGTGAAGCCGGGTCCTTCTGCTAGTCTCTTATATATCTAAAAATACGTTTCTGTCTGTTCTTCATGCGCGACCAAACTACTGGACTGATCTTCACCACATCTGGCACACAGGAACATCAGGGTCATTTCAGCTCTTTAGGACGCACTGTTCCTGAGATATTCCCCAAAATGACCCACATTAGCCAGTACCAGCCTGCAGGTCTTTCTGCTCAAATCCCAACTGCCACACACACAGCTTCACTCCAGGTTTCCATAACAACCCGCCATTTTTCTTCACTGCTGTAGGTCAGCTTTAGGCTAGGACGACAATAAGTCGCACGACACATAGGGCACAACTACACCGCTACATACATCCATCTTGGGACTGTCGTGTCGCAGTATGTCACATGTCGCAGTGCGACACCGTAGCCTATCATTAGAAAATTTGTTGAGACAAAATGTCGCACGACACATGTCGTTGTGTAGCCCTAGTAATAAAGGGGCAGGGTTCTGTGAAGGTCACTGTTAAAGGGGCGGGCACTTTGGAGGACACTGTTAAAGGGGCGGGCACTGCAAGCATGTAAACGTCACGCTTGTCTCTCCATTTCACTGTGAGCAGTTCTTCGTTACACAAGGCAGCTCTCTCCCCCCTTGCAAGACGGGTGGTAACGAGCCGTTGGGGGAAGCCCCGGCGACTAGGTCGCGCGGTGCCACAGGCGCCAATCTGTTCTAGAAACAAATGCCTGAAGAGGGGCACACTTGTGTAGAAATTGTCCACATAAAGATGGTACCCCTTGCCGAATAAGGGTGACACCAAGTCCCAGACTGTCTTCCCACTGCTCCCCAGGTAGTCAGGGCAACCGACCGGCTCCAGGGTCTGATCTTTTCCCTCATAGACACGAAATTTGTGGGTATAGCATGTGGCCCTTTCACAGAGCTTATACAATTTGACCCCATACCGGGCGCGCTTGCTTGGGATGTATTGTTTGAAGCCAAGGCGCCCGGTAAAATGTATCAGGGACTCGTCTACGCAGATGTTTTGCTCTGGGGTATACAAATCTGCAAATTTCTGGTTGAAGTGGTCTGAGGGGCCGAATTTTGTGGAGCCGGTCAAAAGCAGGGTGGCCTCTGGGACGGGAGTTGGTGTTGTCGCTAAAGTGCAGGAAACGCAGGATGGTCTCAAATCGTGTCCTGGACATGGCAGCAGAGAACATGGGCATGTGATGAATTGGGTTTGTGGACCAATATGACCGCAATTCATGCTTTTTGGTTAAAGGGACTCTGTCACCAGTTTCTGACCCCCACTTTTAAAAATATGGTTCTGTGCATGGAGCCCTTGTGATTCCTATTGTGGTCTTATAAGCTAAATCTGCTGGCTCATTTAGTTAAAAAAAACGTTTTATCTAACCTGTCAGTCATCTTGTTAAGGTGCCCAGGGCGTTGCTCATGGCTTGAAGATGCCACCCGCCGCCGTTGGTGCCCAGCTCCTCCTCTGCTCTCATCAGCGCCGCCTGAAAATACTTAGATACGCCTCCGGCTCTCCCTCACTCCCCCCTCCTTCTTTTCTAAGATCCCGCGCGTGCGCACAGGCCTGTGCCTGATGCGCCCGTGCAGACTTTTCCATTCAGCCTCATTGAGCGAAGTGCGCATGCGCGGGCACTTCGCTTAACCTCCCGATAACGCGAACACTGCCGCACGCGCGGGATCTTAGAAAAGAAGGAGGGGGGAGTGAGGGAGAGCCGGAGGCGTATCTAAGTATTTTCAGGCGGTGCTGATGAGAGCAGAGGAGGAGCTGGGCACGAACGGCGGCGGCGGCGGGCGGCATCTTCAAGCCATGAGCAACGCCCTGGGCACCTTAACAAGATGACTGACAGGTTAGATAAAACGATTTTTTTAACTAAATGAGCCAGCAGATTTAGCTTATAAGACCACAATAGGAATCACAAGGGCTCCATGGACAGAACCAGAGTCCCTTTAAGCCCATGATGAGGAGAAGGCCCAGAAATGTTTTTCATTCGGAAACTTGGACTGGTTTCCACCGGAAAGGCTGGGCATAAGAGCTTCCCGGGTTAGCGGATATAAATTGTGTGGCATACCTGTTTGTTTCGGCCACGACTAAGTCCAAGAGCTCCGCAGTCAAGAACAGCTCAAAAAATCCCAGGGCCGAACCGATCTGAGCTGTCTCAACCCGAACTCCAGACTGGGCGGTGAAAGGGAAAACTACGGGTGCGGCTGAAGTTGGGGACTGCCAATCAGAGTTTGCCAGCACCTCAGGGATTCTAGGGGCTCTACGGGCACGTCTTTGCGGTGGCTGCGACGGGGTCACTACTGCACGTGCCACCGTACCAGCTTCAACTGCCCTTCTGGTGCTCGCTACTTCACCAGGTTGTACGGCAGTGCTGGTACTAGGTCCATGATGGGTTGCGCTGCTGGTGTATGCCTCACCACGTAATCCGACAGCAGCAGCCCCACTCTGCTGCCCTTCTGGTGCTCGCCACTTCACCAGGTTGTACGGCAGTGCTGGTACTAGGTCCAGGGAGGGCTGGGCTGCTGGTGTATGCCTCACCACGTAATCCGACAGCACCAGCCCCACTCTGCTGCTCTTGAAGCGGATCCTGCACAACCTGCGGTCTAGCGACACGGGGCCGGGTACGCCTGGTGGTATCAGGGACCTCAGCCTCCTCGTCCGAACTTTGGGTCAGAGAGCCACTGCTTTCTACAGGTTCGTATTCTGACCCGCTGGATTCATCAGATGAGGGTTCCCACTCCTCATCCGACTGGGTCAGAAGCCTGTAGGCCTCTTCAGAGGAATACCCCCTGTTAGACATGTGGGCAACTAAATTTAGGGGTATTCCCTGAGACTACCCAAGAAAAAAAGCAAGCCTGTCTTACAAAGGGGAGGCTAGCGAAGTACCGGAGGCCGCTGCGGTTGATAAAAAATATCAAAACTGATTTTTTTATCACCGCAGCGCTTGTGAAGTGAATGTGCAGTGATCACTGCGGCGGGGCGGGCGTGGGTGAACGCACGTGTGGGCGAGCGATCAGGCCTGATCGGGCAAACACTGCGTTTTGGGTGGAGGGCGAACTAAGGTGACACTAATACTATTATAGATCTGACCGTGATCAGTTTTGATCACTTCCAGATACTATAAAAGTACAAATGCTGATTAGCGATACGCTAATCAGCGAATAACGGACTGCGGTGCGGTGGGCTGGGCGCTAACTGATCCCTAAACTACCTAACCAAGGGACCTAAACTATCCTAAACCTAACCGTCAATACCAGTGAAAAAAAAAAGTGACAGTTTACACTGATCACTTTTTTCTCTTTCACTAGTGATTGACAGGGGCAAGAAGGGGTGATCAAAGGGGTTAATTGGAGTGCAGGGGGTGATCTGGGGCTATGTGTGGTGTTTGGTGTACTCACTGTGAAGCCTGGTCCTCTGCTGGATCCAACCGACCAACAGGACCAGCAGAGGAGCAGGCAGCCATATAACAGATCATATTTACTAATATAATGTGTTACCTGGCTTCTGAATGGAGATTTTAAAAATCGCCAGCCTGCCAGCCGCGATCATTGGCTGGCAGGCTGGTGACGTGACCCCGCTCTAACTTTTGCCGGCCCGCGATGCGCATGCGCGGGCCGGCTAAGCTATGAGTGACTGTGCACAGTGCTGCCGCCTCTGGACCGCGATCCTGCGTTAGGCGGTCCGGAGGCGGTTAAAGGGGCGGGCACTGCGGAGGTCACTGTTAAAGGGGCAGGTACTGTGGAGGACACTGTTAAAGGGGCGGGCACTGTGGAGGACACTGTTAAAGGGGCGGGCACTGTGAAGGCCACTGTTAAAGGGGCAGGTACTGTGAAGGTCACTGTTAAAGGGGCGGGCACTGTGGAGGTTACTTAAAGGGGGGACACTGTGAAGGTCACTGTTAAAGGGGCGGGCACTTTGGAGGTCACTGGTAAAGGGGCGGGCACTGTGGAGGTTACTTAAAGGGGGGGACACTGTGAAGGTCACTGTTAAAGGGGCGGGCACTGTGGAGGTTACTTAAAGGGGGGACCTGTGAAGGTCACTGTTAAAGGGGCGGGAACTGTGGAGGTCACTGGTAAAGGGGCGGGCACTGTGGAGGTTACTTAAAGGGGGGGACACTGTGAAGGTCACTGTTAAAGGGGCGGGCACTGTGGAGGTTACTTAAAGGGGGGACCTGTGAAGGTCACTGTTAAAGGGGTGGGCACTGTGGAGGTCACTGGTAAAGGGGCGAGCGCCATGGAGGTCACTGTTAAAGGGGCGGGCACTGTGGAGGTCACTGGTAAAGGGGCGAGCGCCCATGGAGGTCACTGTTAAAGGGGCGGGCACTGTGGAGGTCACTGGTAAAGGGGCGAGCGCCATGGAGGTCACTGTTAAAGGGGCAGGCACTGTGACTTACAGACGCCGGGCCAGAGGCCGGAGCCACTTGGAAGGCAGGTGGAACGCAGCGCTGCGTCGCCTGGGCCATGTGACTTCCGGACGCCGAACCCGACGCCTCCCAGTGGCTCGGAGGCTGCGTGACACGCAGGTGGAACGCAGCGTAGCGTCGCCGCGATCACGTGACTTCCGGGTCACGCACTGGAGACCTCGCAATAGCCCATACATTTAAAGGAATACGCGCACAGGATATTCACCTGTGATCCAGCGCTCCTGCCCGCCGTCACTGCCAGGTAAACTCCTGTTACATGAACCGATCATACACCCCAGAGGCCTGATCCTATGTTATTCTGCTGATGCCTCTGGGATATCTTCTGTATTTCTCCTCACGATATTCCCCACGAAGGAGCAATGACCAGGGTTAGGGTTAGGCGCACCTATGGAGGTTAACTAAGAATGTTCTATTATTTGAGAGCATGATTATCATCAGTCCTTATGTAATACATGTTTGCAGTTCTTAAGCATCCAGTCCATATCTCTTGTAACTTACAAGATATTTATATTATCATAGGTCGTATACGGCTGAAGAAGGCCGAAACGTACGGTACTCATGTAACGTGACTGAGATCTATGGGCATCCACTGGACCATGTCTGCAACACGAAATAATTGTGAATAACACATTTCACTAATCAATTGAACTATCTGTGTGCAGCAATCCTTTCTGCTACTGTTAAAGGGACGGGCGCTGTGGAGGTCACTGTTAAAGGGACGGGCACTGTGGAGGTCACTGTTAAAGGGGCGGGCGCTGTGGAGGTCACTGTTAAAGGGGCGGGCGCTGTGGAGGTCACTGTTAAAGGGGCGGGCGCTGTGGAGGTCACTGTTAAAGGGGCGAGCGCCGTGGAGGTCACTGTTAAAGGGGCGGGCGCTGTGAAGGTCACTTAAAGGGACGGGCACTGTGGAGGTCACTGTTAAAGGGGAGGGCGCTGTGAAGGTCACTTAAAGGGGCGGGCACTGTGGAGGTCACTGTTAAAGGGGCAGGCACTGTGAAGGTCACTGTTAAAGGGGCAGGCACTGTGAAGGTCACTGTTAAAGGGATGGGCACTGTGGAGGTCACTGTTAAAGGGGCAGGCACTGTGAAGGTCACTGTTAAAGGGACAGGCACTGTGGGCACTGCGAAGGACCTTAACATGTAGAGCTTGGAAGAAAGACGAGACAGAGGGGAGATGAGAGAGACGGCTAAATACATAAAGGGAATCGGCAAGGTAAAAGAGGAGAGAAGATTTACAGGAAGAGGACATCGTGTTACATTAGAGGGGCAAAGGGTTAACAGTAATATCAGAAGTATTACTTTACTGAGAGAGTAGTGGATGCATGGAATAGCCTTCCTGCAGAAGTGGTAGCTGCAGATACAGTGGAGGAGGTTAAGCATGCATGGGATAGGCATAAGGCCATCCTCCATATAAGATAGGGCCGGGGGATATCCATAGTATTCAGTATATGGGGCAGACTAGATCAGGGCCAAATGGGTCTCATCTGCTGACACATTCTAGGTTTCTATGAAGGTCACTGTTAAAGGGGTAGGCACTGTGGAGGTCACCTAAAGGGGCGGGCACTATGGAGGTCACTGTTAAAGGGGCGTGTGTTGTGGAGGCCACTGTTAAAGAGGCAGGCACTGTGGAGGTTACTATTAAAGGGGTGGGCTCTCTGGAGGTCATTTAAAGGGGCGGGCACTGCGGAGGTCACTGTTGAAGGAGTGGGCACTGTGAAAGGTCTCCTAAAGAAGTGGGCATTGTGGAGGTCACTGTTAAAGGGGCGGGCGCTGTGGAGGTCACTTAAAAGGGCGGGCATTGTGGAGGTCACTGTTAAAAGGGCGGGTGCTGTGGAGGTCACCGTTGAAGAGGCGGGCGCTGTGGAGGTCACTGTTAAAAGGGCGGGCGCTGTGGAGGTCACTGTTGAAGAGGCAGGCGCTGTGGAGGTCACTGTTAAAGGGGCAGGAACTGGAGGTCACTGTTAAAGGGGCCGGCACTATGCAGGTCACTGTTAAAGGGGCGGGCACTCTGCAGGTCACTGTTAAAGGGGCGGGCACTGTGCAGGTCACTGTTAAAGGGTGGAAAATATCGAGGTCACTGTTAAAGAGGCGGGCCCCTGAGAAGGTCACTGTAAAGGGAATAGGGTGCTATGAAACTCACTGTTAAAGGGGCGGGCACTGTGGAGGTCAATGTTAAAGGGGCGGGTGCTGTGGAGGTCACTGTTAAAGGGGCGGCTGCTGTGGAGGTCCCATTTTAAAGTGGCGGGGCACTGTAGGGGGGGTCAGTGTTAAGGAGTGGGGAACTGTGAAATTCACTGTTAAAGGGACGGGGTGCTGTAGGTTATATTCCCCAAAAATGACCTGCATTAGTCAATACAAGCCTGCAGGTGCCATATGCCAACTGCCAAACACACGGTCACATGTCCCTTATCAGCCAATAGAAGCTCGCAGGTCCTACTCCCGGTTTCCATAACAACTGATCACAGGTTTTAGCAGTTTGCAGGTCCTTAAATATTTAGTCATATGACGTGTATCAGCCAATATAAGTCCACATTTAATTTGGCAGGTTGTCATGACAACACAGCCATAAACAGACGGTCCCTATACTGGATGTCAGACATTGGACGCATGGCTGCTGCTGGAGCCAAGCCCGTCTCACGTCACTGCTGGCCGTTATGGGGGACACTGTCGATATCTTTTAGAAGAAATCGTTTTTATTGGCATTTTCTGTAAATTGGCAAGATGAGCCATCATTCGCAATATTTCAAAGTATAACAATACGTGCCTACGCAGTAGGCTTGCTCATAAGACAATAGTATACAAGTATAAATTGCATATCTGGTGAGGTCTGTAACAAATAGACCATAACATTGAGGGGTGGGGGGGAGGAAAAAAGAGCTTTGGGATGATCCCTAACGCAGTCTACCCAAGTTCGAGAGACCTGTGTCCACCAGGCGTACCCTACCGTCTTCACTCCCAGTGCAGGAACGTCTTGGTTATTCAGGGGGAATAGTTGGTAGTGTTGAGCGCGAATATTCGAATTGCGAATTTTTTTCTCGAATATCGCAATTTCGAGATTTCGCGAATATTTAGAATATCGTTCTATATATTCGCGAATTCGAATATTCGTTTTTTTTTTATTGTTATATTTTTTTCTTTCCCACTTCTCTAAAGTTGTTCTTACCTGTCCTTTGGATTCCTGGCTTCCTGGCTGCTCCAGTCAGTGGCGTTTTCAACTTACTGCTATATTCCATATTAGCTAAATTACAATCTAATCTATATGTGTATTTTACGAAATTTCGCAAATTGCGATGCGAGTAATATAATACGAAATAATCGAATGAAGATTTCAACTTAGCACTGCTATATTCCATATTAGGCTAGAATATGGAATATAGCAGTGCTAAGTTGAAATCTTCATGCGATTATTTCGTGTTATATTACTCGCATCGCAATTTCGGCTTTTGCAAATGTTCTTAATATTGCTCTAACTTCGTCTTTTAGAATATTACGAATATTCTAAAAGACGAAGTTAGAGCAATATTACGAAATTTCGTAATATACACATATAGATTGTATTTAAGCTAATATACTGCTATAGTAATATTTTTTAATAGTGTACATATTTTACAAAACTTAAGTTCAGAAGAGGCAAAAAAAAATTAGAGGAAAAAAAAGGGATTATAGCACTATATTAGCTAAATTACAATCTATATGTGTATTTTACGAAATTTCGTAATATTGCTCTAACTTCGTCTTTTAGAATATTCGTAATATTCTAAGAGACGAAGTTAGAGCAAATCACGAAATTTCGTAAAATACACATATTAGCCTAGCCATAGTCAATTAGCATAAGAATGTTGCCTTATACTATCAAGATAAATAATCGCAATACGCGAAAAAAAATTCGGATATTATTCGCGATAATTGGAATAATTACGAATATTCGATTTCGACGAATATAACACGAATATTCATTCGAATATTCGCAAAATATCGCGAAATCGAATATGGCACCTCCCGCTCATCACTAGTAGTTGGAGTTATGGAACCATGGATCCCAAGTGAGTAATCCTGGATTTAAGGGAGATAACAGTGGGAGGGAGTAAACTCTCATATCCACATGACTTGTTAATCTCCTGCATAACCTCTGCTATAGTCGGTGAAATGGATTGCTTCCAATAACGTGTAATAATCAGTTTAGCGCTAAGTAGGACGTGACCTACCAAGTTCCTACAATCTGAGGGGATGGTGTGTATACCCAAGAACAAGAGAGCCAGCTCAGGGCAAGGATCCACAGCCCGAGCTAGTATCCCAGAGATCAGGTCAAAAACACTGTGCCAGTAAGGGGTAATTACGGGGCATGCCCATAGGATATGGAGTAAAGAACCTCTAGCACCGCATCCTCTCCAGCAATTGGGGGAGGATGCAGGATAGATTGTATTTAGTCTCTGTGGGGTCCTGTTCAATACCTACAAAGTCTCAGGTGGTTACCTCCGTCTCATTTGTTTGTTTGATTGTTGTTCTTTCCTCCCTGTCGATATCTTTTAACGACACACATATAGAGACCGCGTCCCTCTGCTGGTCTCTATATATACAGGGAGTGCAGAATTATTAGGCAAATGAGTATTTTGACCCCATCATCCTCTTTATGCATGTTGTCTTACTCCAAGCTGTATAGGCTCGAAAGCCTACTACCAATTAAGCATATTAGGTGATGTGCATCTCTGTAATGGGAAGGGGTGTGGTCTAATGACATCAACACCCTATATCAGGTGTGCATAATTATTAGGCAACTTCCTTTCCTTTGGCAAAATGGGTCAAAAGAAGGACTTGACAGGCTCAGAAAAGTCACAAATAGTGAGATATCTTGCAGAGGGATGCAGCACTCTTAAAATTGCAAAGCTTCTGAAGCGCGATCATCGAACAATCAAGCGTTTCATTCAAAATAGTCAACAGGGTCGCAAGAAGCGTGTGGAAAAACCAAGGCGCAAAATAACTGCCCATGAACTGAGAAAAGTCAAGCGTGCAGCTGCCAAGATGCCACTTGCCACCAGTTTGGCCATATTTCAGAGCTGCAACATCACTGGAGTGCCCAAAAGCACAAGGTGTGCAAATACTCAGAGACATGGCCAAGGTAAGAAAGGCTGAAAGACGACCACCACTGAACAAGACACACAAGCTGAAACGTCAAGACTGGGCCAAGAAATATCTCAAGACTGATTTTTCTAAGGTTTTATGGACTGATGAAATGAGAGTGAGTCTTGATGGGCCAGATGGATGGGCCCGTGGCTGGATTGGTAAAGGGCAGAGAGCTCCAGTCCGACTCAGACGCCAGCAAGGTGGAGGTGGAGTACTGGTTTGGGCTGGTATCATCAAAGATGAGCTTGTGGGGCCTTTTCGGGTTGAGGATGGAGTCAAGCTCAACTCCCAGTCCTACTGCCAGTTTCTGGAAGACACCTTCTTCAAGCAGTGGTACAGGAAGAAGTCTGCATCCTTCAAGAAAAACATGATTTCATGCAGGACAATGCTCCATCACACGCGTCCAAGTACTCCACAGCGTGGCTGGCAAGAAAGGGTATAAAAGAAGAAAATCTAATGACATGGCCTCCTTGTTCACCTGATCTGAACCCCATTGAGAACCTGTGGTCCATCATCAAATGTGAGATTTACAAGGAGGGAAAACAGTCCACCTCTCTGAACAGTGTCTGGGAGGCTGTGGTTGCTGCTGCACGCAATGTGGATGGTGAACAAAACACTGACAGAATCCATGGATGGCCGGCTTCTGAGTGTCCTTGCAAAGAAAGGTGGCTATATTGGTCACTGATTTGTTTTTGTTTTGTTTTTGAATGTCAGAAATGTATATTTGTGAATGTTGAGATGTTATATTGGTTTCACTGGTAAAAATAAATAATTGAAATGGGTATATATTTGTTTTTTGTTAAGTTGCCTAATAATTATGCACAGTAATAGTCACCTGCACACACAGATATCCCCCTAAAATAGCTAAAACTAAAAACAAACTAAAAACTACTTCCAAAAATATTCAGCTTTGATATTAATGAGTTTTTTGGGTTCATTGAGAACATGGTTGTTGTTCAATAATAAAATTAATCCTCAAAAATACAACTTGCCTAATAATTCTGCACTCCCTGTATAAGCTATCTATACACAGTATATACTCAGCAATGTCACCGCTCTCTCAGATCTGCAGGATACTGCATACAATGGCTGCTGGGATGCTCTTATATAGTAAGGGGGAGGGGCAGCTTTCCTATTGGTTGCTAGGGACGTTGCTAAGCTGTGACAGAGACATTGCAAAGGAAAAGACCGGCACTCACTTATTCTTCAATAGTTTTTCTCTTTATTCGCCACACATCAAATGTTCAGTGACGTGCGTTTCGGCTCTGCTGCGAGCCTTTCTCAAACCAATGGCATATAACAAAATCAGACAATCTACATGATTTAAATAGACCGCCACAACGGAAATGACATAATGTAGTCATGGTAATTTAGACAAACAAATGGACTGGAAAAAAGAAAAAAAGAAAAAAAGGGAGAACGAGAGGGGGAGGGAACACAGGGAAAAAAGAGGAAGAATCGTAGTAGCTTGCAGTTCAGATGATGCGGTTGGGGAGTTCCTCACGTTTTCTGTAAAAATACAAGACATTGCAGCCTTCTCATTGGCCCACAAGCAAGAAGGGAGGGATCATGGGTTCAGATGAAAAAAAATCTAGAATATTCAAAATTACGAAAATATCACTATATTCTAAATACTCGCAAATTTTTGAAGTGCCGATATTCGTGATTAATATTCGCGATTCAAATATTCGTGCCCAACACTAATCACCTGGTGACCGGCTTCAGTACAGTGCTATGTATCCGTTATACCAGAACTGGCCTGATCATTATACCGCACTACATTTACACCGCAAGGTGCTGGCGTTACGACCACCTGGACCCTTTCTCACAATGTAAAACAGCAACATCAAGGACATTGTAACCGCCACCACGCAGGAGAACCCCAGAACCAGAGCCTGCCCAGATGGGAAGAACCGGTGCGCCATTTGTGTCACTACACGCCGCCCCAGGGAGCTTTAGGAAACTGTGAGCACAACTACTGCTCCTATCCGGCCACCCACACTCGTGTGCGCCACTGCACCCTAACCAGATATACTATTTGTAAGTACATGTTGATTGCAGATCTTATAGTATAGGTCAGAATAGAGCTATGAGGTATTTATAAGGCCCTGGACTTTATGGACCATCACCTCCCAATGAAGAAGCAATGATAAAAGTTCCCACTGCCAAACCAGGTTGCCCCCGTACACACAGTATCCTCGCATGTTGTTTTCAGTGTCTATGACTCTGCTCTCAGGGTCCTCAATTTAAGATGTTTTAAGGTGATCACTAGTGTTGATTGAGCACCAAAGTGCTCAGGGTCCTCGGGCCGAACACCTCGGGATGCTCGGGTGCTCTACAGAGCACCTGCGTATAATGGAAGTCAATGGGAGAACCCGAGCATTACACCAGGCAGCCCCTGCTCTGAAGAGGGGAGGGCGTCTGGTTCATAGGAAAAGGTCAGGAATTGATGGAAACACCACAGAAATGGTTCGGGAACAGCACAGGGAGGACGTCTGGATGCATCATGGACTCCCAGGTCGCTGCTGGGAACCATGTTGTCCGAGTAGTGCGCCACTTTTACAGACTGACAATAATACGCACAAAACCGAAGATAAAATTGATTTTTGCGAAACATTCTTTCCTGTATACTTACTTGTATATAAAGTGCAAGTTCTGCCAAAAATGACAAGGAAGAGGCTCCGATACAACCTTTATTACACATGAAGGAGGGCATCATACACAGCCTTGAAAAATTATGATTGATGACCGGCTGGTGACCCTCAAAAACATTTGGAGCACGGGCCTGCTGTTCTGACCATCAAAAACATTAGGGGCAAGGGCCTGCTGCTGACCTGACCATCGAAAAAATTATGGTTGAGGTCCTGCTGGTGAGCTGACCCTCTAAAAGTTGTAGATGCGAGCCTGCAGGTGAGTTGACCCTGTAAAACATTATATGCGAGGGCCTGCAGGTGAGCTGACCCTGTAAAAGATTGTAGGTAAGGGGCCTGCAGGTGAGCTGACCCTGTAAAAGATTATATGCGAGCCTGCAGGTGAGTTGACCCTGTAAAACATTATATGCGAGGGCCTGCAGGGGCCCTGACCCTGTAAAACATTATATGCGAGGGCCTGGTGAGCTGACCCTGTAAAAGATTGTAGGTTAGGGTCTGCAGGTGAGCTGAGCCTCTAAAAAATTATATGCGAGGGCCTTCAAGTGAGCTGAGTAATAACAAAGACAGGTGTCCTCTGCGGTCTTACTAAACCCTCAAACTGATTTTAAAATTGAGAGATTAGTCAACATGTCCTACGGTGTAGGACATGTCTAAGCCCGGGCACCACGCCAAGGTTTCTCAAGTAGCTCGGGGACCTAACACTCTCCTACCTGAGCCGTATGGGCAATACCAGGAGCCAGTGGGCAAATTACAGGAGCGTGAGGCCAACTCACACACAGCTCACCAGTTACCTCCAGCATGTAGCCATGCTTGCAATGGGAGGAGGGAGGAGTCTGCGAGTCCCACTCAAGAATGGCTGATATGGCCCAGGCCTCACAGGTGCACCTAAATGTGGCCTGTAGATGGAAAACAGGCACATTTAAATTGGAGTTTATACACCTCCAAGAATCTCTATATATACAAACTGAAAAGAATGGTGTGGTATTAGCAGGAGGTGCTCAAACCCACATGCAGTCATGCATATATATAGGGGAGCAAATCCTGCACTTGTGGCCCGTTGCTAATGACGATCCCTAGCAAAAATGCATACAGTGGAGGATGCCCGCAGCGGACCACAAGTACCACAATAGACATCCTACACAAGATAGCAATTATGTGGATGTGATAATCAATATAACAATATACAAAATAATAGCAGACAGGTGCCCTCTGCGGTCTCACTAAACCCTCAAACTGATTTTAAAATTGAGAGATTAGCCAACATGTCCTACGGTGTAGGACATGTCTGAGCCCGAACACCGCGCCAAGGTTTCTCAAGTAGCTCGGGGACCTAACACTCACCTACCTGTGCCGTATGGGCAATACCAGGAGCCAGTGGGCAAATTACAGGAGCATGGAAACTCCAATTTAAATGTGCCTGTTTTCCATCTACAGGCCACATTTAGGGGCACCTGTGAGGCCTGGGCCATATCAGCCAGTCTTGTGTGGGACTCGTAGACTCCTCCCTTCTCCCATTGCAAGCATGGTTACATGCTGGAGGTAACTGGTGAGCTGTTTGTGAGTCAACCTCATGCTCCTGTAATTTGCCCACTGGCTCCTGGTAATGCCCATACGGCTCAGGTAGGTGAGTGTTAGGTCCCCGAGCTACTTGAGAAACCTTGGCACGGTGCCCGGGCTCAGACATGTCCTACACCGTAGGACATGTTGGCTAATCTCTCAATTTTAAAATCAGTTTGAGGGTTTAGTGAGACCGCAGAGGGCACCTGTCTGCTATTATTTTGTTATATTGTTATATTGATTATCACATCCACATAATTGCTATCTTGTGTAGGATGTCTATTGTGGTACTTGTGGTCCGCTGCGGGCATCCTCCACAGTATGCATTTTTGCTGGGGATCGTCATTAGCAACGGGCCACAAGTGCAGGATTTGCTCCCTATATATATGCACAACTGCATGTGGATTTGAGCACCTCCTGCTAATACCATGCCATTCTTTTCAGTTTTTTCCTTCAAGTGACCTGACCCTGTAAAAGATTGTAGGTGAAGGTCTGCAGGTGAGCTGACCCTGTAAAACATTATATGCAAGGGCCTGCAGGTGAGCTGACCCTGTAAAAGATTGTAGGTGAGGGTCTGCAGGTGAGCTGACCCTGTAAAAGATTGTAGGTGAGGGCCTGCAGGTGAGCTAACCCTGTAAAAGATTGTAGGTAAGGGCCTGTAGGTGAGCTGACCATGTAAAACATTATATGCGAGTGCCTGCAGGTGAGCTGACCCTGTAAAACATTGTAGGAAAGATTGTAGGTGTGGGCCTGCAAGTGAGCTGACCCTGTAAAAAATTGTAGGTGACGGCCTACAGGTGAGCTGACCGTGTAAAACATTATATGTGAGGGCTGCAGGTGAGTTGACCCTGTAAAAGATTGTAGGTGAGGGGTGACCTAACCACAACCTCAGTGATTGACAACTGTGTCTCATCATCATCCACCTCATTAAACAGTATTTGCCATTCTCCACCGTCATCTTCTTGTGACTGTGGATGCTCAAGAGTTTGAGGATCAGGGCACAAGATCTCATGTCCCTCTTCAAGCGTGCTTGGCGAGAGACCCAAATGAAGGAATGGCGCTGAAAAGAGCTCCTCGGAATATCCGAGTGTGGGATCACTTGTTTGCCCAGACTCTCCATGGTGGGAGGAAGGAGGATCAGGGTGAGGATTGTGCTTAGCAGACTCTTGGCTACTGAGACTGGACTTGGTGGAAGACAGGGATGGTGCTTAACCGACTGGAAGCATTATCTGCTGCAATCCAACCGACCAACTGGTCGCACTGGTCTGACTTCGAGAGCGTTGTACGGTGCCGCCCTGCAAACTGTGACATGAAGCTCGGTATCGTGGATGATTGATTTTCTGGTGCTCTGGCAGCAGGCACAGTTTTACCGCGCCCAGGACCACGGCCTCTGCGTGCACCATCAGCATCACGGCCACTTCCCCGTCCCTTACTGCTCACCTTGAGCATATTAAATGTTATATATGATTGGAAGTCTGTCACACGTACAGTAGAGCAGGATTTGGAAGTGTATTTGGGATGTGGAAACGTCACACAGGAGATATCCCGCAGGTAACGTCAATGCTGTCACCAGCGGCAAATGCAAAATTACAGGGAATGTCACAGGTGTTTGGGATGAGGAAACGTCACACAGGAGAGGTACCACCGGTAATGTCACTGTCCACAGCGTCTACGTAAAAAAAGTCCACTGGATGTCACAGGTAAATGTTTTCAGCGCACACGTCACACAGGAGAGGTACCACCGGTAATGTCACTGTCCACAGCGTCTACGGAAAAAGTACACTGGATGTCACAGAAAAAAAATGTAGGCGCCCACGTTACACTGAAGATTTGGCCCTGGTAATGTCACTGTCAGAAGCGGACACCGTCTACGGAAAAAGTGCACTGGATGTCACAGATACATGTTTTCAGCGCACACGTTACACGGGAGATGTGCGCAGCTAACGGCGCTGTCTGCAGCGGTCTCACTATTGCGCGCTATTTAGTGCAGGGATGCCCTAAAACTAGATATTACTGCCACACACTACAGTCCTTAAAGGACTTTTGGGTCTCTGAAAAGTTTTTCTAATAAAATGATTCCTATCTCACTCCCTGCACTGTCTGTCCCTTCTGCTGCAGCTCTCCCTGACTGAGCCGAACACGTGTATACAGCACCCGGTGACGCGTTCCGGCCAGACAATCACTGTAATGCCAGCAGCCAACATGGCTACGGCATTACAGCGAGGGCAATACTTACCTGCACCTTTATTGGCTGCGTAGCGAAACGTGCGGGGAGGAGACTCGACCGAATACCGCCATGTGCCGAGCATGGAGATGCTAGAGCCGTACTGGTGTCCGGCCGAACATGCTCGATCAACACTAGTAGTGATCACATCTTCCATAAAGTCCCTGAGTTACAGAGAAGATGTACAGAGTTACATTGTAAGTCAGGACGGATCCGCATCGGCGGACATCAAAACGCTGCGGGCAGTCTCCAGAGCGGAATGGAGGCTGAACGGAGCCAAACTGATGCATTCTGAGCGGATCCTTAACCATTCAGAATGCATTGGGGCTGAACTGATCCGTTTTGGGGCCGCTTGTGAGAGGAGCCCTGAAACGGATCTCACAGGCGGACCCAGAAACGCCAGTGTGAAAGCAGCCTAACTCAACCAGGCAATGGCTTCTTTCTCTAAATCTTCATAGAAGACCTGGATGTGTGAGCTGGAGGAGGCACCAGAAGAGGGGGATCTGACTATGCATCAATGCCCTCCTAGGGACTACAGTGGAAATTTTCGGTCAGGGCCACCAGTTTAAGCTTTTTTCTTTGCCATTACTGGAGATCTGTGGAAATCCTTGTACCAAAAAGGGTTAGTGCAGATCCTCTGATACAAGTTCACCCCATCACGTGTGATATTCGAGAACCCAGCCCTCCTCCAGTCCAGCTGCTCACAGATTATGGGCACCTTGCCCTGGCATGGAGAGGCTGCGTGCTCGGTCCTAGGACATACATTGTCTTCTCCTCCGATTATTGACATTGTAGGAGAGGTAGATACACGGAAAATGAATTGTGTCTGGCACCAGCACAGTGTACAGGAGCTATGGATGTGCCAGGATGGTGGCCAGAAGTGTACACAAGAGCTTTCCTTCATTTACCCCTCAGTGACAGCTTCTTCCTGTATGACAACCCAAGAGGAAGCTGCTGCTGCCTACCTCGTGTCACGGGGCGCGGGACTATTAGTGGAGCAGCGGTGCCAAAGTCATTTCTATAATTTATAGGGAACTTTCCCTTATTAGTCACTGAGTAATGAGATAAATGTTTATTCTGAGCCTGAAAAACAAGGCGGGAAACGGAGGCCAGGATTCTCCTATTACTGGTTCTCCCATCTCTGTACAATACTTTACTGGTTAAATGACCAGTTCCATGGGTTTACTGACCAGTTCCCTGGACTTCATGCATTTTGTGACCCGTTCCCTGAAGTTCAGGGGTTTACTGACCAGTTTCCTGGTGTTCAGGAGTTTAGTGACCCATTCCCTGGACTTCAGACTTTTCGTGATCAGTTCCCTGGAGTTCATGGGTTTACTGACCCGTTCCCTGGACTTCAGGCTTTTCGTGATTCGTTTCCTGTAGTTCATGGGTTTACTGACCCTTCCCTCGAGTTCATGGGTTTACTGACCCGTTCTCTGGAGTTCAGGGGTTTACTGACCCGTTCCCTGGAGTTCAGGGGTTTACTGACCCGTTCTCTGGAGTTCAGGGGTTTACTGACCCGTTCTCTGGAGTTCAGGGGTTTACTGACCCGTTCCCTGGTGTTCAGGGGTTTACTGACCCGTTGCCTGGTGTTCAGGGGTTTACTGACCCGTTGCCTGGTGTTCAGGGGTTTAGTGACTTCTTCCAAGGTGTTTAATGATCTGTTTAGTCTTGTTCACAGATTTGGTGACCTATTCCCTGGTGTTCAGAGGTTTACTGACCCATTATCTTGTGATCATGGGATGAGTGACTAGTTCCCTGGTGTTTAGGCGTTTAGTTACTCATTCATACATGTTCAGGGATTTAGTGAACCGTGCAGGCTGGCTGCAGGCTCTCTTGTGTACTGGCTGCAGGATGACTCCTGTGTATGCTGGTTGCTTGGGGCTGCGTGCTGGCTGCGGGTTCTTGTGTGAACTAGGCCTGTGTTTGTGGTTCCTGTCACTAGTCCCATACAGGCTGGCTGTGGGTTAGGCTGGCTGCGTGCTGGCCTGTGTTTATGATTCCTGTCACCGGTGCCGTGCAGGCTGGCTGTGGGTTAGGCTGGCTGCGTGCTGGCCTGTGTTTATGATTCCTGTCACTGGTGCCGCACAGGCTGGCTGTGGGTTAGGCTGGCTGTGGGTTAGGCTGGCTGCGTGCTGGCCTGTGTTTATGATTCCTGTCACTGGTGCCATGCAGGCTGGCTGTGGGTTAGGCTGGCTGTGGGTTAGGCTGGCTGCGTGCTGGCCTGTGTTTATGATTCCTGTCACTGGTGCCATGCAGGCTGGCTGTGGGTTAGGCTGGCTGTGGGTTAGGCTGGCTGCGTGCTGGCCTGTGTTTATGATTCCTGTCACTGGTGCCATGCAGCCTGGCTGTGGGTTAGGCTGGCTGTGGGTTAGGCTGGCTGCGTGCTGGCCTGTGTTTATGATTCCTGTCACTGGTGCCGTGCAGGCTGGCTGTGGGTTAGGCTGGCTGCGTGCTGGCCTGTGTTTATGATTCCTGTCACCGGTGCCGTGCAGGCTGGCTGTGGGTTAGGCTTGCTGTGGGTTAGGCTGGCTACGTGCTGGCCTGTGTTTATGATTCCTGTCACCGGTGCCGTGCAGGCTGGCTGTGGGTTAGGCTGGCTGCGTGCTGGCCTGTGTTTATGATTCCTGTCACCGGTGCCGTGCAGGCTGGCTGTGGGTTAGGCTGGCTGCATGCTGGCCTGTGTTTATGATTCCTGTCACTGGTGCCGTGCAGGCTGGCTGTGGGTTAGGCTGGCTGTGGGTTAGGCTGGCTGCGTGCTGGCCTGTGTTTATGATTCCTGTCACCGGTGCCGTGCAGGCTGGCTGTGGGTTAGGCTGGCTGCGTGCTGGCCTGTGTTTGATTCCTGTCACTGGTGCCGTGCAGGCTGGCTGTGGGTTAGGCTGGCTGTGGGTTAGGCTGGCTGCGTGCTGGCCTGTGTTTATGATTCCTGTCACTGGTGCCATGCAGGCTGGCTGTGGGTTAGGCTGGCTGCGTGCTGGCCTGTGTTTATGATTCCTGTCACTGGTGCCGCACAGGCTGGCTGTGGGTTAGGCTGGCTGTGGGTTAGGCTGGCTGCGTGCTGGCCTGTGTTTGTGATTCCTGTCACTGGTGCCGCGCAGGCTGGCTGTGGGTTAGGCTGGCTGCGTGCTGGCCTGTGTTTATGATTCCTGTCACCGGTGCCATGCAGGCTGGCTGTGGGTTAGGCTGGCTGTGGGTTAGGCTGGCTGCGTGCTGGCCTGTGTTTATGATTCCTGTCACTGGTGCCATGCAGGCTGGCTGTGGGTTAGGCTGGCTGTGGGTTAGGCTGGCTGCGTGCTGGCCTGTGTTTATGATTCCTGTCACTGGTGCCGTGCAGGCTGGCTGTGGGTTAGGCTGGCTGCGTGCTGGCCTGTGTTTATGATTCCTGTCACTGGTGCCGCACAGGCTGGCTGTGGGTTAGGCTGGCTGTGGGTTAGGCTGGCTGCGTGCTGGCCTGTGTTTATGATTCCTGTCACCGGTGCCGTGCAGGCTGGCTGTGGGTTAGGCTGGCTGCATGCTGGCCTGTGTTTATGATTCCTGTCACCGGTGCCGTGCAGGCTGGCTGTGGGTTAGGCTGGCTGCGTGCTGGCCTGTGTTTGATTCCTGTCACTGGTGCCGTGCAGGCTGGCTGTGGGTTAGGCTGGCTGTGGGTTAGGCTGGCTGCGTGCTGGCCTGTGTTTATGATTCCTGTCACTGGTGCCATGCAGGCTGGCTGTGGGTTAGGCTGGCTGCGTGCTGGCCTGTGTTTATGATTCCTGTCACTGGTGCCGCACAGGCTGGCTGTGGGTTAGGCTGGCTGTGGGTTAGGCTGGCTGCGTGCTGGCCTGTGTTTGTGATTCCTGTCACTGGTGCCGCGCAGGCTGGCTGTGGGTTAGGCTGGCTGTGGGTTAGGCTGGCTGCGTGCTGGCCTGTGTTTATGATTTCTGTCACTGGTGCCATGCAGGCTGGCTGTGGGTTAGGCTGGCTGCGTGCTGGCCTGTGTTTATGATTCCTGTCACTGGTGCCGCACAGGCTGGCTGTGGGTTAGGCTGGCTGTGGGTTAGGCTGGCTGCGTGCTGGCCTGTGTTTATGATTCCTGTCACCGGTGCCGTGCAGGCTGGCTGTGGGTTAGGCTGGCTGCATGCTGGCCTGTGTTTATGATTCCTGTCACCGGTGCCGTGCAGGCTGGCTGTGGGTTAGGCTGGCTGCGTGCTGGCCTGTGTTTGATTCCTGTCACTGGTGCCGTGCAGGCTGGCTGTGGGTTAGGCTGGCTGTGGGTTAGGCTGGCTGCGTGCTGGCCTGTGTTTATGATTCCTGTCACTGGTGCCATGCAGGCTGGCTGTGGGTTAGGCTGGCTGCGTGCTGGCCTGTGTTTATGATTCCAGTCACTGGTGCCGCACAGGCTGGCTGTGGGTTAGGCTGGCTGTGGGTTAGGCTGGCTGCGTGCTGGCCTGTGTTTGTGATTCCTGTCACTGGTGCCGCGCAGGCTGGCTGTGGGTTAGGCTGGCTGTGGGTTAGGCTGGCTGCGTGCTGGCCTGTGTTTATAATTCCTGTCACCGGTGCCGTGCAGGCTGGCTGTGGGTTAGGCTGGCTGTGGGTTAGGCTGGCTGCGTGCTGGCCTGTGTTTTATGATTCCTGTCACCGGTGCCGTGCAGGCTGGCTGTGGGTTAGGCTGGCTGTGGGTTAGGCTGGCTGCGTGCTGGCCTGTGTTTATGATTCCTGTCACCGGTGCCGTGCAGGCTGGCTGTGGGTTAGGCTGGCTGTGGGTTAGGCTGGCTGCGTGCTGGCCTGTGTTTATGATTCCTGTCACCGGTGCCGTGCAGGCTGGCTGGCTGTGGGTTAGGCTGGCTGCGTGCTGGCCTGTGTTTATGATTCCTGTCACTGGTGCCGTGCAGGCTGGCTGTGGGTTAGGCTGGCTGCGTGCTGGCCTGTGTTTATGATTCCTGTCACTGGTGCCGTGCAGGCTGGCTGTGGGTTAGGCTGGCTGCGTGCTGGCCTATGTTTATGATTCCTGTCACCGGTGCCGTGCAGGCTGGCTGGCTGTGGGTTAGGCTGGCTGCGTGCTGGCCTGTGTTTATGATTCCTGTCACTGGTGCCATGCAGGCTGGCTGTGGGTTAGACTGGCTGCGTGCTGGCCTGTGTTTGTGATTCCTGTCACTGGTGCCGCACAGGCTGGCTGTGGGTTAGGCTGGCTGTGGGTTAGGCTGGCTGCGTGCTGGCCTGTGTTTATGATTCCTGTCACCGGTGCCGTGCAGGCTGGCTGGCTGTGGGTTAGGCTGGCTACGTGCTGGCCTGTGTTTATGATTCCTGTCACCGGTGCCGTGCAGGCTGGCTGTGGGTTAGGCTGGCTGCATGCTGGCCTGTGTTTATGATTCCTGTCACCGGTGCCGTGCAGGCTGGCTGTGGGTTAGGCTGGCTGCGTGCTGGCCTGTGTTTGTGATTCCTGTCACTGGTGCCGCACAGGCTGGCTGTGGGTTAGGCTGGCTGTGGGTTAGGCTGGCTGCGTGCTGGCCTGTGTTTATGATTCCTGTCACCGGTGCCGTGCAGGCTGGCTGCATGCACTTTGTGTACTGGCTGTGGGCGTTTCCATGTATGCTGGTTCTATGATGCGTGCTGGCTGCGGCCTTGAGTGTGAACAGGGTCTGAGTATGGCTGCACGGTGCGGTTCTGTCACACATTGACGTGTAGGCTGGCTGCCTATAGCTTCGTACTGGCTACAGTTATCCTGTGTATGCTGGTTGTTGTTTGGAGCGTGCTGGCTGCAGCATTCTGTGACTGGTGTGAACTGACACTTGTATAGTTTGTGCTTCTGATTACTCCTGGTTCTGATGGGGTTTAACATTTCCTGGTCGTGGATGTGGTTTATCAGGTGCCTTCGTTATTGCAGCTATATCTACCTGTGAGCTGTGGGGCTTGAGGTTAGTCTGTCCTGTGCCTTGCTGCTGACACAGTTTTGTGCGGAGGTTTAGTGACCTGTTTTAAAGGGTTTAATAACCCTTTCCCTGGTGTTTATGGGATTACTGACCAGTTCCCTAGTGTTCAGGGGTTATGTGAGCCGTTCCCTTGTTTTCAGGTGTTTAGTGACCCTTTCCCTGGTGTTTAGGAGTTTAGTGACCTGTACCCTGGTGTTCAGGGGTTATGTGAGCCGTTCCCTGGTGTGCAGTGGTTTGGTGACCCTTTCCCTGGTGTTTAGGAGTTTAGTGACCTGTACCCTGGTGTTCAGGGGTTATGTGAGCCGTTCCCTGGTGTGCAGTGGTTTGGTGACCCTTTCCCTGGTGTTTAGGGGTTTAGTGACCTGTACCCTGGTGTTCAGGGGTTATGTGAGCCGTTCCCTGGTGTGCAGTGGTTTGGTGACCCTTTCCCTGGTGTTTAGGGGTTTAGTGACCAGTTACCCTAGTGTTCAGGGGTTATGTGAGCCGTTCCCTGGTGTGCAGTGGTTTGGTGACCCTTTCCCTGGTGTTTAGGGGTTTAGTGACCTGTACCCTGGTGTTCAGGGGTTATGTGAGCCGTTCCCTGGTGTGCAGTGGTTTGGTGACCCTTTCCCTGGTGTTTAGGAGTTTAGTGACCTGTACCCTGGTGTTCAGGGGTTATGTGAGCCGTTCCCTGGTGTGCAGTGGTTTGGTGACCCTTTCCCTGGTGTTTAGGAGTTTAGTGACCTGTACCCTGGTGTTCAGGGGTTATGTGAGCCGTTCCCTGGTGTGCAGTGGTTTGGTGACCCTTTCCCTGGTGTTTAGGGGTTTAGTGACCTGTACCCTGGTGTTCAGGGGTTATGTGAGCCGTTCCCTGGTGTGCAGTGGTTTGGTGACCCTTTCCCTGGTGTTTAGGAGTTTAGTGACCTGTACCCTGGTGTTCAGGGGTTATGTGAGCCGTTCCCTGGTGTGCAGTGGTTTGGTGACCCTTTCCCTGGTGTTTAGGAGTTTAGTGACCTGTACCCTGGTGTTCAGGGGTTATGTGAGCCGTTCCCTGGTGTGCAGTGGTTTGGTGACCCTTTCCCTGGTGTTTAGGAGTTTAGTGACCTGTACCCTGGTGTTCAGGGGTTATGTGAGCCGTTCCCTGGTGTGCAGTGGTTTGGTGACCCTTTCCCTGGTGTTTAGGAGTTTAGTGACCTGTACCCTGGTGTTCAGGGGTTATGTGAGCCGTTCCCTGGTGTGCAGTGGTTTGGTGACCCTTTCCCTGGTGTTTAGGGGTTTAGTGACCTGTACCCTAGTGTTCAGGGGTTATGTGAGCCGTTCCCTGGTGTGCAGTGGTTTGGTGACCCTTTCCCTGGTGTTTAGGAGTTTAGTGACCTGTACCCTGGTGTTCAGGGGTTATGTGAGCCGTTCCCTGCTGTGCAGTGGTTTGGTGACCCTTTCCCTGGTGTTTAGGAGTTTAGTGACCTGTACCCTGGTGTTCAGGGGTTATGTGAGCCGTTCCCTGGTGTGCAGTGGTTTGGTGACCCTTTCCCTGGTGTTTAGGAGTTTAGTGACCTGTACCCTGGTGTTCAGGGGTTATGTGAGCCGTTCCCTGGTGTGCAGTGGTTTGGTGACCCTTTCCCTGGTGTTTAGGGGTTTAGTGACCTGTACCCTAGTGTTCAGGGGTTATGTGAGCCGTTCCCTGGTGTGCAGGGGTTTGGTGACCCTTTCCCTGGTGTTTAGGAGTTTAGTGACCTGTACCCTGGTGTTCAGGGGTTATGTGAGCCGTTCCCTGGTGTGCAGGGGTTTGGTGACCCTTTCCCTGGTGTTTAGGGGTTTAGTGACCAGTTCCCTAGTGTTCAGGGGTTATGTGAGCCGTTCCCTGGTGTGCAGTGGTTTGGTGACCCTTTCCCTGGTGTTTAGGAGTTTAGTGACCTGTACCCTAGTGTTCAGGGGTTATGTGAGCCGTTCCCTGGTGTGCAGTGGTTTGGTGACCCTTTCCCTGGTGTTTAGGAGTTTAGTGACCTGTACCCTAGTGTTCAGGGGTTATGTGAGCCGTTCCCTGGTGTGCAGTGGTTTGGTGACCCTTTCCCTGGTGTTTAGGAGTTTAGTGACCTGTACCCTGGTGTTCAGGGGTTATGTGAGCCGTTCCCTGGTGTGCAGTGGTTTGGTGACCCTTTCCCTGGTGTTTAGGGGTTTAGTGACCTGTACCCTGGTGTTCAGGGGTTATGTGAGCCGTTCCCTGGTGTGCAGTGGTTTGGTGACCCTTTCCCTGGTGTTTAGGAGTTTAGTGACCTGTACCCTGGTGTTCAGGGGTTATGTGAGCCGTTCCCTGGTGTGCAGGGGTTTGGTGACCCTTTCCCTGGTGTTTAGGGGTTAAGTGACCTGTACCCTGGTGTTCAGGGGTTATGTGAGCCGTTCCCTGGTGTGCAGTGGTTTGGTGACCCTTTCCCTGGTGTTTAGGAGTTTAGTGACCTGTACCCTGGTGTTCAGGGGTTATGTGAGCCGTTCCCTGGTGTGCAGTGGTTTGGTGACCCTTTCCCTGGTGTTTAGGAGTTTAGTGACCTGTACCCTGGTGTTCAGGGGTTATGTGAGCCGTTCCCTGGTGTGCAGTGGTTTGGTGACCCTTTCCCTGGTGTTTAGGAGTTTAGTGACCTGTACCCTGGTGTTCAGGGGTTATGTGAGCCGTTCCCTGGTGTGCAGTGGTTTGGTGACCCTTTCCCTGGTGTTTAGGAGTTTAGTGACCTGTACCCTGGTGTTCAGGGGTTATGTGAGCCGTTCCCTGGTGTGCAGTGGTTTGGTGACCCTTTCCCTGGTGTTTAGGAGTTTAGTGACCTGTACCCTGGTGTTCAGGGGTTATGTGAGCCGTTCCCTGGTGTGCAGTGGTTTGGTGACCCTTTCCCTGGTGTTTAGGGGTTTAGTGACCTGTACCCTGGTGTTCAGGGGTTATGTGAGCCGTTCCCTGGTGTGCAGTGGTTTGGTGACCCTTTCCCTGGTGTTTAGGAGTTTAGTGACCTGTACCCTGGTGTTCAGGGGTTATGTGAGCCGTTCCCTGGTGTGCAGTGGTTTGGTGACCCTTTCCCTGGTGTTTAGGGGTTTAGTGACCTGTACCCTGGTGTTCAGGGGTTATGTGAGCCGTTCCCTGGTGTGCAGTGGTTTGGTGACCCTTTCCCTGGTGTTTAGGGGTTTAGTGACCTGTACCCTGGTGTTCAGGGGTTATGTGAGCCGTTCCCTGCTGTGCAGTGGTTTGGTGACCCTTTCCCTGGTGTTTAGGAGTTTAGTGACCTGTACCCTGGTGTTCAGGGGTTATGTGAGCCGTTCCCTGGTGTGCAGTGGTTTGGTGACCCTTTCCCTGGTGTTTAGGAGTTTAGTGACCTGTACCCTGGTGTTCAGGGGTTATGTGAGCCGTTCCCTGGTGTGCAGTGGTTTGGTGACCCTTTCCCTGGTGTTTAGGAGTTTAGTGACCTGTACCCTGGTGTTCAGGGGTTATGTGAGCCGTTCCCTGGTGTGCAGTGGTTTGGTGACCCTTTCCCTGGTGTTTAGGGGTTTAGTGACCTGTACCCTGGTGTTCAGGGGTTATGTGAGCCGTTCCCTGGTGTGCAGTGGTTTGGTGACCCTTTCCCTGGTGTTTAGGGGTTTAGTGACCTGTACCCTGGTGTTCAGGGGTTATGTGAGCCGTTCCCTGGTGTGCAGTGGTTTGGTGACCCTTTCCCTGGTGTTTAGGAGTTTAGTGACCTGTACCCTGGTGTTCAGGGGTTATGTGAGCCGTTCCCTGCTGTGCAGTGGTTTGGTGACCCTTTCCCTGGTGTTTAGGGGTTTAGTGACCTGTACCCTGGTGTTCAGGGGTTATGTGAGCCGTTCCCTGGTGTGCAGTGGTTTGGTGACCCTTTCCCTGGTGTTTAGGAGTTTAGTGACCTGTACCCTGGTGTTCAGGGGTTATGTGAGCCGTTCCCTGGTGTGCAGTGGTTTGGTGACCCTTTCCCTGGTGTTTAGGAGTTTAGTGACCTGTACCCTGGTGTTCAGGGGTTATGTGAGCCGTTCCCTGGTGTGCAGTGGTTTGGTGACCCATTCTCATGTGTTTAGTATATTAATGCCTTGTCCCCTGGTGTTCAGAGGTTTAATGACTCATTCCTTTGTTTTCAAGGTTTTAATGACCTGTTCCCAGGTGTTTATTTATGTAGTGACGTGTTTTCCAGTGTTCAGTAGATTAGTTACCCATTTACTTGTGTTCAGGGGTTTAGTGACCCTTACCCTAAAGTTTGGAGGTTTAGTGACGCGTTTAACTGGTGTTCAGAGATTTAGTGAACATTTCTCTGGTTTTCAGTGGTTTAGTGACCTGTTCCCTGGGGTTCAGAGATTTAATGATTCGTTCCCTGGTGTTTAGAGGTGTAGTGACCAAATCCCTGGTTCTCAAGGTTTTAATGTTCCTTTCCTTTTTGTTTATAGGTGTAGTGACCCGTTCCCTGGTGTTTAAGGTTTTAATAACCCATTGCCTTCTGATCATGGGATTAGTGACCCTTTCCCTGGTGTTCATAGGCTTAGTTATCATCCCATGTTGTTTAGTGATCTGTGCCTTGGTGTTCAGGGGTTTAGTGGCACTGTTTCCTGGTGTTCAGTACCCCCTTCCCTGGTGTTTAGGGGTTTAGTGAACTGTGGCGAAACCAACCTCGCCACGGTGTTTTGGAGGGGGCTGTTTACCAGCCTCCTGCCCTGGGATTATGGTCCCTTAAGTTATTGGGTCTTAAGGCACTTGGGACGGAGCCCTCTGTCCCTGGATTACATCCTTTGCCTTACTTGCTTGGATGAAGCACATGGTGAGAACAATAGATAGCGGCCATTGTAACTCACAGACACTGTTCTGACTTTTCCACACGGTGCTATCTTGCCTGTATTTGGTGCACAGAGACATCATTCAGTAGTTTGAAACTACCAAACAGGGGACACGTTTATTAGTGACTATTTTCGGTATAACTTGTATATTTTCGGTGTAACTGTATCTTCCAAACTACTGAACGGATGTGGGTGAATTTTGGATATGTGGTTCACCCAGATCCCCCAGTTCCGAAGATATATTGGTTATGGGGTTATTGCATGTTTTGGGGTTCCTGTGATATGTTTTATAAAACTGTATTTCTCTGCCTTTGATGATTATTTTCGCCTTTGTGTTCAATAATCATCACCGACAGAGGGGAGGATTTTGTGTGGGTGTGTTTCTATTGTCCCATTGTGTATTGGCGACCTTCCTTTGTCCTGAGAGATAATTGGATTGCCCTCGGTTGTCTCCGGGACAGAGAGGAAAAAACCATGATGCATTGTGGGGATGTGTTGTATCTGTCCTGTATTTGCAACAACTGTAATAAAAACCAGGCTGGGTGTGCCAGCACGTCAGACACTGCTTGACCCTCAACACGGAGCCTTGTCTCGTTATTGGGGGGATTCCCTGTATGCTGTTGGAGACTGATTGCCAGGAGTGTAAGCTGATTGTATGCCTTTCCTGTTCGTCTGCTAGCAGCTATTCGCGAGGTTCCAGTTTGGAGTGCTATTTTGTATCCAGTTCGGGAGTTTAGTGTTCTGCAGTAGCTGTGCCTGTCTCTCAGAAAGGGGCTGTGGCGAAACCAACCTCGCCACTGGGTTTTGGAGAGGACTGTTTAAAAGCCTCTTGCCTCAGGATTATGGCCCATAGTAACAGTAAAGGAGAAGACAGGCCGGCCGCACAGCTTAAATCTGTCTGTAGAATTGTATTTTATGTTATTATGCGTTCGGGTAAATTGTATGTTATGTGAGGCACCCAGATAGCTAATATCATTGTATTTGTGTATTCTGAGTGCCATTCACCTAATGATATGCACTCAGACTTGAGCTATCTGGGGATATGTTAAATGTCTGTGTTTGCTGTGGGGGTGTGCCATTGTGTGTTTGGGTGGTGATTCCTGTCCTGTTGTCTCCACATGTGTATTGGTGATCTCCCCTTTGTCCTGAGAGATAATTGGATTGTGTTCGGTCGTCTCCGGGACAGAGGGGAGGAAACCATGATGCATTGTGGGGATATGTTGTATCTGTCCTGTATCTGCAAAAACTGTAATAAAAACCAGGCTGGATGTGCCAGCACTTGAGATCACTGCTTGACCCTCAACACGGAGCCTTGTCTCGTTATTGGGGGATTCCCTGTATGCTGTTGGAGACTGATTGCCAGGAGTGTAAGCTGACGGATACGCTTTTCCTGTTCGTCTGACTGACAGCTACTTGTGAGGTTCCAGTTTGGAGTGCTATTTTGTATCCAGTTCGGGAGGTTGGTGTTCTGCAGTAGCTGTGCCTGTCTCTCGGAAAGGGGCATATCGCCTAAACGGATTTTAAACCCTTGTCTGCGGAAACGGTGCCGTTACAGGGGCATATCGCCTAAACAGATTTTAACCCCTTGTCTGCTGAAACGGTCCGTTACAATTGGTGGCAAGCAGCGGGATCGTT